>NC_081342.1:63260290-63268472 GCF_029784015.1 Lycium ferocissimum
TCTCAAGTTCTTGAATTTTCTATGGTCACATGACAAATATATTTGTCAAGCTCCCCCCCCCCCCTAAGTGGGGTCCACTATGGCCGGCCACCTTGGGTGGCTTTCTTTTCTTTTTCCTTTTTTTTTGTTTCCAATCATTTAATCCACACTTTTGGAAATTTTCATGAAACTAATTTTTTTGAAATTCCAATTTTGCCCTAGGCCTTTTCCACTATTTCCACATCCAAAATTTTCATAACCAACTTATATACTAAACGTAGTCTAAACATAGTCTTGTCCTTAACTTGTTGCTATTATCCCAAACTATCCGAACGCGCAAAATACGGGGTATAACAGAGGCCTCAAGCCTTTAGCCAACTTGTGCACTGCGTACAAAATTTGAAGGACTTAGGGTAATTTCATATAAGTCCCATTCAAAATTCGAGTACTATGTTTTGGGCATTTTTACCTACTTTGGTACGATTGTACCGTTGAAATGCGTTACATTTGTTTTATTTGATGACTAAGTGTACTATTCTATTAGTTGGCTGATTTATTAGATTTTTATTTAGATTTTAAGGTACAGTTTGTTATATTATGTGATTTAATGTTGATTTCTAATTGGATATAGTACGAATTAGTACAAAATTGTTGGAAATTCGTTTTGCTTTCTACTGAATTTGAATTGGTTTTATGATAAGGTCTTGAAATTGTGGGGAATTCGGGTAAGAGAAGTGGCCTAGAACCTTCCATTTTTGGTCCTCACTCCATTTGGTGCTAGAAATAGAGGGGTTTGGTGACATTTAGGGGGGCTTTGGTTTTTCTCTGAAAATTTGGAAAGGAATTAAAAAAGGAGTTCTGAATTCCTAATCCTATTTTTAGATACGAAATATACTATATATGCTACTATATACTACTGAAATCATCACAAGATATACTATACATATATTATTCATATATATACTACAATATATTTAGAGGAGAAAAAAAAACGAAAAACAAAGGGTATTTCTTTCAAGGATTAAGTGTTGGTGTTGAAGTGTTGATCCAACCCCTCCTCTTTGATCTTTGGGTTGCCCTTCAAAAAGGTAATACCCTATTTCAGTTCATTTCATTTCATTCCTATTTCTAGCTTAATTTATGCATTACCTGATTATATTTGTTTAAAGATGTTTTTAAGTAGCTATTCTTATAGAATATAGTTTGTATACATGTATTAATGCTGTTTATGCTAGTATAAAAGTTGTTTAGTTGCTGTTTCATAGAGTCTAGCTTATTTGTATGTTTTAATGTTGTCCATAGTTGCTTAAAGGCTGCTTAGTTACTACTCCATTAAGGTTGATGTGTTACAATACTACTATTATGAGGTTTAAAGAACTTTTAAGTATTATTTATTAGGTACTAAGGTTAAACAAGGTTAAAATGAAGTAGGTGTTAGTTTTGGTTCTTGTTTACTGTTTCATTGGTTAATGTTAAGATGATGAGGTGTTATCCCCCTACTTGGGACTGTTTGGTTATGGTTCTTGGGGGGGGGGGGGGGGCTGGTTTGAGTATCCTTATTCCCATTTTTACTGCTTTAGTTCATTTTTAGTTGGTCAAATGGTTTTGAATGTTGATGGACTATTTGACCGGATTTAGGATGGTTGTCAATATTTTATGCCTAAAACTGTGTAAAATCTTAAAAAATAAGCTTATGTTCTCATGTTCATTGTTAATAGTTGAAACCTAGTCTAAATGATGTCTTGAAATGAGTCTAAAAATGGTTAAGTGGTCTTTAAATAGGAACTGGCCTTAAAATGAACTTAAGTCTTTATTTCCTTTTAAAAGTGATCTATTTGTGTACATCACTGAGATTTTGTCTTGGATCTGCGTTATTTAAATCTTGAATGACCCTCTAGGTTTAAAAAAAATGACTTTGAAACCATAGAATATGAGGCTTATTCTTTTATTTTTTGCATATTTGAACTTGAAGGCACTTAAATCTCTGTTTTCTTTGTGTCATATGTACTGGAACTTGTTTTCACTCTTTTGGAATTAGTTTTCTTTCAAAATCTATAAGAAATGCTTTCTAAATCCCCTTTGAATCTCCTATTTTGATGCTAAATGGTTGTTAAGACCATATAAAAAAATGGTTTTTGCTTGTTTTAGTAACTATTCTGCCTCACTTATATGTATTTGTCATGTTTGAACCATGTAAGTATTTGAAAGGGTGAAAATGATTCCATGTGAATCCTGAAATTGCTAAAAAATGGTCTGAAATTCTGAAACTAAGCATAATGATAATTCATGTCTTTCATTCCTTCCTTCTCTGGGTGTTTAGTCTTGAAACTTGCATGTCTTGTTCCCTAGCCATTGTCTGAACCATATATGTGCTTTGATACATTATCATTCAGCTTAGGATTAGGTATTATGTACCTTGTTTCCTTGATTACGTACCTTCAGACTAGATGCTGAGCCTTTCCCTGCTTGAATTCTCAGTTGTTGTGACCTGCATTTACACTTTACATTTTCATTTAGAGTGTTTGTGCTTTATGGAGAACCAACTTGTAACTAAAACAATGTTTTGACCTTTCCTTGTGTCATGTTTAAACTGAGTAACTGTTAAGCCATCTTAGGTTGGTTTTGGAATCAAACTTGTAGGATTTAAAACCTGAGGATCTATTGTATTTACAGAACTTACATCCTATCTGTCATTTTGACCTGCTTCCCAGTTTTAAAACTGAACTTTTGATTAAATCTTCCTGCCTGAGGCTATAATGTGGAAGTTGGATCTTAAATGGATTTAGTATAATGTAAAAAATTGAAGCTAAGTGGCCGTTAAGGAAGCAGATACAACACTTGCATACTTGTGCCCATCTTGTAGTTTTTTTGGGAATTTCTAATGTTCTCCTATATGTGAATCCTACTCTTGCTTGCTTGCTTGAGCTAAAATATGCTTGACACTCCCTTGTTTGACCTAGGACAGGTGGTATCAACCTCTTCTAGTTATGATTTGGACTTCTATGGATCTGTAATTATTCTTATATGAGTTTTCTGTCATTTGTGACTTAATTGACTGCATTTGAGTCATGTTTGCACCTAGGGTAGCTTCATGTTCCCTTCATCTTATTGTGGACTTGTTGATTATCCATTTCATTATCTGTTTAACCTTATATTTGTGTGAAACTCATGTGCTTAAACTCTGAGAATAAAACTGAGTACAAACTGTCGTTTTGAAGCCCTGGCAATGCTTTCTATGAGACTGCCTATATAGGATTATCTTTTTATTTAGTTGAGACCCTTTATGACTTGTGATTGAATCTAAACTAGGATTTGGGAACTTGGGAATCATGTGTAAACCTATGCCCTGAATCTACTTATTACTTAGATTGTTTTAAGTTAAAATTGACACAAGATGACTTTGAATCTTAAAACTTGCTTCAGTGACCCTTTGATCAGTAGTAAGTAGGTTCAGAAAATGGTTTCTAGCATTTGTTTAGCTTCCTGTTAACCCACAATGAGTTCTTGATTGGGTAGTTCAACACTTTGTCCCTTCTTAATTGATGATTTCCCCTAAAAAATTTAAGAATATGATGATCATGACCTTTACTTTGTTTCTTTCCCCTTCTTTCTTCCCCATCTCTTAATCTTGTGCTGCTTTGCTTCCCTACCTCCTCCACTGTTAATATTACTTGCTTTATTACCTAAAAAGTGTGCCATGCCCCTCTTGGTTATACTATGGCTTTTTCAGAAGTTGTAACACTTGACATGACTGGTCTTGTTTAAAAAACTACTTGATTTTCTTCCTCTTGCATTAGTCGAGTCTTCCTGTGGCATTCCTGATTTAAGTATATTGATAATTGGTTTTGAAATTGCATATTATAGAACTTTTGCTTGCTTGTTTAGCCTAAATTGGCAGTTGAATACTTAACTTTGAGATGGTGGGGATTTCTGGGGGGAAACTTGAAGCTTTTATGTGATTTGTGTCTGGCGTTTTAGAGCTAATATCAAATGAGTATTAGTTTATGGCAAGTGTATATGGAGGGTATGCCCTTCAAAGGGTTTTTGCTCTTCATCTTAGAAAGTATACCAGTGGTATATCATGTATACCACAGCTTTGACACTTAGAAAATTTGAGAAGAAAATTGAGTAGTATACTAATAGTATATCATGCATATCACACTTTGACCCTTAGAAAATTTGAGAAAAAACATAATCTTTGGGCCTGTCACTCACATTTTGTACTTAGCTTATTATCACTATTGTTTTGGGGCCTATCTCATATTTCTATTATTTGGGCCACCTCACTACTTGATGCTGCTAGCTATTACGTGAGGGCCTGGCCTAACCGAGTTGTAATTCATATTTTTTTTTTTTTTGCATTATAATAGTTATTATTCCTCTTTATTTTTTGTACTTCGCTTAATTTGTGAATGTATACTAATGTCATGTATACCCGTTTGTATCCTTACCCACCCAAACCCATTGGTAGGCCCCAACAGGGCCCACTAACGTTTCTAGATCGAGTCAACCTTTCTCTTGGAGCAAAATGGAGCATACATTGGATTTAAGGCTAACCTGATTGCATAAATACTTTCCTTTTGGGCTTGGTCGGCCCAACTCTCTAACTCCTTTAATTATGTACTTTAAATTATTATTTGCGCAATTATTATGTTAATTGGAGCCCTTATAAGATTATCAAGCATTTTAAAGTCGCCAAAAATAAATTTGCTACAAAAAATTAAGACTAATTTCGAGACTTTAAACGCAAACTTGAGGCTGGTTTGGACAGAAGGGCTAAAGCTGCTGATTTTTTAACATTTATGAAACCTGTGGACTTATGACATACGGACTGATTCAGACTGATGTTCAGAACTTGTGGGACTAATCGTGACTATTTAGACTTAGACTTAAAAAACAAAAAATTGACCAAAAATAGTATAAAATGGATTATATATGTAGAATACGATTAATATGCAGACTATAATAGTAATGTTACACCTTGGAAACCTCGTGTTGCTCGCAGTATGAACAGACTAATGTAAGCCTAAAGTGGACATGAAGCCCTTATAAGGTTAAGAAAGGTATTTGATAATTTTAAGTGTATACCTTAAGGTTCTAGAGTCATATGAGGTAATGGAAGCAAGTTCGTCAGAGAAAGTGAGGAGGTTGAGTCATGTTTTGAAAGCTTTCATATCGTGTGAGCTACACATTGCTAGTATCACTTTTGTGGGAGAGATATAGAGACCTTTATATGGTTAATGAAGTTCTAGACAAGTGCCAAGAAGGTTCCATAAGGATTGGAGGTCGAACGGATCGAAAGGAACGCATTTCCGCGAAAACTGGAAAAATGGGCAGTGTGCGGTCGCACACTCAGTGTTCTGAGCTGCATACTGGTCGCCAACTTGCCAAATTGGCTGTCCTCACTAGCCAAAATCATCCCCAAGTTGTGGATAGAGTGTGCGGCCGAACACTCAGTGTGCTAGGGCGCATACTCATCGCCAAGTGGAACCGGCGCGCGGGGGGGGGGGGGGGGGGGTGATATTGCCATCTTTTTAAATACCAAACGGCCCCAACTTCATTTCTAAATTTCCACACATATTTCCCTACATTTCTAGATACTTCTTGAGAGCTCTTGAAGGTTCCCTAACACTCCACACCTTTCCATATCATCTAAAGAGAGAATCAACATCAAAACCTCAAGGTCAATCCATGGAGAGTGATGGTACTTGCTTCCTTTCAAAGTTGTGGTGAAATTGGTCTTGGAGAGAGAGTTGAGGAAGGTGAAATACTACTAATACAAGGTATGTTCTCCATCCTATTCTTATGGTTGAGTTGAGGTAAAGGGTTAGTACCCCTTAGAAAGAAAGAGAATTAAAGTGGAGAAGCCATGAGTGTTGTAATGAAGAAGATGACTACGAGGTGAACTCAAAAAGGGGATTTTGGTTAAATTTGAGATTAAATTGAATATAATTCCTTGATTATGATATTATGGATGTTGTTATTATTGTTTGGGAGCTGTTTTATAACATGGTGGAAGTTCATGAAGTAGGGGAAGTGTTGCCTAAATTCCGTTAGCCTTGTAGTTGCTCTAGTTTGAACTTAAGCATGTTTTCAAGACTTAACCTCGGTGTGAATCCTCTTGAATGTAGATTTTGCGGGCTTTGGAGGAAAACGTTAGTAGTTAAGAAGACGTGAAGGTATGTAAGGCGAATCCTTTCTTTCAAAACGCATGATTCCTATGTTATGATCCCATACATGCTATCCATGTTACCCTTACTCCCAAAAATGCTAGAAGTCCATCATTCTCAAGACTCTTATGATGACTCCACTTAGTGGTACCATAGCCTAAAGTTCTAGATGTTCTCATGATATGATTGAGCTTACTATATAATTCTTGATTACATTTATGATAATTGGCCTCATCTTATGTTATTGTTCCTTCAAAGTGAGATAAGATACTGGTGATGATTATGATGATGATTTTCATCCTAGAAATGCCAAAGCTTAAATTTCTTAATGCTTTCATGATACTATTGAGCTTGTCACATGATTACCGATTTTTATTCATTATTGTTGATCTCATCTTATGATAGTTGTTCTTCAAGGTGAGATATGGCGATGGTGATGATTCCATAATGACGCATTGGATTTTACCGACCTTACGTCACTCCGATCGAGTAAAAATGTTTCATTGGGCTCTCATGCTTGCTAAATGTATTTATATATGTATTTCTTTCACACCGCGCCGCCCTATAGGCGGCCAGGCAGACACACCACTGCAGTGGGTAGCTTATGATATCATCCTGGACGCGGGATGCCCGGACGTGGGATAATGATGATAACACCATGCCTATATGGCCGGGCAGCATAACACTGTACCTATATGATCAGGCAGTTTACTTATATATATATATATATATATTTATGGATGTTGATTGAAAATAAAAGTTAGCATGCATGGTATCCGCCTTAAGAGGCAATCAGATCTACAGGTTATCTCTTCATCATATGCTTCTCTATTTCTGGATTATGTTGTTATTCATACTTTACATACTCAGTACATTACTCGTACTGACGTCCTTTCTTGTGGAAGCTGCGTTCATGCTCGCAGGTAGACTAGGAGACGGATTTAATCCTTAGGAGCTTCATCAGCGGAGTGTCAGGAGCGCTCCACTTATTTCGGAGCTGCAGTCTATTGGTACTTTCCTTTTGTGTATATATTTGTGCATGGTGGGGTCCTGTCCCGTCCTTATGATTTTCGGTACTCTATATAGAGGCTCGTAGTCATGTGTGGATAGTTAGAAGTTTCATAACCTCACCATGTACATCCTGTATATCATTTTTGCAGCCTTGTGGGCTTGTATATATGTATATGGGGCGGAGTTGACAATTATCATGTAAATGAGTTTTTATTTGAGAATTCATGTCTGTACGGGTTATGATTATAGTAAGTTGAATATGTGGTCCACTGAGATAAGATTGGAAGAAGCATGCTAGGTAGTGCTCGATAGGCTAGCTCCGGGAACCCGTCATAGCCCTTGGGTTAGGTCGTGACAAGTATGCCTAAAACTATTTTCCTAAAAAGCTATTTTCTATACATAAAAAGCATTTTTAAAACTATTTTGGGTGGACTTATGTAGAGTCCTACTTAGTTTAAGAGCCTTCGGGCATTAGCCTAAGTGTTTTAGTCTGACACCTGAACGCTCAATTTTGGGCAAAATTTTACCACTTTCGTTTTCTTGAAACGTGATATATTTCGCATGAATGACTAAATTCTTTGTTTTGGAAATATAAGCCGAAACAATGTTTCACTATAAACAATTCATGTCTACAAAGGCATACTATTAGAACCCATAGGTCAATCGTATTTTACAGATCCTTAATACCGGGGCCTAACACCTTCTCTGAGGGATCATCAGAACCCTTACTCGAACTTTGGTTAGATTACGATTCTTTTTAAAAATTTAAACGTTTTGAATGAACCCTTTTCGAACTGGTTTTCCTAATTTCCTAAAAATTAGGTGACGACTCTAAAATAAAGTCCATTTATAGCACCATCCATGTAGAAGTATATTTTTTTCTTTTTCCCGGTACGATTGACAATCGTACTTCCCCGGGACACTTTCTTTTTAAATGAGGCAAGTGCAAATACGAATTAAAAAAAATAGAATCGCTATAGATGGCGACTCTGCTGGGGATAATTTAAGGTTCTAACCATAAA
>NC_081342.1:63268572-63385259 GCF_029784015.1 Lycium ferocissimum
TGTTATTCAACACTAAAAATGAAGGGGCATTATTTATAGGGTGTTTATATGAATTTAAACTCACAAGAGTCTCCAATATATTTTCAAACATAAAGAATTGAATTTATGGCACCCAAAGTTGGAGCTATTGAAAGATTATTTTTTTTACATCTTATATCATCCGGGAAAGGCGAATGTAGTAGATGATGCTCTTTAGCCACAAATCCATGGGCAGTTTAGGTGATGTTCAACCGTAGAAGAAGGAGTTAGTCCCGCGAGCCGATGGGCCCAGCGTCAGCCCTAGAGTTCGCATAACGGACTCGAGCGACGAGTTACCGTCCCGTAACCCAACGGTGTCATCTTTAGTAGAGGTAAAGAAGCATAATACGAGACCCCGTGTTAGTTCACTATAGAGACGTGCTTCCTAAGAGAAGTCACCATTCGAGGTTCCCGTATAGAGTTCTCGTGCATCAAGGCGCATTACGTGCTCAATGTTGCCGGCTACGTCACCGCATCCCGGAGGAAGCCCATCATTCTCGTTATTCTGTCCATTCAGGAGCGACAAAGATGTATCATGATCTTAAATCTATATATTGGTGGAATGGAATGAAGCAAGATATAGCGGATTTTGTAGCCCAAAGAAAGAGAGGGATAAAGAAAAATGAGTATCCAGAGATGGTTTCCAGCAAAACAGTAACAAAAAGAAATAAAGTATCATTGCTTAGTCTTGGTTCAAAACAGACAGAATGACAAAGGGGTGGAGTTCCCAGGATCACCAACAATTTATGGTTTTATCCATGTTTAGCTCATAACTCAACCAAGAGTTTCCAAGGATTCACAATAAACCAACCAACTAGTCTTTTGAAATTAGAATACTGGAAGAACTTGATTTATCTAAGGTATATTTTAAAATACAGCCTTGGCAAATAACAGAATAAATACGCACTCAAAAAGCTTTTTAATACATAGGATTTTTTGCAACTAGCAAAAACCAACATGTGGAAAGGAAGTATCAACCTCAACTTTCGAATCGACTAAAACATATCAAGGAAGGGGGTTACCACTATCCATATTCCAATGTCGCACAAGATCAAAAGGTTTCTAGAACCTAGGCAAGCAAGTGTACTATTGGTGAGGCTAAACTGGCTAACTCCATCTTTGCCTAGGCTTTCAGCCGGCAAAGCAATATATCAAAGGATTCAAGCAACAAAGCTACTGAAAGGACCAGCTTGGTCAAGACTTGAACACCACATAGAAAGGCTAACTAATTTTAGAAAAAAGGCACTTCCCATCTTCAAAATGCAGAAAAGGAACAATTATTACTTAAAAAAATCTAGAGAAGCAAACAGATTCATAATTGTACTTAAGTATTTTTTAGAAAGAAAGCGAACCTACCAGAACTGAATCTAGTCAAATGTTGGGTTAAAACATTTAGAGTTAAAAAGGACATTAGTGGAAAACTTTGCTTTACAAAGGAAGTCCAGATTAGTAAATAGGTATGGTCTCTAATGTGTTCAAAAGTATTTCTAATGACTCTGCTTACCAATTTGTCAAATAAAGGAAAATAAACCCCAACATTACATGATTATAAAATCCCTGTCACTTAATGAATACATCCAAGCCTCAAGTGACAACAAATTGCAGTTACTGAGTGCAAATTCTCAAAGCTAAGTACACATGTATGATGGTTTATTGCTGAGTTAGGCCATGTTTCAAAGATTTCTTGAGTACAACATCAACTAGGTGTCTTAAGACACTTTTTAAGACACCATTTGAACTTTAAATCAGCACTGAAACAATGCTTGAGCCCTAGATGATAGGCTACATCTATTTCTCTCTCAATTCTAGCAAGCTACAACTTTTAGCAATTACAAATCTAAGTTCAAAATCTCACTGAGTAAAGGTATCAAATAAGACTTTGGAGATAGATGCTTGAAGTTTTAACCTTGGAACTCCTTAGACTGTTCATTGATATATAATATAGGTTAAGGAACTGGCTAAGTCTTCTATGTTAGAGCTTCAATTCACAAAGAAGAAACAAAGCAGATTTAGGCATGCTCACACACATTTCCAAAATAACTTCTTCTTTATTTAAACACTCCACCATACTAGCCCATTACAAGCATGCTGGGTAGGGAAACAGATTTCAATCTTGATTTATGGTATTTATCAAAGCACAGGACAAGTTTTAAAGCACTTTTTGAACAAGTCTCGAGAGTTTAATCATGTTAAGATACAGAACCTCATACAAATAGTACCTCAACACTCAGACTAACACATGTATTTTGAGTTAGTCCCACAATATGACAGCTAAGGGAAACCCTTTGGACTTAACAACACCTAGATCAAACTAGCTGGGTCCCTTTTGTTGGAGCTTCAACCCTGAGGATGGAACAAGGCAGATTTAAGAAATTTCAAACATGTCTTAGCCACAGCCTCTTCCTAAATCAAATCCTTCATCAGATTAGTCTTTATTAGCAACAGGTCATTTGGTAACACTCCAACTTTAAACACATAGCATAATTTAGATTTAGGACTTAATCCTTAAGCAAGAACATGGCAGATTAGTGCTAGGAGGGTTCAAATTAATTACAACCAAAGAGTTCAACCCAAAAATCTCATGACTTCTAGATAAAAGAAAATCTTGTGACTTGCAAACCAATGAAAGCCAACATTGGGATCAGAACTTTAAGAAAACAAATATTGATACCTTGGCAAGTAATAATTCCTATAACAGATCTCTTCTTTTGCCTTTTATCATATGGTCAGCCAGTTAAACATAGGAATGAACAAATTTTAACTCCTTAAACCCCCCTCTACTTTTAAGGAAAAGGGAAGCATAACCAAACTAAATCATTCTAGAGTCCAAGTAAGCTAAACACTCACAAAATTCATCAACTAATTGAACTGAATTAAAAAAAAAATTAAAAAAAATAGATCCAAACACATAGGACATCAGAGAAAAAGACATAGGAACGGAACTAGAGATGAAAGGGATGGGATTTAGGGATTTAAGAATAAAACTTTAGGATCTTCAACTATGAAATCCATTGCTCACATGCAATCAAACCAGATCCTACTTATATGAATTTGAGAATAATTCAAACTAATCAAAACAAACCAGACACTGGCAATCACCATGCTACATCATATGCTATTTTATAGAAAAGAAAGAAAGCATGGGTGGGATTATGAATCATACTTCAATTTCATAAGCAGACAAGGACATTAGGAGAATCCTTAAGGATTGTTTACACACATGATCAAGTTAGAGGATATAGGGAGTCACTCTTTGATAAAGGTACTTGAAAGCAGTTTCAAAATTTAAGCTAGATTATGCAGATTTAAATTCAGATCAACTCTAATATCTTCTAAGCAAGAATGAACTCATAGATGTCACAAAGATCTCGCTATTTTGAAAGGAAAAAACCATAGCATTAGACTAAACATGGTATTTCTACTGTCTGTTGTTAGTTATATTCATGCTCCAAAATGCTCATGTCTATTAGCTAGGATACTGTATATTTGTGTCCCTCCCTATATGGCTATTAAATGGGGCTGAACAAGAGTAGTGAAGCAGGTATGAAGTATGGGGTATTAACATGTGAATCTGGGTATTGAAGGGTCTAAATTGAGGGAGTATGTCACTTAGTATGTGGATAATTATGAGTGTGACTTACCTAGGACCAAGGATGAAGGGAATACAACTTGGAGATTCTAGCTAACTCAGTTTAATTCCTCTATTCTAGGTTGCTGGGGTTCCCTGTTAAGAACCCATGTCCTATGGGACCCTCTGGGTGCTTAAAAATAACTGAAGTCTATGTATAATGTTGGTGCTTGCCTTGTATATTGTCCTCCTCTTGATTCTGCTTGACTTTGCCTCAGATATTGAAAATCTTTGCATGTATTTTCTTATTTTTTGCTTTTTGTATAATTGATTTCTTTATGGCATATAGAAGGATATACCTAGATATACAAAGTATATCCAATTCTATATACATCCGAGGGTACAGAAGTTGATATGTTTAGTGTATATGGGGTATATCACTCGTGTAAATTTGCTAGTCTAAACTATTGTTGGGTCTGTTTAATATTTGGGCCTGTGTCTTCCCTTTTAGTTTTTGGGCTTCTTCTATAGTACGTCTACTTCTGATAAATAGCCTATCTGGGCCTTGGGTTTCCCTACACTATAATTTGATTAGGGCCTGAATTTCTACCCAAAGTGTTTTACTTTACTTTATGATATGTTTGGTTGGTTTGTGTACTTAGTTTTTGTTTCTAAATTGTGAGATTATATGTGCTTTAGTTTAAATGCTTAGATAGATACTAATCCTTATCCTTTTCATGTTCCATGTGATTTAATTCGAGCCACTTTGGCTGCTCCTTGCATAAACCTGTTGGGCCTAGGCCCAACATTACATTCTTTGATCGAGTCCGAAAGCCATGGAAAGGGAAGCTAAGATATATTGAAGGTCCAACCATGGGTGAAAATGGTCATTGGTGGGCTTTGGTAGGCCCACCCATCAAAATTCTCACTCCTTTCTCTCTTTTTTACATATATATATATATATATATATATATATATATATATATATATATATATATATATATATATATAGGTTGTATATGTAAACAAAACTTGTACATATTGGAACCCCTATGTATGCTTAGAACTTAGGAAACGACACTTAGTATCTTAGGAAGTCACCTAAGCGTTTTCAAAATTCGGCTAATCTTGATTTTTGCATGAAACTGATACTTAATTCAATTTTAGAAAAACATTTAAAACGGGTCCAACACTTTGACTATGTTTAAATAACTCAAAAATGGGCTAAGTGTAGAATTAGGGCCTTCCGCACTTTACGAAATTTGTGAATAAATAACTTAAAATGATTTGGGCCTCAAGCCCACTACAGAGAGCATTTTATGGGAAACATACAACTTTTTTTTGGGCCTCAGTACTAGAAAGATTTGAAAACGAATACAAAATGATTTCTGGACTATGTTTTAGTAAAGATGTAAGCTTGGATCATTTTTGGGAGTAAGAAATCAAAGACTTAGAAATAGTTCCAGGAAATTAAAAGGACTTTGTGGTTCGAACTTGGACCAATTTTGAAAAAGAAAAGGAACTAAACCTTTTGGGCCAAAAGACCAAACCTTAAGGACAAAAATCAAGGGGAAATTCATGGGGACCAGCTTGAGGTTGATATGGACTTTGGACTATAATGAGATTGATTTAAATGAGCTTCAAAGTGGATGAAATTGGACTTGAACAAATTTTCATTTTTTTCTATATATGTCTATATGTATAAAAAAGGATAGAAACTAGTCAAAGTGGTGGGAAGGTGTCTTCAGTGAAGAAGAGTTCTCCTATGAGAAGTTTACATGATTTTGTTTCACATAATCTTGTAGTTGATCACAGTAGTCCTTTGAAGGAAAAAATTGATGATAATGTGATTAAAGATAGGGATGATCCAGGTCATGAGTTATCTCCTAATTATGTGGAAATTCCATATATATCAAAGAAGTTTTCACCCAATAAGGGGTTGTCACATAATGTGGAAGTGGAAAAGGAAGCTGTAGTCAATGAATAGGAACAAGGAAGTACTGAAGTTGGAAGTAAAAAATCAGTTGGTGTTTCTCCAAAATTAGTCACTAATAAGGGTCAGAAGAAGAGTGTCAAGACTGTACCATTAGACAAACAACAGCCTACTAGGGTGCTACCAAATAGATCTGCAGCTAAAGCCAATTTTAAATGATGATAAAGTCATTGATTTGGAATATCAGGTCAGTGAGGACTCAAAAGGCTTCTCAAAGATTACAAATGCTTCAGAGACATAATAAGTTTTTCCTTGTTGCACTTATGGAACCATTCCAGCATGTTAGACATGTGCAGTATTATAGGAGAAGGCTGAGAATGAATCATGCTAGTGCAAATTGTAATGGAAAGATCTAGTTTTTTGTAGCAGAAAATATAGATGTGGAAGTTCTTTCAGACAGTGATCAGCAGATTTTTTTAAAATTGTTCTTTCAAGATACTGGTAAAAGCTTAGTTACTACTGTTACACCTCAAAAATTTCGTGTCGTTTGTGTTGTGAATAAACTAGCGTAAGCTCATAGAGGTCATGGAACCCTTATAAGGTTAAGGAATACTCTTAACAAGTGTCTAAAGGTTCCGGGATCAAGCAAATCGAAGAAAATAAGTTTGTCAAAAATTTAGGAAATTTTGGGGGAATTTTGGGTCAAGTTTAGAGAGGTATATCTCCTAGAATACGAGGAGTTATGGAATACATAACATATGTAAATTGAAGTTCAGCGAGTCTTCTTTCCAATGCAACTGAAAGATCACAAATCCAAGACATACAGTGAAAGATACAGCCCGTACAAAATTGTACGATTTCTTTTGTAATTCAACAGTTGCACATTGACGAATCGTCGACATGTTGACGGTCCGTCGATGCTGCCGTTGAATTAAGGGGGTGGAAAATTGTTTCTTGCTTATAAATAAGAGGGGCACAACCTTGGTTCATTTTATCACCAAAATCAGATCTTCTAGACCCTTCCAACTCTCTCTCAACCATCCTAAACCTTCCATAAACATCCTAAGTTATTTCAAGTGAAGATCAAGCTTTGAAATCCTTAACTAGTTCATGGAAGGAGCTTGTTTCTAATTGAAGTTGTGGTGGATAAACTTAGAGTGGATTGTGTGAGGGGTGCAGTTCTTCAAGTTATAAGGTATTTTCTTCATCTTAACTTTGATATTAAGTTGTTTTTGGAGGATTTTAATGGTTTAAAGTAAAGGAAAACATGGCATAAAGGTTGTAGGTGGATATGTGGATGTTATTGGCCTATGGACTGATTTTTGAAGGAAGTTTTGGATGGATTTGTATATGATTGTCATGTAGTATCTTGATTAGTTATTGATGTTTGAGAGTTGTTTTGGAATTTGGAGGAAGTAGATAATATAGGGGAAATTCTTTCCGATTTTCGTTGGCTCATTTATTAGTCTAGTTTGATTTTATGAGAGCTTCAATGGCTTGACCTTGGTAAGAATTATCTTGAATGTAGATTTGCAAGTTCGGAAGGATAAGCATTAAGTAGTTAAGGAGACGACAAGGTATGTTAAGGCTAACCCTTTTTTTCTTAAGGCATGATTCCTTTGTCGTGAACCTACATGCGATATCCATAATATCCTTATTCCTAAAAATGCTAAAAGCTCATGATTCTCATGGTCCTGAAGATATTGTTGATAAATGTTCTTCATGATGATGATGATTCCATTTCTAGAGATACCAAAGCTTATAGTTCTTGATGTTCTTATGATATTATTGAGCTTGTTCCATGATTATTGATTTTATTCATTGTTGTTGATCTCATTTTATGATAGTTATTCTTCCAAGGTGAGATATAGCGATGATAATGATTCCATAATAGAAACCGGAGGTTTACCGACCTTACGTCACTCCGATAGATTTATAGCTTTTATTGGGCTCTCATGCATGCTTTATATATGTATGTATTTTTTCACACTGCGCCGCGCTATAGTCAGTTGGGCAGGCACGTAGATGTGCATGCCACTGCAGTGGGAATGTTATGATGTTAGCCCCGACATGGGATGATATGATATATGGATAGGGCTGCACATTCCGCAGCACTAACATTTATAGATCGGGCTGCACGTTCTGCAGTACTAATACTCATATTATGTATGAAAATATAAATATTTAAAAAAAAAGCTAAGCATGCATGACATCCGCCTTAAGAGGCATTCAGAGGTATAGGTTGATCTTTCTTATCTTATGTTATCCTTATATTTTCATTATGTTGTTATTCCTGCCTTATATACTCAGTACATTATTTGTACTGACGTCGTTTTGTTTAGGGAAATTGCGTTCATGCCCGCAGGTAGACAAGGAGACGGTTCAAACTCATAGGCTGCCTTCTCAGTGGATGTACTGAGGCACTCCACTTGTTCCGGAGTTGCAGTCTAGTTGGTATGATCCTTTTGTATACAGATTGGTACGGCGGGGTCCTATCCTGTCCTTATTATGCTATACACTCGAGTAGAGGCTCGTAGACAAATATGCACAGTTAGATGTCCTATGGTCATTTCGGATTATATCTCTGTCGTATCATTACTAGGGATAGCCTTGCCGGCATATGTACTTGGGATTAGCTTGATGACGTATGTATATTATCTTTTGGGCTGGTGCCCCATACTGCTATGATATTTATGAGTTAGCATGATGGCCCACTCAGGTATGGATATAAGATGCATGTATATGTTGTGGTGCTTGGTAGGTTAGCTCCGAGTGCCTATCATGGCCCTCCGGTTGGGTTGTGACAACTACTTTAGTTTATGCCAAATGTAATGAGATGGAGAGATTGCAACTATGGGATAGTATTTATAGTTTGGAAAATGGTATGACACTTCCTTGGATGATAAGGGGAGACTTCAATGTGGTGTTGAATGATGAGAAGAAAATAGGAGCGATACCTGTTCATGCTCAAGACATTGAAGATTTTACTTTTTGTCTCAACTCTTGTGAATTGGAGGAAATCCAGTTCAAGGGTAGTCCTTTCACCTGGTGGAATGGTAGAGCCTCTAATGATTGTATTTTTGAAAGATTAGGTAGGATGCTGGTGAATGATGAGTTACAAAACTGGTTTAGTCATATGGAGGTGGAGCATTTGGCTAGAACTGGATCAGATCATGCTCCACTCTTATGCACTTATGGGGAAGCTACTCAGAATCAATACAGACCTTTCAAATTCCTCAAGTTTTGGGTGGAACATGAGTCTTTCTTTGACACAATTGAGCAGAATTAGCCTACTCTTAGGTGCATGAAGATCCTTTTATCAGTTTTAAGCTGAAATTGAAGCATATGAAAGGGGTGCTAACTCAATGGAGTAGAACTACTTATGGTGATATCTTCAAGCAATTGATCATCAGGGAGGAAATAGTCAAAATTAAGGAAGATTTGTTTGAAGAATTTCCTAGTTGTGGGAACAGAAGTGTGCTTCAACCATCTCAAGTTGAATTCAAAAAATACTTACATTATGAGGAGGAATATTGGAGACAAAAGTCTGGTATTGATTGGTTTGTGGAGGGTGGCAGAAACACCATATTTTTTCATAATCTGGTGAAAGGTATGAGTAAAAGGCTACAAATTCAGAGGATTCAAGATCATGATAGAAACTGGTTAGACAATGAAGAGGAAATGGCAGATGAAGCTGTAAAGTTCTATCACAAACAGTTTGCTCAGGAGAATATAGGAAATATAAATGAGCAATACAAATGTATTGCTCACACAAGAAATTATCACATATATCTGGAGGAGGGGCAAACCAGCTAATGTGGTTTTAAAGCTAGATATGGCAAAGGCATATGATAGAATTTTTTGGAGTTTTTTGAAAAAAGTGTTAGATCAAATGGGATTCTCTGGAGTATTCATTCACATGATAGCCAACAATTGGTATTCTATCTTATTTAATGGTAAAGCTAAAGGTTTTTTTCATTCTACAAGGGGTGTCAAACAAGGTGATTCTTTGTCACCAGCCTTGTTTATTTTGACAAAGAAAAGTGCTATCATGGGCAATAAATTCAATGTTTGACAATAGTTTGTATGTGGGGTATGGTTTGCCTAAATGGAGTGCCAACATTAATCACCTTGCATATGCAGCTGATACCATAATATTTGCATCTGCAGAGAGGAATTCCTTATAAATGATCATGAACATTCTCAGATATTATGAAGCAACATCTGGACAACTGATTAATATTGAAAAAAGTGCCTTTTATATGTATCATCAAGTGGTAGATAGAGTGATGCAGGACGTGCAATTACAGGTTTCACAAAGGGACAGTTCCTTTTCAAGTACTTAGGGTATCCTATCTTTCATGCTAGAAAGAAGAAAATATACTACCAAGATCTCATCAAGAAGGTGAAGGATAAATTACAGAGTTGGAAGGGTAGACTGATGTCATATGGTGGTAAAGCTACTTTGATAGGAAGTATTCTACAAATTGTACCAAACAAAGATGTTCTATCTGCTATAGTACCTACTAAGTACACTTTAAATGAGCTCCATAGGATCTTTGCAAGTTTTTTCTGGAGTAACAAAGAAGAGGATAGAAGCAGACATTGGGTATCATGGAAGAAGATTTGCATGCCTAAAGCTAAGGGTGTTCTAGGATTTAGGTCCTTATTTAACATTTCTAAATCTTTGTTTGCTAAGCTATGGTGGAGGTTTAGGACCTCAAACACCTTATGGTCTACTTTTCTGTGGAATAAATATAGTAAGAAGCTTAAACCAACAAGGGTACAATGGAAGGGTGGTTCACAAGTATGGAAAATGATGTTGGAAGCGAGGGATCAAATGGATCAATTAATTTGGTGGGAACCTAGAAATGGATCATGTGATGTTTGGGAAGATAGCTGGACTAGATTGGGTCCTCTCAGGGATTCTTCAAGTACAGATCATAACATAGAAGAGGTGGCTGAGCTCAGAAGGATGGGATTTCCAAAAGATGAATGCAATTTTACCAGAGCAGGTGGTGAATCATGTTAGCACTGAACTGAGTATTATAGGGCAATCAACAGATGTAGATGTACCATGGTGGACTTTAACTAATTCTGGAAAATCTACAGTGAGCAGTGCATGGAACTTAATGAGGCAACAGGAGCAAGAGTCATTGAGCTAGCAAAAAATATGGAATAAAGGAGTGCTATTCAAAATTTCATTCTTTTTATGGAGGATGTGGAAAGATAAAATCTTAGTGGATGATGTACTAAAAAGGATGAATATTTCCATTGTATCAAGATGCATATGCTGTCAAAATTCACAGTCAGAGGAAACTTTGTAACATCTCTTCTTGACGGGTAAATATGCAGCAGAAGCGTGGCAGTACTATACTACAACAGCAGGTTTTATAGATCCTCTAATACAGTTACATAGAGCAGTGGTAAAATGGTGGAATATGAAGTGTGCAGTTAAGTTGAAACCAGTTTTTAAAGCAATGCTATCATTCATATGTTGGCAGTTGTGGAAAAGAAGAAATGCACTCATGAATGGATCACAGATGAGTAAGAGTAAAGTCATTTAATACAATAATAAAAATATTCATAACTTGATAAGCAGTTTATATCAATGGTTGAAGAATGTTCCATATACTTGGCCTCAGATAGTACAACTTTTAGAAGGATTCAATCCTAGAGTAGGATGTCAAATGGTAAAATGGAGATGTCCAAGTGAAGGGTGGTATAAGTACAATACTGATGGTGCATCAAGGGGTAATCCATGCCAAAGTTCAGCTGCATTTTGCTTTAGAGATGAAAGAGATGATCTGATTTATGCTGCTGCTAGAAGAATATCAAACACAACAAATATGTGTGCAGAAGCAATTGCTATTCATGATGGTCTGCAATATTGTGTTAATAATCATGTGTTTCCTGTGATTATGGAAACTGATTCTTTAGCTATGTTGAACATCATTCAAGGAAACTGGCAAACTCCTTGGAAAGTTAGTATGGAGGTGCAAAAGATCACAGATTGGAGAAAGAGAGGACAAGTACAGTTTGTCCATGTCCTTAGGGAGGGCAATACTGTGGCAGATTTTTTAGCTAACATTATGTTTAATTGTGCAGGTATATTAGACGTGAATAACTTTCAGGAACTCACATCTACAGGGAAAAGATTGTTGAATATGGATAAATCTATGATGCCTACCTTCAGATTCAAAACATACAAGGATAGGGAACCAGATTGAAAAAGGATCAAATGGAACTCTAATTCAGTTTCACTTTTCGACAGATAGTAATATGACTGCATTATCATCTAAAACTAGCCTAGCTAGATAGTGGTATTAGCAGTGTTACTGCTCATTCTTCTAGCAGGTTTGGATAAGGAGATCATAACAGTTATGTTATAGTCAATTTTGGTAGTGAACTGGATTCAACATGGATACACAGGATTCTTAGACAGTAGTAGGTTGTATATGCAGCCTTACTCTTGTTTGAATAATTATGGGGTCTGATAGTATAGCACCTGGTAAGAGCTTTGAGGTGTCTGCTAGTGTTATCATCCCAAAACAAGAGATCTTGCAGCATGAGCAGTCAGTTGCAGCACAATGATCATGATTTCAGTCTATCTAGATTAGCATAGTTTTTCTTCATCTGCTTGTTGCTTCTTTTTTCCTATCTGTGTACATACTTTGCATTTGGAATAAAACACCACTAGCAATTTGCTAGATGGATTTAAATTTAAAAAAGAAAAAGAAAAGGAGATATACTCCATATTTTCCTATATATGTATAAATAAAACCCATAAGAACTAAACCCATTTTATTAGGACTAAAATAGTAGTGACTCTACTCGGGAGAAATCCCGGGTGTGTCCTAGTCCCAAGAATAAAGTTAGTTGACATTTATGTCTATTTTTTAAACCCAAAACCCCCTTTTCTAAGGGAACTTTTTGCCAAATTTTTTCTTGAGTTTATGATAAAAATGAATGACATTTTTTGCGGCAAGTTAAACATTTTAACAAGTAAATACATTAATCACACTTTAAAGCTCGTAAGTCAACCGTATTCTACGGATCTTTAATACTAGGGTGCGTAAAACCTTCCCTAGGGGATCACCAGAACCCTTACCTCAAACTTTGGTCCAATAAGATTTTTTCTCTCGCTTGAAAAACTCTTTGAACCCGGTTTGTCCTAATTTCCCTTAATAATTTAGATGACGACTCTAAAAATACTAAAATTGAATTAGAGCACCAAGAACCTCTTTGTAGTTTTTATGCACCCGCGTAAAAGTGAATCGCAACATGGAACATGACTTGAAAGACAAGAGAGACGAAACCTAAGAAGGTTCTCGACGACTACGATTTGAGTATACATCGCTATACAATCGAACTAGGTTCTATCCCATGAAATCCCGAGAGGAATGAGACCTCCCTATACGCCCCCTTAACATTCGAGGAAGAATGTTCTTAAGGGGGGAGCGTGTTACACTTTGCACCGTTCGCGCGACTAATTCGTTGCACCGTTTGCATGACTAATTTACCTTAAGTCAACCATGATAAGCTTGAATAACTTAATTTTCCTTGAGGTCATAGAGTGGTTTGAGTCTATTAATTTGAAATACGGAGATAGAGAGAGTATATCTATGTTGTACCTCGTGGCTTTTACGTTGATTGTGTTGTGTATTTCCGAATATAAGCCAGAGAGATCAAAGTCACTCTCTACGAACAACGAAGGTTATGTTAGGGTAAAATTTAACTGGCTATGGTTGGATATAGTAGAGGGTGGACAAGGTGAAGCGATAAGAGGAGAAGTAAGAGCGGGACCTAGTGTACAAAGGCAAAGAATACCTTATCTGTTCGGACTAAAGGTTCTTAGTAACTAACGCTCTCTTGTTTTATCTTATCAACACATGATACGATGAAGGTTATTAACTCTGATTCCGGAAACTAGATGGTGTTCGAAGCAAATCATTACAAGAACGACTAGGGGAAAAGTATAACTTACAAGATAAACATGGGTAAAGGATAGGGTGACTAGTTTCCTTGATGTAAAGGCTGCTTCACCTTCAATATGGTATATGTTGTACATGTGATATTGTGTGAATTCTGTGAGGCATATAAGAAAACTCTGTTGAAATTTCGGTAGAATTCTCGATAGTGAACCCTTTCCATATACCCCTACATTCTAGGACGAATGTTCCTAAGGAGGGGAGGATGTTACATCCCGTATTTTCGTGTGTTAGAAAGCATTCAAGTTAGAAGGCGTGAGTAGCAGAAAACCTTTTTATCCCCAAGCTTATAGGTGGTTAGAATGATAGTACGGATATGACGTAAGGATTAGAAGTTAAACGGATCGAAGAAAATAAGTTTCGTAGAGGTTCAATATTTATTGAATGAAATACAGTCCAAGCTATAAATGCCCCATATTTTTGGACTAGGAAATCGAGCCATCCAATATGAGTAAATTTACTCGACCCCGGAAGATTTGGTCATATTCAAGCATGAAAATCAAGAGCTCCGTGTATAAGAGGATGATGTCCTAAAATGATATAAGACCGAAAAATGTGATGAAGATGATTGCAAACCTACAGAATTATCCTTCTTTGGTGAAGCTTCATTCCCTTTCGCAGGTCTTCTAGCAGACTTACTAGCGTCTTCATTTTGTAGATAGCGGAAAACTTCCTTTTTGGAGCGAAATTTATGTCCATGCACTGGATCAATGTAAATCTGCAATGACCAAGTCGACACAAAATTCTCAACTTTGAATATTTATCTATTGTCGCGGCATTCTATGTCTATCACACAAGGAGCCACCTAACCCTATTCCCGCATCACCCTTTCTCATGCATAGGGGTGGCAAACGGGCGGGTCGAGTCGGATATGGGTCGGGTCGAAAATGGGTTGACAAAAAACGGGTCAATTACCCGACCCACCCATATTTAACACAGTTAAAAAATGGGTTACCCGACGGATAATATGGATATCCATATTATCCAAAGCTACTTCAAAGATGTTGGCTTCATGTAGCCAATATGGAGAAGATTAATTTATCATTTTGTCTATAAATCCAATCCCTAGTACATAGTTGTGCCTTAAAATTTGTGGGAAGAATAGTACTTCGAACCTTTTCAATGACACGACCTCCAAGAAAATCTTTTTTGGAAACTATCCACCAAACCCCACCCCCCACTCCCAAACCAAATCCCAGCCCCACCTAACGACCACCCTCGAACGCACTTCATCTTCACCTACCCACCCCAACTCCATCCCATCCCACACCACCGCTCCACCCAAACCTCACCGCCCCCCCCCCCTTTCCCAAAGCATCTATTTCATATATGACTACTTTTCACTTTGAAGACAGCCCCAAAAAGTGACTATGTTTGTAAACTAGCCATTTTTAAAAGTGACAAAAATGGCTATTTTTGTAAATTGACCATTTTTGAAAAGTGACATAAAAATGGTTATTTTTGCAAAAATATATTTCTTACAACACGACCGAAAATGCAAATTTGCAAATATAGCAACTTTTTTTGTCATTTTTCAAAAAATGGCCACTTTACAAAAGTAGCCATTTTTGTATCACTTCAAAAAAATAACTACTTTACAAAAGTGACCACTATCTTAGAAATGACACATTGCAAAAATGATTATTTTAATACTTTCACAAGAAGCTATTTTAAAAAATTGCTACTTTTGCAAAGTAGTTAGTTTTAAAGTAACTACTTTCACAAAATGACTATTTATGAAAATTGTCTACTTTCAAAAAGTGACTATTTTTAAAAAGTATCTACTTTCACAAAGTGGCTATTTTCTAAAAGTGACTATTTTCTTAAGTGACTACTTTTGCAAAACGACTATTTTTGAAAAGTAGCTACTTTTCGCAAGTAATATTTTGAAAAAGCAGCTACTTTTGTAAAGTTGCTATTTTTGAAAGTTACTACTTTCACAAAATGTCTAGTTTTGCGAAGTTAAGAGATAGGGGGTGGTGGTAGGGAGGTGAGAGATAGGGGATGGTGGTAGGTGGTGATAGGGGTAGGGGTGGGGTAGGTGGTTATAGGGGTGGGGAGGAAGGCAGTGGTGGGTGGTGGGGGTGGGGAGTGAGGGTGTAAGGGTGGTTAGATGGTGGGATGGGGGGTAGGAGGGGGTGGTAAAGGAACTTGTTTTCTTAGAGAAAATGTTTTCCAAAATATTTTGACCAACCAAACATGGGAAAATTGGAAAACATTTCCTCCATACTAAACACACTCTATATGTTGTGGATTTTATCCATTTTACCCATTAATTTATCCATATTTTAAGTGGATAATATGGGTTGACTCATATTCGACCCACATTAAATGGGTTGGGTATCCAACCCCTTTAAAATGGGTTGGATCGGGCGGATAACCATATTTTTTACCCATTTTGCCACCTCTATTGCATACTAAAGTACCGCATAAAGGTCCAAAATAGAATGTCCCCCTTAAATAGATTATTCGTGTATATTAATATGAATTTTGTTGTCTTTTTTTTTTTTTTTTTTTTGGTTGCTCTGTCCAGCTTAATATTTTAGCTTAAATAAAATTGGCAACTGAAGTAGAGTTAGCAAAATAACGTGTCTTATTAGCTGGCTATAAAAAATTTATTTGATTGAGTAATAAAAGTATTAGTAAGTTGAGAGGATCAGTATGATCATACAAAAATTCTAGGCACGAAGGTGTTTTGAGGACTATAATATTAGTTGATAAAGAGGTCATACCATTTCAAATTTATATTCTTTACCTATTCTTATTGCCTTTATTTATGACATTAAGTGTTGGTTTAATATTTAAGGAAGGCCAAAAGATTCAAGTAACACTATTTAATAATAATGTCAAAAAATTGAAGGGCTTCTTGGTATATTATTAATGACCGCTTCGTTGAAATAGCTTTTGCTAACAATACTATTGTGAAGGAATTCGATATGACATTTCTACCAAAAAAAATAAAAAATAAATCAAACGATTTTATATCTTTGGAAGATGTGAAAAAATTTACTGGCAACACTATTGGTAACTCTTTATGATTTTTATCAATTATTTTCACACAAATTAATTGATACTTATCATTCATTTTAATTTTACTTCTTAGATATAGTTGGCATGTTAGTTTATAGTGAAACAACCGAAGAAAGATGGAACATGAGAAGAGAGATAATAGTGATAAATGAAAGGTAAAACTTACATAAACGTAATTCAACTTACTAATTTGACGTACTAAATAGATAAGTAACGTAATTTAATTATGCAACTTATAATTTTAAAATCAAACAACTACTACTTTAGGGGAAGATTTTGCGAAGGTAAATGTTTTGAAAATATGAAATGATAAATCAATCTTTGCTGTCACGACCCGATTAGGGACCATGACGGGTACTCGGAGCTACCCTACCGAGCACCACCTAACATACGTGTCATCCAACTCAACCTGAATACACATTATTCCAACAAAAAACTTAACATAATATGGTCATCAACCTTTACAAGCATAAATAAATATATACACACACATCAGCCCCCGAGGCTACCAAAAATGGTATACAAAATATACACTGACGTAATCATAAGACATGTACTACCCATGCTTACGTATCTATGAGCCTCTACTAGAGTACTGAGACATAAGGACGGGACAGGACCCCGTCGTGCCCAAATATGTACACAAAAGAATGTATCAACCAATGGCACCTCCGGAGAAGTGGAGTGCTCCTGTGAATTCGCTGAGTAGCTCCTAAGAATCTGGGCCGTCTCCCTGCCTACCTGTGGGCATGAACACAGCGTCCATAGAAAGAAAAGGATGTCAGTACGAACATTGTACTGATTTGTGAGGCATATACTATAACATGGTAAAGAGATGCAAGACTATAAGATAAAGGAGTGATCTGTGACTGATTGCCTCTTAAGGCGGAGTCATGCATGCTAACTCATACAATAAACAACATCATATCATGTAAGCATATGTATGTACCTACCCAACCATATAGGTGCGGCATGATCATCATTAGCCCGCATCTGGGCCTCTCGCGTCCGGGGTAAACATCTCATGCCATCCACTAGTGGTGTCTGCCCATGCCATCTAGACATGGTGTATATGCCACCTGCCTTAGCGGTTTCTGCTCGGCCATCTAGGCACGGTGTATACTCATCATCATAAACTCATCATGAACCATGCATAAAAACTCAAGTAAAAGCTAAAACTCTATCGGGGTGACATAAGGTCGAGAATCCCCGATTCCATTATGGGGTAGTCATGGTCATCATATCTTACCTTGAAAGAACTAACATTATAAGGTGAGCTTAACAACAATGAATAACATCAAGGAATTATACAAGGATCATTAGCTTTATGAGACTAACATATCATAAGCTTTAGAATCTCTAGACGTGGATCCATCATCATTATTATCATATTCATAACATATGTCTTATCTTTAGCGTATGAGAAGCTCTTAATAATCATAGACTCATAGTTTTCGGGACACAAGAGAGTCATGGAAAGATAAAGGAAATCATATTATAGAAATCATGCCTTGGAAAAGAAAGGACTAGCCTTACATACCTTTATGTTTCCTGAACGACTAAGCGTCCTCCTTCCAAGCTTACCACTCTACATTCAAGGGAATTCGTACTAAGATTAGATAACTGGAAACATACTTAAGCTTAAGATAAAGCGACTAAAGGCTAATGAAAATTGGGCAGCATTTCCCTTGTTTTAACAACTTCCTCCATATAATATAACAACTCCCAAACATCCATAACAACATTCATAATATCATAATCAATAACTTCTTCAAGTTCAACATTATCCAATTCTCACAACCCCTTACCAAAATGATTCATGACCATAACAATGGTATAACACCATATTCGTTCTCATATAATACTTCTTTAACGTCATTTCTATCATTCACAACAAGATTTCACTCATAACATATCAAGAATCATGATTCATGTCAAACTACTATTCAAGAATACCATTGTTTTCACATTTGAGCTCCATATTCTACTTTCTTCCCCAATCGAAGTCATTCAACCCCTCAATACTCTTAATAGCATGAAATAAACATGAAACTCACCTTTGATTAGGTAGGAATGAGCCATGGATGAAAATACTTCACTTCGAGAAAATCCTAACTTCAACTCCAAAGAAATTTCTAGCTTCCATTAGCCCTAGCTAGCATCCTTACACTTGTTTCCACAAATTATTAGTGTTTGATCTTGGATTCACCTTGAATTTATGTTGGTATGATATATGGAATATTCTAGAGCTCTTGAGAGAAGTGAGGAAGAAGGGAAATGAAAAATAATAACTTGGATCACTTATTTATACTTGGGAAAAATCTGACCCGTCATGGATTATACGGACACTTATGCGGTCCGTATGAGTGACCGTGAAATTGCACCAACAATCATTCTTTCTGTAACCATTATACGGTACCTTATACGGTCCGTATAATTTTTTACGGTCTGTATAAGTGACCGTATAATAATCCAGTGATCACCCCTCACTGTGATGGTTATACAGACCACTATACGGACCGTATAAAGTTATACGGATCGTATAAAGTTATACGATGGGTTGTATAACTCACCCCTTTTTCCAACTTGTTCTCATCATTTGTTTGATCTCCAATCCTTATGGAACCTTCTTAGAACTTGTCTAACACTTCATTAACAATCTAAGGAGCGTTATAACTCTTCCTCAAGACATTATTAAATCAACGTTAGCTTGGTACTTGCAAAATCCTTCCAAAATACGACTTATACCTTGCCTTCCTCAACGAACTTTCTTTTCTTGCCTCAAATGTCTTTGGAATCTTAATTAGAATCACCAAGTAACCTTTCTTACTTGTAGGGACATCGTATACATCTCACTCTGCGTTAGTATATCTACCACATGACGGCATGAAATTTTTCCGAGGTGTAACATTTGCCTTTTATGACAAGTCTCAATTTACAACGTTATTATGCCAACGGAGCAACCGAAGGTATGAAACAGACATACACAAATAATATAGTTTTTATAGAATATCAGTTGAATTACGATTAATTAAATGTTTGTACCTCATATAATAAGAAAATACATGTACCTAATTAAACTTTATTTTATTTATATATTTATAGGTTCAGACGATGTCCAATTATCTTGACCGCAACAAACAAGTCATCATATTGTGATTCATGCTGTTCATTTGCAGAAACTTGTACATTATTTTTCATGTATAATTATTTATAGAACTCGATGTACACATGCAACGCACGTGCCGAGAGACTAGTAGATAGATAAATAATGCACAAATACATCAAAACCACCCCAGTATCTAGTCTGGTCATACAAGAGCATCTAAATAGAATCTACAAGTCTGGAAGTAATAATAATAATACATCAATAGTCTCAATATGTCTCAGAATATCAAGTAAGACATAAACAAAAGAAGAATCTTCAAGGCGGCGAACGTTTTCGTGCTCACCCTGTAAGACTCTAAACAGCAATCCTCGAACTATTATTAGCCACGAGGAGTAGAGGTCGATCCCGCCTGGAACTCTGCATTCATAAAGAATGCAGCAAGTGCAGGTCAGTGCAATAACAATTACTGGGAGGTATCATAGGCCGACTAAGATTAGCTAACATATATCAAGATAATAAAGTAAGATAAACAGGTAAATCAACAAGGTATAAGTTAACACGAGCCAGTGATCAAGTGCAAGTCATCGCCTATGTTATCGCATCTAAACCCAACTGTGTCAATTCTGAGTACATTCAATCCGAATTTGTATATCACAAATACATCACAAGAATATCACAATAGAAGCCATGGTACAATGCAATGCAATAATGTATGAAGTGTGAATGCAATGCACATGCACCGTACACATGTACTCCAATGATGGAACATCGCATCTCGACAAAGACAACCCATAGGGGACCCGCGAAGTCCATGTACCCTCACGATTCCGGCGACAACCTCAGTAATAGCTACCAACACCCATACCTCGATTTTGGGATAAACATCGCACATCGGTCCTCACGTCACTCTCATCCAACTGAGCCCAACTCACAACCGTGTTTCCTTGTATATCATCAATGTATCAATAATATATCATCAAGGATGAGAATGCGTGCCATGTATGAGTTCGATGTCAATAATCAAATCAATATCAAAAGTACCACACATGGGCACACCAACAATATCAATAAAAGGCTACATAATAAGCCATAATAGAATCACTATCCTCGTCTCAAAAGACAACAAGTAAGGTACTACAATATTATCATCAAGATATATCGCTAGTCACCAATATCTACTATCTCCACGTGGCATCAAACCAACAACAAATAGAACAAGATAAGTCACAACACAACGGGTGGCTAGCCCCAAATCACACAACAAGGCCCAACTGATACAATTTAACTCGTGGAAAATGCGGAATTAAACAACTACAAGTAAGATAGATTTGATAGAAGAAATAGAGGGAGGAATAGAAGAAAGTAAGGATTAATTCAACTACCAATTGTGATAAATCATCAACTAAACGAAGAATCAATCCAAGGGGGGAGGGAACTTGAACTAATAAATAGAGAATCTAATCCTAGATTACCCAAGAGATGATCAAGGTAAGAGATAAGGGAATCTACCCTAACCACACTAGCTAATCCTAGCTAAACAAACTCTCAATGAGTCTTTTCAATAATCAACCAAGCTAAAAAAAATGAAATGAAGACTAAGGGTCTTATTTATACTAATGTTATTACATCAAAAGGCCCTAAAGTGGTTCTTTTGCAAAAATAACCACATAGGTCTTCAATTGCATCAAAAGACCCATATCCTGCAAATAAGACCTCCAATTGCAATCTTAGTCTCCTATCTTGCAAATATGTCCTCCAATTGCAATCTTAGCCTCATAACTTACAAATATGACCTCTAATTGGAACCCTAGCCCTATGATTGCACTTCTAGCCACTTTGTGCATCTAGCCACTTTGAATAGTAGCCTTCTCCTCGACTTGCCAAGCTATCTTCCAAGAAATCATCCACACCCTTGTGGTTTGTTCTTCCATGGCCTCTAAATGCCCCATCTTCCTCGTCCAAGGGTGTTTGGCATGGAAATGCACCTTCAAAGCTCCAACAAGAGTTTTAGCCTTCATAATCGTCCATGAGCTTCCTAGGATCATATCATCCTCCCCTTATTCAAAAGGATTCGTCCTCGAATTCGAACCTAGCAAAACCCAATGGAAGATATACGAAAACATAGTCCTTATGGTATGAAGGTTAGACAAAAGGAAACAATCATAATCTCACCCTAAGGAGGGACAAATTTGTGATGCAACCACACATTAACCACTACCCAACAAAAAATTTCCACATATGAGGCATCAAGAAGTTGATTCCTACAAGGTAGCGTCAAGATTAAATCACACAAGGTATCTCCGGGATCAAAAGGAAATACTATACACATATCTCCGTTAAGAGCACATTCATCTAACCCATTAAGACCCCTTTTTACATACGATGCACCCTCAACACAAACATAAGTGTCATCATATGCAAATAAGTAATAAAGAAAGGTGTCACGCAAAATAACTCCCTCATCTATGTCATCCTCAAATGTAGCCTCACCACTAGGTTCAAGGACACGATCATGCATTAGGCTACTAAGATTTTGAACATGCAAGGAAGAATTAGCAATTTGTATGCAATCATCACCTTCTTTTTTAACACTTCCCTTCCTCATAAGTGTATTAAAATCCTTCAAGGAAATATTACTATCATAGGGAAAAGTGTTATCATTCCATAATGGGTTACTAAAAACCTTGTAGTCTACAAAGGGGACTACTTTTTCAATATTACCAAATATCCCACTAGGCACATCATCTCCAATTGTCATGTCAACATCAAATAAGGCATTATCTTTAAAGAGAGAACAATCAATAAATAATAAGGATTCAAAACATGTGGTTTCACTCTTACAAAGATAAACGTCATTTTGCAAAGCATTTTCTTTCATATGACTATCTACATGAGACACAACACTATCAAAATCATGAGTCTCATCACATGTCAATAAAGTAAGATCATGGAACTCATCTCCATATGAAGATCATAGACTCATCTCCATATGTATCAAATATGGGTGGTGTGGTGTGTCATATTCACATTCTTTCACATTATCAACTTGGTCAAATCCATCACTAAATTGAGGCTTATTTACATCACAAGATTACTCAATTAGTAGGCTATCAATACAAGTAAGTTGTTCAACACAATCATTAACAACAATTGGAAGCATTTCAAGATCACAAGAATTAGAAACAAGGCTACCACAACTAAAGTCAACTAGTGTATGAACAATTCCATGACATGATAATGTACTATCATTAGACCCACAAGTGTACACACTAGGTGGACGCAAATTGATCTTGCAAGAAGAGTTAATTCGATCTTCAAAAGGATCAACTAGTGTGTGAACACTCCTAACAAGAACATTATCATTAATCAACAAAGAGTCACTATTCTCCACATGAGACAAAACTTCATCCATACTCAATTAGCTATTAGCCACAATTTGTTCCTCCAAGTTCAAAAGAGTGTAAGGATTAGCTTTGTTACCTTTTAGCTCATGCACATAACCTTCATTACCCCGATCAAGTGTCTTGCCTTGGAGTTCCACTTTTGAAGAGGTTTGGGTTACTTTGCTTCCTAAAGAGACTTGGGATTCTTTTGAGTGTTCATCTCCATGAGTACCTACAAAATGACCAAGACAACTAGAAGAAGTAAAGAGGTTAGAAGAGGGATGGGCTCCCAAAATGCCTTTTGAAGGGTTGGGATGACCCTTCACTTCAACTTTCCATTTGGTTCCATGGACGTTAGCAACTAACTTCTCTTTGTTCAACTCATTTGTATGGACCTCTTGTTTCCCTACCTTTGCCTTCCTTGCCAATTCTAGCATACATGAGTAATCTTCTTCCAGTTACAAAGGTGTCAAGGATCGGAGAGTATACTTTCGGTCTCCTAAAGTTATGGAATATTTGTTAGTCCTTAGATAATAAATAGCTCTCCTTTCAGTTCCCTAAGGGCGCCCAAGTGACAAATGACAAGAAATCATAGGTAGAACATCACAAAGTACTTCATCATGGTACTTGCCAATTTGAAACTTAACCCAGGCTTTCTTTGAAACTTTCGACTCAACACATTCCTTCAACCTTAAAAGTCTATAAGGTTGGTAGAGGTCTCTAGTTGGCAACTCAATTTCTCCACTATGGTAGAACTTACCACATTAATGCTACTAGTCTCATCAATGACCATAGAGCCAACACCACCACCTTTCGTCTTGCACCTCGCAATGAATATGTCCTTCCTTTCTTGTACCATTTGAGCATTGCATGCTTCATCACATTTGTGATGCTCTAGAAGATGATCACATTTAATCACCACACTCAAACCACCATCACATCAAGGCAACTCATTGTTATCATAAGCTTCACACTCGTACACATCTAGTTTTCCATTACCTTCTACCCAATTATCTCCATATTGAGAGTAAGTCGCATTTGCATGAGGATAACAAGCTTGAGACGACTCACTTCTACAAGTTGGTAATGTATCATCTTTTTTTGCAAAGGTCCACTTTCATTCCTCCCAACAACCTCACACATACAATCTCATTGGGATACAACATAGGATAAGAAAATGAGTATGAGTAATTGTCGTAAGAATTGCCATAATCAATATACTCAAGTTCACAATCGTCATATGCATACCCACCACTAGGCACATAAGCACAAGGACTTCCATGTACACTATGATTTTCACCCATATAAAACTCAACATCACAATGGGAGGGTGAAAAATTATTTACCTCACGTCATCCTCACATTCATGGTGTGTCAAGTAAGACCTTTCATCCTTACCATAGTCATCTTCAGGGTAGTAATACTTACCACCATCTTGTTCATGGTTATCTTGACCATCATCGACCCCATAAGATCCATCATCACCGTGGTCATAACCTCTATCACTAACATAGCTCTCCTTTTCATCATCACAAACATCCGAGGCTATTGATGACATGATTCCTTATCACTCCTCTCCTTATGTCGCCTATTCGTGTACCTACAAAACGAGCAAACAAGTTAGTAATAAAAGTTCCTCACCACGCTCGTGTTTGCACTCGTTTGTGCTTGGCTAGCACCACTCAAATATTCTCACCCTCTTGCCTTTTACCACTCTAGTGTATCCCTTAACTCGTGAACCACCATCTTGAATAAGTCTAAGATAGCACCATGTATCGGTTCAGAATGGAGTTTATGAGACACCAAGAAACTAACTAGTAAAGGCAACGGAAAAGAGCCAAAGAATTCACTATGAAATAAATGAGAAAAACACCAAAGAATTAGAACGAAAGAATTACAGACTCAAGAATTATCCAACAACTAAGTAAGGATGATTACTAGTAATTAGTTAGTTTATAGAATCAAGGAAAGGATTAGGAATGGAATCGAAAGAGAATTAGAATTGAAAAACCTGAAAAGCGCAACCCGCTAAACCTGTGCAAAGACCTGCTGCTCGCATGTGCTGTCTGCTAGGGTGATCTGTGTCTAGCAGATGATGCAGACCAAAAATTCTCAAATCTCTGTCTAGGTTTGTTGCACCAATTGCGTCTAGTAGGTGCTACCTGCGACGCAACCTGCGACTCGTAGGTATTGTCTATGGGACGACTCTTGTGACTTCAATTTTTCTCTTGGGATTTGTTTGGATGCTTCTTTTTCTGATTATTCCTTGTACTTGGGCCCACTAAACCTAGTATTTTCCCTTTTTGGGCTAGAAAATACTTTTTGACCTTTTGACCCAAAACTTGAAGATCAAACACCCCTTTTAGGTCACCTTCTTCCTTTGAAGATATGAACAACCTCAAGAACAAAAGAGCAATTTCAAAATTGCAACTACCTTCAAATCAACTCAGAATTCGCTCAAATTGCGGATCTATGTTCTCATTGATATGGAGAACAAAGCCCAATAGGTTTTAGCCTTCAATTTCAACAGAATCATAAGACCCACTTTGCAATTTCTTGAGTTCTTCAAAGCTTCAAAGCTCAACAATGGTGAATGACTCCAAACTTAACCAAATCACTTGAAACTTCGGATATAGAGGTTTTTGATTGTGACAAACTCCATTCTAACCTCAAATCCAACAACAAAACAACACAACCATGATTTTTGAATTTTTTTTGGAATTTTCAAAAAAAATAATAATTATTCAACCAAAGATTGAAGAATTGAATAGAACAACTCCTCAACCTTGTTCTGATACCAAATGATCTGATTCAACTCGTGAAAAATGCAGAATTAAACAATAACGAGTAAGATAGATTTGATAGAAGAAATAGAGGGAAGAATAGGAGAATGAAAGGATTAATTCAACCACCAATTGTGATAAATCATCAACTAAAAGAAGAATCAATCCAAGGGTGAAGGGAACTTGAACTCATACATGGGGAATCTAATCCTAGATTACCCAAGAGATGATCAAGGTAAGAGATAAGGGAATCTACCCTAATTATAAGCTAATCCTAGCTAAACAAACTCTCAATGAGTCTTTTCAATAATAAACCAAGCTAAAAAAATGAAATGAAGACTAAGGTTATTATTTCTACTAATGCTATTACATCAAAAGGCCCTAAAGTGGCTCTTTTGCAAAAATAGCCACATGGGTCTTCAATTGCATCCAAAGACCCATATCTTGAAAATAAGACCTCCAATCGTAATCTTGGCCTCCTATCTTGCAAGTATGTCCTCCAATTGCAATCTTACCTCATAACTTGCAAATATGACCTATAATTTCAACCTTAGCCCAATGATTGCACTTCTAGCCATTTTGAATAGTAGCGTTTTCCTCGACTTGCCAAGCTATCTTCCAAGCAATCATCCACACCGTTATGGCTTGTTCTTCCATGGCCTCCAAAGGCCCTATCTTCCCCGTCCAAGGGTGTTTGGCATGGAAATGCTCATTCAAAGCTCCAACAATATTTTTAGCTTTCATAATCGTCCATGAGCTTCCTAGGATCATATCACCAACCTAAGGCAATATCCAACCCAACTTCATATCCGAAGGTTTACATGCATTCTCTGATAATATCGTCTAAATATATGCTTCGCTAATCGAAATCTCACCATAGGGTAAATCTTACCTACCTGGAAGGCTGAACAACAAAGTCCCAACAATTACCAACAATCACACCTTAGTCTTTCCTATCCTTTCCTTCGAGCCTCGAGATAATTAAAGTCTAAGCATATTCGAATCATCAAATTAGAATCAAGAAGAACATCAATCAAACCTTACTTCTATTCATGACCCAAATCCCCAACCTATGGAAAGGGGTTTATGAACTAGAAGGGTGAAATTAGCAATCTAAAGATTCCAACATGAAATTAAAGCTCTAGGTGATCAATTCCCACCAATTACAAACTTGAAGAATCAATGATTTACTTAGATTCAGATTCTAGGCAAAACCCCAAATTTAGGTATAACCCTAACTTCATATCCAATAAATTAGCCACTAATATGGAAGAATTCATGCAATAATAGATTCTAGTCATCAATTCCATGCTTAATGAAGCTAACCCAATCAATAATTCAAGATTTAGAAGTCTAGAAAGAAGAACTCATGGAATCCTCTTTTAATCATCAAACCCTTAAGGAACTATAATGATAATGGAATTCTAAGGTGATTATGGAAGATGGAATAGCAAAGAAAGTAGAAGAACTTACCACCAACAGTTTCTCCTAAGAATCACCTCGAAAAGCTCTTAATAACTCCAAAGTTGAAATAATAAAGAATGAGGGACTTAGGGCTTTTAATACTCATTTAATGAAATAATCTGCCCGATACTGCTTCCGAGACAACGGGACCGCTGCGGCAGTCCTGCATCGACGACCACTCAGACAACCACGATGGTCAACAACAATTACACTTGGCCGCTTCTGCGGCCTGGCAACTGCTATAGCGGTGCCGCTGCTGTGGTTGTGGTGCCGCCATAGTGGGCACCGAACACTAGAATCCCCAAAATCATAATCTCAACTTAAAATCCCGACTATCACCCGATGCCATCTGCTCACCTACCATATATGTGAGCATACATAAAAACATGCTACGAACGCACCCGCGGCCTCAGAATTTCCATCGGAGGTTTTATTGATCGAGGCAACCTCCGATACCTCGAATCCAATATCCCAACCCAAGTCCCAAAATGCACCCAAGTGCATTGGGAACTGAACCAAATATGCACTCAAGTTTTAAAAGACCATCGGAACCTCTCGGAATCGATTGATTCCCAAAAAAAAGGTAAAAAGTTAACTTGAGTCAACTCTTTTTCGCTTTAAGGCTAAATTTCCCTAATAGTCACCCAAATCATATCTAAATACCTCGAGAAGCATGTTAATGGTCCCCTTGAGTAAAAAATGAGCTCAAAAGCTTGGGGAAGGGGCAAAAGTGTCGAAAGAACTATAAGGACCAAACGGGTCTTTACATCAGTTACCGATTAAACCATCGCTCGCCCTCAAGCGACGAAAGGAAAGGAACGGAGAAGTACCTAAATCAACAAATAACAAAGGACGATGCCTCCATTACACATTCACAGAAGCAATCTCCTTAGACCTCAACTTTCGAACCTGCCTATCCAAAATCTTAATAGGCTCCTCCTCATAAGTCAAATTCTCATCAAGAAATACTGAGTCCCAACAAACAATATAAGTACCATCGGTATGATACTTCTTCAAAGATAGACACATGGAAGACTGGATGAACTCCCGCCATGCCTGGTGGCAAGTCCAACTCATAAGCAACATCGCCTACACGGTCAAGAATCTCAAATGGCCCAATATACCTCGGACTCAACTTGCCTTTCTTCTGAAACCTCGTAACAACCTTCATGGGTGAAATCTTCAATAGAACTTGATCACTAATGGTAAACTCTAAATCTCGGACCTTTCGGTCTGCATACATCTTCTGTCAACTCTAAGTTACCAAAAGCTTGGCCTGAATGACCCTTACCTTCTCAAGAGACTCTCCCAATAGATCCGTACCCCAAGGTCGAACCTTAAATGCATCAAACCAACCAACCGGAGATCTATAGCTCATACCATAAAAAGCCTCAAAAGGCGCCATGTTGATACTCGAATGATAACTGTTGTTATATGCAAACTCTACCAGCGGCAAGAACTGATCCCAATGACCACCAAAGTCTATAACGCAAGCTCTCCATATATCCTCGAGCACCTGAATGGTCCGCTCGGACTGCCCATCGATTTAGGGGTTGAATGTTGTACTAAGATCCACTCAGACACCCAACTCATCATGAAAAGCTCTCCAAAAATAGGAAACGAAGATAGTACCCTGATCAGATATAATAGAAATAGGAACCCCATGCAATTTCATAATATCACGAATGTACAACTTGGCTAACTTTTTTGCGGTATAGAAAATATGAACTGGAATGAAATGAGTGGACTTAGTCAGCTGATCAACTATCACCTAAATCAAATCAAACTTACCCACAGTCTTCGGAAGACCCACAATGAAATCCATGGCAATTCTCTTCCACTTCCACTCGAAAATGGGCATTCTCTAAAGTACACATCGGGTCGCTGGTGCTCATACATAACTTGCTGACAATTACCACACTTAACCATGAAATCGGCTATATCCCTCTTCATATGATGCCTCAAATCACGATACATCTTAGTCTCCCCCAGATGAATGGAATATCGAGAGCTATAGGACTCAATCAAAATCAAATGAGTCAAGTCACCAACACGAGGAACGTACACGTGCACCTTAATCCTCAAAGTACCCTCAGAATCAATCGTGGCCTCCTTGGCCTCACCCCTCAGAACCTTATCTCGAATCTTGCTCAACTGAATATCCTCAAACTGATGAGTCCTGATCTGATCTAATAAGGATGATCTCACCTCTACATAAGCTAAAACTCTGCCTGGGGCTGAAATATCAAGACGAACGAAACTGTTGGCCAGAGTCTAAAGCTTCATGGCCAACGGACTATCAAAACAACCAAACGGGCTAAACTCCCATACTTGTGGCCTTGCGACTCAAGACATCAGCAATAATATTAGCTTTCCCTGGATGTTAAATAATAGAGATGTCATAGTTCTTCAGGAGCTCCATTCATCGGCGCTACCTGAAATTAAGATCTCTTTGGATAAACACTTGCTGAAGGCTAGGGTAATCGGTGAAAACCTTACAATGGACACCATACAAGTAATCCCTCCAAATCTTCAAAGCAAAGACCACGACCAACAACTCCAAATCATAGATAGGGTAATTCTTCTGATGGATCTTCAACTGCCGGGAAGAGTAGGCTATAACTCTACCCTCTTGCATCAACACAACACCCAAACCCATATGAGATGCAACACAATAGACCGAAAAATCCTTACCCTCTACTGGCAATAATATAATCGGGGTGAAGTCAAAAGAGTCTTGAGATTTTGAAAGCTCTTGACACAATCATCGGACCACTAGAAAGAAACATCCTTCTGAGTTAATTTGGTCAAAGACGAAGCAATAAAAGCTAAACCCTTCACGAACCGGCGGTAGTAGCTGGCCAAACCCATAAAACTACGAATCTTGATCATAGTAGTAGGCCTCGGCTAACCACTCACAACCTCAATCTTCTATGGATCAACCATAATCCCATCCTTAGGCACAACGTGGCCCAAGATTGCCACGGACTCCAACTAAAACTCATACTTTGAAAACTTAGCAAATAAGCTATTCTTCTTCAACAACCCAAGTATAGCACGAAGATGGCTCTCAAGCTCCTCTTTACTCTTGAAATATACCAAGATATAATCAATAAACACAATCACAAAGGAGTCAAGGAATGGCCTAAAGATGCCATTCATCAAAGTCATGAATGCATCCGATGCATTGGTAAGCCCAAATGACATCACCATAAACTCATAATGTCCATATCTCATCCGAAAAGCTGCCTTCAAAATATCCCCGGCCTTGATCCTCAGTTGGTGGTAGCCTGAACACAAGTCAATCTTTGAGAACACTGAAGCACCCTGAAGCTGGTCAAATAAATCATCAATACGAGGCATGGGACACTTGTTCTGAATAGTTACCTTGTTCAGCTGACGATAAGCAATCCACATCCTCATTGATCCATCTTTCGTCTTCACAAACAACACGGGAGCACCCCAAGGGGAGACACTCGGTCTAATGAACTCCTTGCTCAATAAATCCTACAATTCCTCCATAATCTCTCTCAACTCGGCAGTTGCCATCCGATATGGTGAAATAGAAATAGGGTGAGTTCCCGGATCCAAGTCAATACAGAAGTCAACATTGCAATCGTGTGGCATACCCGACAGGTCAGACTGGAATTCCTCCGCAAACTCACTCATAATGGGAATGGACTCAAGGGCTGGAAATGTAATAGTAGTGTTACGCACGTGAGCCAAATAAGGTAAACACACCTTGTTGACTAATTTCTTCGTCTGAAGGAAGGTGATCATCTTTTTCGGAGCAGGGCAAGAAGTACCCCTCTACTCAAGTCTAGGAATGCCCGGCATAGCTAAAATGACTGTCTTGGCATAATAGTCCAAGATCGCATGATAAGGAGAAAGCCAGGTCATACCCAAAATAATATCAAAATCCACCATATCAAGTATCATCAAATCTACCCAAGTGTCATAACCTATAGAAGTAACCAAACATGATCGATAAACTCGATCAACCACAACAAAATCTCCTATCAAAGTAGACATATGGATAGGTACAGCTATGCTATCACAAGATAAATCCAAATCAACGGCATGATATGTAGACACATACGAATAAGTGGATCCTGGATCAAATAAGGCGGATGCTGCTTTATGTCGGACAGAAGCGGTACCTGAAATGATAGAATCTGAGGCCTCTGCATCATATCTACTTGGGAATGAGTAACACTAGGCCCCGCCATGTCTATACTGTGATCCACCTCTCAAACTCTGAAACCTACCTCTACTAGCCTGGGACCCACTTCTAGAGACCTGTGAACCACCGCGGCCTAACTGAGCACCACCCCTCTGAGAAGCACCACCTCGGATACCTAAAAATTTTAGAGTCCTCTGGAATTGATGACCCTGCCTGGCTCATAGACACTCTCTAGAATAATGACCGGGCTCTCCACACGCAAAATAGCCCTTAGAGGGTGGAGACTGATAGACTAAAGCTGAAGACCCGACGGGAACAACATTGTCTGCTGGTCGAGAGAATAAGCTCTCAAAAGCTATCTGCCTGGGTGGCATGATGAAGGAAGCCTGCAAAGCTGAATGCATAGGGCAGCTGGAATAGGGCTGATACGGCCTAGAAGGCTGACTGGCGCCCCTTGAGCTGGAATGTCCCAACCCAATCGGAGGGACATGATGGGCATCAGGAGCTAACCTATCGAGCACCTCCTAACATACATCTCATAACCATATGTAAGTGGGCCACTGTAACAACCTGCTTAGTCGTTATAGTCTTTTCGGTACATTTGACCCTTCCTCGAGCTTGGTAGCTCACTTTTGACCAGAGGGGACAGTTTACATGCTTCTCGAGGTGTTCAGGGTTGATTTTGGTGACTTTTTGGGAAAAATTGGCCTTAAGCAAAAAAGAGTTGACTAGAGTTGACTTTTGGGTAAATGAACCTTTTTCAAAAATTCATCAATTTTGAGAGGTCCGGATGGTCATTTAGAACTTGTGTGCATATCTGGTTCAGTTTTCAATGCAATCGGGTGCATTTTAGGACTTGGGTTGGGAGGTGAAATTGATGTATCGGGAGTTGAATCATTCAACGAGACCTCAGTTTAAAATTTTGAGGCCATGAGTGCATTCATAACGTGTTTTTATGTGTGTCTATATATGTGGTTTGTGAGAAGATGGCCTCGGGAATTAGTCAAAATTTTGGGTTGAGTTGTGAAAACTTAGAATCTTTTCAGGTATCTGGTGCCCGCTTTGGCGGCACCAGCACCGCGGCAACGGTATCGCTATAGCGGTCAGCCTGCAACTAAAGTGGCCTGTGCCATTTAGGTATGACCGCTGGAGCGGCACCGCTAGAGAAGTAATATCATTGTGAAAACGGGTGTCGGGCAGTTAGTTCATTAAATGAAGTGTTAAATGCCCTCAGTCCCTAATTTATTACTATTTTGAAATTTGAGCTTTTGGGAGCAAATCTAGGATATTCTTGGAGAAGATCCTTGGTGGTAAGTCCTTCTAATCTCTTTGTTATTCCATTACCCCATATCATCATAGAATCCCTTTACCTTGTTAGTTCATTAAGTGATGGAAGATTAAAAGTGGATTTAATGAATATTCTTTCTAAGCTTCTAAATCATGATTTGTTGGTTGATTTAGCTTCTTTAAGCATTAAATTGATGATTATAATCCTTTATTTCATAACTTCTTCCTAATTAGAGGCTAATTTGTGGAATTGAAAGTTAGGGTTTATACCCAAATTTGGGGGTTTTGCTTAGAATCCAAAATTGAGTGAATTGTTCATTATTCTAACTTGCTATTGATGGGAATTGATCACCTAAAGTTTTAACCTCATGTTGGGACCTTTGGATTCCTAATTTTACCCTTCTAGTTCATAAACCCTATTCCATAGATTGGAGATTTGGGTCTTGAATAGAAGTAGGGTTGTTTGATATTTCTTCTTATTTCTAATTTCATGATTCGAATATGCTTAGACTTTCTTGATCTCAAGGCGCAAAGGAAGGAAAGGCTAAGGAGTGATTGTTGGTGATATTACTGTTCGGCCTTCCCGGTAGGTTACAGTTTACCCTATGGTTAGACTTCGTTTAGCGAAGCATATATTTAGACATATTGTCGGAGAAAGTATGTAAACCTTTGGGTCTAAAGTTGGGTTGGATATTTTCTTAGGTTGAGCCTTGTTGTGTGATTGGGGCTAGCCACCCCATTGTGTTGTGACTTGATTTGTTCTATTATTGTTGGCTTGATGCCATGTGGTGATAGTAGATATTGGTGACTATTGATATATCTTGTTCATGATATTCTGGTACCTTACTTGTTGATGTTTGATACAAGGATAGTATTCTATATGGATTATGTAGCCTTTTCATGATATTGTTGGCGTACTCTTGCTTGGTACTTGTGATATTGATCTGATTCATACATTGCACACATTCTCATCCTTTATGATATACTGTTGAAACATTGATGATACTTGAGGAAACACTGTGAGGAGTGTTGACAGCCAACTTTTGACCTCCCGTAATTTATTTTGATTACTCAAAGTCTTTGGATAACAAATAAAATAATTTTTCACATTCACAAAAAACCTGGATAACTTTGCATAATTATCCGGGCCATTATTTACTGTTATAAATTAATAGGGGAACCCTCGAGGCTCTATTAATTACTCAATGATTTTATTGGCAATTTGCAGCATTTACAGCATTTTCTATAAAATATTTTTAATTTATCAACCGCAGGACAATTTTAAACAATTGTTCATTTAATTAATTCTGAAATTAAATAAGAGAAGCAATTTATTTTATTTATGCAAGGAGTTCAAGTAAATTAATAAAATTACTATTTTACCCCTCGAGCTTTGAATTTTTCCTGTTTATCTGTTTATTTTTATTATTGACAAAAATTGTATTGACAAAATACAATTTCATTTAATTTCTGAGTTCCAACATAAATGACCTCCCCGTAATTAACCAATTCATGGTTCAAGATAAGCCGGGGTCATTTTGCAATTCTAGCCTCCCAAATAACTTTAATTGAGAAGCTCAATCAACTGGCAAATTAATTAAGGTTATTAATGCAAATTAGTTTTAACTGGTAAAATTAATACCAAATTGAGACTATATTGGCAATAATTAAGTTATTTTGCAATAACTAAATAAAGGGAATTTCTGATTTTGTTGCAAAGGTTATAATTGCAAACCTTCTTTTTAATTTTTGACCAATTCAGGTCATACTTGCAAAAGAATTAGATTCATTAGCTTTTTAAATAATTTGCCTTGCATAATTTGATGTCTTTTAACTGATTAGTCTTCAATTTCTTATTTTCTATTTCTATGCTATTTTTGCAATTGCCAATTTTCCCCTACCTAGGCATATACACATGATATACATTCTCATATGAAATGTATATCAGGGACATTCTTTTAAAAAAAAAATTTTGGGCCAAGCCCGATCCAATTGGACCGATCCAGCCAAGATTACAATAATATACCCCCTCTATCGTGGAAAAGCCTAGAAGGCTCCCACATTTTCCGTTGGCCTTCACACGTTTTAGGGTTAGGGGGTATAGGAGCGTAGGGTGGCGGCGTGGACAACTTCTCCACCACGCACCACCCCACTTGCTTGTCCCATCGCCACCAATGTCGTCACCACAGTGAGGACAACCTCGAGCCCCTCCCCCCGGTAAGTTTGCTTCTTTTTGTTTATGTATGTTGCTCTTTTTTTCTTTGGATAGTCTTGTTCGTCGTTTGACCGTTGATCTCCTCCTCCATGGAGGAGATCTTGGCCGTAGAACCTTTATCCCACATCGTTGTTTCACCTAGTTGACACAGTTTGGGGTTTCTATTAATTTTATAGAAACCCCTAGTTTCAATTCAAGAGGTCGGGCAAAATAGAGATAAAATAGCTATAAAAACTAAAGACTTGAAAGTATTAGTCTTTAAATAGTTAAAGTTTTTTCTCAAAAGTTCTTAAGGTTCTTCGTTTATTCGAAAACCTAGTGTTCTAAAAATTTGTGTTTTCTTTGTCATTTTGGCATTTCTGGGCTCGAGTTTGGAGGAGGGTCTCCTAAGTTCAAGTTTGGTCTTGGCCGTGTCAACAAAAGGTAATATTCTCTCTTGTTGATTCTTTTTTTTTAGCCTTAGTCTTGTAAATGCCTGTTCTAGTTATTTTCAAGAGTTTGTGTCTTTGTTAGTTAATGTTGATCATATTGTGGTTACCTGTGTTTAGATGTTAATATTTAGTTACTATTTTGGTAATATTGCAAGTTGTTATCTATTGTGTGTTAATATTCTTACTATTTAGCCTAGTTCGAGGTAGGCATTCGTAGTATTTTGTTAGGCCTAGATTCATATGTGCCACAATTTGCTGTTCTTATTTTTCTTTGTGGATAGATGAATTCTGATGAAAATGAACCAGTTTAGTATACTTGTCTTCTTGAAACTAGTTCAAACAGGATTCATGTTAAGTTTAGCTAAGATAATAACTTAATAAGATCCCTTAGGGATATTTGTTTGGTCCTGCTTGTGCTTACTTGATTGGGGTATGGAACATTGAGATAGGTTCATGTTTTCAATTTGGAATATTCATTAAGTTTTACTTCTAATCTCTGAACTCTTTAAATTTAGTGGCTCATAATTGGAGCAGTTTATTGTTACAGTCTATCTTGTTTATCAATTAGCCCCCGGGAACTGATTCTTTTGTTGATTGGCCCAGCCTACACTTGTGTGTGTTAAGTCTAGTCTAGTTTATTTGTTGCTTGAAATGATACTAAGTTTCTTGTTCATTTTGGTATAACTTGATTTACATAAGGTTGGTTTTGGCCAATTTGGGAATTGCCTTAGAGACCTTTAGTTTGAACTGGATAGGTGTATTTCTAGTTAATAATTACTTCCTTGTTTTTTTGTTGTCTATTGACTTCTCTTTCCCCAAAATGATTTACTTAGAACTCACCTAAGTGTATGACTCATTCATGATTTGTTTTGGCCTCTCCAAGTGGCCTGGAATGTCTTACTTATACGAAAAGACTGCTTTTCTAAGTAAATTTACTTCACCTAGATATAAGATAAGATAAAATTGAGGAAAAGATCTTGGAAATGTAGATTGGACTTTATTTGTTACTGTATTTATTTATTTGATTGGGCTGCTCTTTTTGGTCAAGAGGTGAAATGTCAAACCTGCTTTTGAATCATCATTTTACTAAGTATTGAGAAGTGCAATAATAGTTAGTCTAGGTCTATTACTTGACCCTTTCCATTTGCCTAAACTAGTGTGGTGCAAAGTGGTAATTGACTTAAAAAGGGAGGATCTTTGATAATCTGTGTCATGATCACTTATAGTAGGCATTTTCTCTTTTAAAAGATTAAGCTATGTGTGGTCTGTGCTACTTGCTTTGATGTTGTCTTACTTCTTCTCTTCTAATTGTCTTCTCTTAACTTGTCTAAATTTGATAAAGCCCATCATTTGATAGACAATAATTTAGTATGTTTTGAATATGTAAGTAACTTGGAATTAAGGTGAGGTCTTAATTCACCTTGCTTGGCTTTCTTTTGTGTGATCACCTAGCTAAAGAGAATACTAGAGGTTAAGGAAATAGGCAGCTTCTGCCATGACTGTTTTACAATCTCTTCTTGTCTTTTCCTTTGTGTCCTCCCACTTAGTCTATACTTTTAAAATGATCTTGTCCCGAGCCAAAGGTTTTGATTAAGCTTGAAGCTATTAAAATCAGTCCTAAATGTTTGCTTTGCCACTGAATTTCCAAAAGAGCTTGTTCTTTTAGCTTGTGTTTGGTTTACAGATTTTCTTGTGATGTCTGTACTTTATTGAACTTACATGTGAATTGATTTTTTCTACAAAAACTGATTTCTTCAACTTTCCTTTCTTATAAAAATCTCAATAAAGATAGATAGGTTTCAGTGTCCTAGGCTTCACATAGACCATGATCTTCTTCTTTCTCTGAAGACCTGCAAATCCTGTAGAATGTGGCTTTGGTTTGTGCTTGTTCTGTGTCATGAAAGCCTTATATTCCTCCTTTCATACTTATGTGCCTTTACTGTTTTGAGGAACTAGCTAATTAAACTAAGGTTTCTGGTTGTTTTGTCTTGCCTGGAACTTGGTGAAGTCCCAGGGACGTATTTGTGTGTGCACTTTAGACTTGGAAAATATTTTGCCTCAGAAAATTTTGTGTTTGTCTCTATCTTCACTTTAATGTAACTCTGTGCTCTGGCTGCCCTGGTGTTATGATTGCAAAAATAAATAAATGATGTTTTAAACTTTAAATCCTGGCATTTATCTTTACTCAAAATACCAAAATATGTTCAAATATTTCTCTACCTAGGTCTGAGTGGAACCTGTTTTCTCTTCTACGTTATACTTGTGTGTTTAACCACTATGGAGATGCCTTGGTGGGTGTCCTATGGTTTCAGTTAATCGTCTTCATGTCTATGTGATGTTATGGTCCTTTTGTTTCCCCTATTGGTTCTATTTTTGCATGTTATGTCAGTTCTTAGCATTATTGTCTGGATTTTCACAATTTGTGTACTTAGAGTCACTCATTTTTCTGGGAGAGGCATCAAGTGTGTGTTGGGGGGGGGGGGGGGGAGGGGCTTAGACCACTTAACTTTGGGATGCTGTCTATTCTCTTCTTCTTGTGTCAAGGTCTTTCTTCTTGTGATCTTTCTTGCCTATCTTAAATCAATCCCTGATACTCTATAGACTGTTGCTTATTATTATTTTTTTTAAACTAAGGGATAAGTTTTATTGAACTCAATTTTCTCTAAAATTGTAAATTCTGGTTAGAGTATAATGATAAAATGGCTAGCCTAGTTCTGTGACCTAGTGTAGTTCTCATCTTTGATCATTCTTAGAACCTTGACTTAGTGTTACTCCTGCATTCCTTTGGATCACATTAGGACTAGATTGCACACACTTGTTTTCTTTTATTTTGTCTGTCTGAAATATTCTCTGAACCCCACTTATCCATGACTATGTGTGTTGTTTCTTTGCTTATAATTTATCTGGTTTCCCTCCCATGACATAAAACTAGGGCCAAACGGTATGAGTCACTTGAAATCCCCAGCCTTGTGTTTTCACCTATCCTATACCTGTCTGACATTGCCACTGATCCTGTCTTTATTTGCACTTGTGGAGTGAAACCTTTTTCTATGATTATGCTTTGATCTTGTCCTAGTTGTTGTGTTTGTGTGCAATTCATGACCTTTAGACCCCTCTCTCCCCTCCAGGCACTGCATCTATTCCTATTTGCTAACTTCACTTGTGTGCTTGCACTTGTCTTCTTTTACCCCTATGGCCATGAGTTGCATCCCTATGGCTACTTTATTGCTTTTCTATACCTTGTGTGACTCCATGTGAGTCTCCAGTTAGCTCTCATCAGTGACCTGTGTGTTAAGCTCCATCTTTTGGCATACATGGCCTGCTTTGAACACCTCCTGGGCAGTATGAGTGACCACCTGTTCTCAAGTTAACTGTCATCTTCTCCACTTGAATAGTTTGTGCCATTTGATGTACACTGTCTATTGTTCCATTCTTTTGGTCTTTTAGTTGCTTAGATTCTCATTCCAATCACTTACAGCTTTAGTGTTGTTTGTACTAAAATACTAACTTAGATTGCCTATTTGAAGAGGTGCCAGTGTGCCATCATTTGAATTTATTTTGAGCACATTTTGCCTTAACCAGTGTTTGTAAGTAGGCCTGTTTAAGTTAAGAGCTTAGTATATATTTGAGGGACACACTGTTGTTGTACACTTGACTTATCTTGTGACTCTTAATCTTGGTTGACTAGTACCCTTTAAATGATCAGTGTTTGCTGTGGCATTACGTTTATATCATGACTTTAAATTCCTATGCTCTCTCTTTGTCCTTTATTGGGTTGATTATTTTCAGATGGGTTACGGTAATTCGAGGTTGTCCAAGTCTCGCCGGTGTTTGCCATGCCTGGGGTTCTCAGAAACCCCTTGGAACTGGTGCGACATCGGGAATACGGGACTAGGACCCAGTCCCCATGCCACACTAAGTCTTAAAATGAACCATTACAACAGTTTGAGATATAGAGGGACAAGTCTAGGATTTTTGCAGGACTTGTTTTATTTATATATATACGTATGTGTGCCTTAATTATTTTAGTGATAAGGACAGTTAACTATAAACTAACCGAGTTCCTTTTTCCTTTTCCTCCCCCACTTGCATGACCATTCGGGTCAAGACCAGCATCCTATTGGGTCAAAGGCCCAATAGGACTTCTATTAAAATTAGGATCGAGTCCACGAAGAAAATAATAGCGAGGCGCGCAGAAGGCCCATCCATGGGTGAAAATGACCAACTAGGGGCTTGGTACGCCCCTCGTCTATCTCTCCTTGTCATTTTTTTTTTACACATATGTTTAATTCGATGTATTTGTAAAAGTTGTATTAAACTCATATTATAGTGGAACCTTATGGTCGAACTAGCCATCTTAGGATAGCAGTTCTTATGCCGTTTAGATGACCTTAGATCCCCAAGCGAATTTTCAAAACCACAATCAACTCCGACGTTTTAAAATAAAGTATAAACCTGGATTTCCAAGACTGTTTCACATAAATAAGTACTAATCGATTTTTTTTTTCCTTCCAAAACTAAAAATGGCAAATATGGTTTAGTATTAATGAAATTCAAACTGGTTATTCAAACAAAATTTGACAACTATTTTCCTTTATTTTTTCCGAAAAATGCAAACCTGCTTCATTTAAGTTTGTTTTATAAGGAGAACTTTACATGAAGGCCCCAAGAAATAAAATTTTGGGTCCAATGCCCACAAATGATTTTGATCCAAAATTGTCTGGTTTTTTTATGTTACTTGTATAAAATTCCACAATGCTAAAAGATTTAGGCAACTCTGAACGTGGTTTTCAAATGAGAGCAGACCAAATTTTGACAACTTGCATTTTCTTGGAAAAAACTAAAGTAAGACTTGATCCTTTCTTTTATTATAAATTTAGGCCAAATAAAAGGCCAAAATGTGAGTATATATAGCCAGTATATACCACCCCTCAAAAATGGAAAAACACCTTTTTGATATAAAAACCGTCGTAATATAAAGAATTCCAGATAAGTTTGAACGTATTAAGATGGATCAACCTGAGACGGAGTATAATTATAAGCATAAGTTGTAACCACTTTATTTATAAAACCCCAAAATATATATCCTTATTTAAAGGAAGATTATTTATATTCGGATATTATAAATCCAAAACTACGATACCCCGTATATAAAAGGGATATGTTCAAACTTCTTTCCAAAAATGATATGCAAATTACAAAAATAATGACAATTTCTTTGTGAGAATAAACACAAAATAGATAGTTTAGGCAAATACTCATACTTGGGAATTCGAAAGTCAATCGTATAGTACGGATCCTTAATGCTGGGGTGCCTAACACCTTCCCCAAGACATCATCAGAACCCTTACCTAGAACTTTGAATTACGAAGGTTTTTTCACGGTATTTTAATAAGCCCTTCAAAATCGATTTTCCTGATTTCCTAAAATTTAAGTGGCGACTCTTTTATAACAAAACCTGAAAGAGCACCAACGAGTTCGTAGTAGCCTTTTATGCCCTAAACCCGCGTAAAAAGCGAACCGTTACAATGAGTTGGGCTCAGTTGGATGAGAGTGACGTGAGGACCAATATCCGATGGCTGTCCCCCAATTGTGGTTGTGCGTAGCTATTCCTGAGGTTTGTGCTTGAATCGTGAGGTAGCGGTATGCGAGGTTTTCGCCAGACCGTGAGGTACATGAACTCCGCGGGTCCCCCTTGAGTTGTGCTACCGAGACGGCGATACTTCCGTCCGGAGTACATGTGTACACAAAATTGCATTGCATTCATATTTCATACATTATTGGATTGCATAGCACTATGGCTTTTATTGTGATGATCTGGTGGTATACTTGTGTTATTTGGATTCGGATTGAATATATTAAGACTTGGCACACCTGGGTTTAGATGCTACAACCTAGGTGGTGATGTGTACTTGGTTTCTGTCTTATGTTTGACTTATACTTGCTGATTTACTTGTCTGTCTTACTTTATTGTCTGGGTTATATTAGCTAAAATTAGTCAGCCTATGATACCTACCCGATCGTGGTTTTACGTGGTTTTACTAACACCACTTCTCGTTTCTTTTATGAATGCAGAATTCCAGGTGTGTTCGACCTTTATTTCTCGTGATTGATAGTCACTTCGAGAGTTGCTTAGAGTCTACAGGGTGAGCACGAGACGTCCGACACCTTGAAGATTCTTCTTTATTTATTTCTTATTTTTTATTCCGAGACATATTCGAACTTAATGTAATATTGATATTCCAGGCTTATAGATTCTAGCTAGAAGCTCTTGTATGGATTAGATCAGACTCTAGGTTGTATTTTCCTTATTTTCGCATATTTTCTATATTATTATCGTCAGACTTATGTGATTTTATCTCTTCTGCTTATTTAATCATTTATTTATGTTTTTACTATTTTTAGGTTGAGGGTTCGCCTACTGAGGTGGAAAGGTAGGTGCCCGCGCGACTAAGATAAATTGGGTCGTAAAAAGTTGGTATCAGAGCTCAAGGTTACCCGGTCTATAATACAAGAACGTGTTTAGTAGAGTCTCGTGGATCGGTACGATGAGCTCCGTACTTATCTGCGAGAGACTATAGGATATTTTAGGAAATTTCACTTTCTTTCCTTCTTTTGTGCTACTATATTCTAATTGGTATCTAGAATAATCAAATTGGTATGGGACTCTTATCTCTTCTCTCACAAATGGTGAGGACTCGAGCTACTATAGCCCGACACCAGGTGCCAGAGCCCGCAGCTACGACTGGTACTAGAGAGCGAGCGACAGCCACAGGGCGTGGTAGAGCTAGAGGCTGCAAGGCTACCCCAGCCAGGGGTAGGGCTCCTATGGTAGGATAGTGGCACGAGAGATCTCCAGAGCACACGAGAATCAGCAGGTTCGAGACCAGGCCGTCGAGGATGATGAGGCCCCAGCACGGACACAGCCTGAGATCACTTCTGAGTAGACTATGCTGGATACTATGGCTCGTGTTCTACTCCATCTAGATGCCCGATATATGTCGGCGGGTGTTCTACTCCGGGCGGAGGTTCGCGGTTCGAGTTGGGCGCGGACCACGAGCGAGACTGCACTGGTAGCACACCCCGGCCCCAGCTATGGCTCCCCATATTGATGCAGTGCTAGCCCCAGGGGATGATCTTAGACCCGTGGCAGGCCCTTTTATGACCTTGACTGATCAGGATTTTGTTGGGAGGTTTAGGAAGTTGGAGCCACTAAGGTTTTCGGGTACTTTTGTAGAGGACACTTATGAGTTCATCTTGGATATTTATGAGTTGTTACATAGGATGGGGATCGTAGAGCCCCATGGAGTTGACTATGTGTCCTATGAATTTCGCAGAGACGCGAAGACTTGGTGGAGGTATTTTGTTTTTTGCAGACCTGAGGGTTCTCCTCCCCTGACTTGAACTCAGTTTTACCGAGCCTTCCTTGAGAAGTATGTGCCCCGGGCTTTGAGAGAGGCGCGTAGGAATGAGTTTCTACATCTTCAGCAGAGGGGTTTGTTTGTAGAGAGGCCTATATGACTCGCTATCTGTATCTAGCCCATTATTCCACTCCTTTGATCCCTACGGATCCTGACAGGATTAGGCCCTTTGTCGGTGGGCTCGTTGGCTCGTTGGTTGAGGCCGCTAAGGCCCGTGCATTTGGAGGGGGTAGTAAGAAGAGACAGCGGCAGACTGGGAGTTATGGTGGTTCTAGTTCAAGGGGCACCGGTCAGTCTTCTAGGTCGTATCAACCATGTATTCGGGCGCCACATGTGTTCGACGCACGAGCTTCCTCCCGGTGAGCCACCCGAGGCGAGAGCTCCATCGCTCGTTTTCTTGACGATAGACGAGGGGTTATTTCGGCCAGGTCCTCGGCTTGGTTCATCGGTTTCCTTTGCAGGGGGTTGGTTTGTATGTGGATAGCTTGGTCATATTGCTAGGATATGGCCCCGAGCCAGGTAGTATCATCAGTCTCAGAGGACTCCGACATCGTCAGGTAGTTGAGGAGGTACTTCTCAGAGAGGTAGTGCTCAGTCAGGCCGTAGTGGTTCTCAGGTTTCTAGAGGTGGATCCCAGGTTGGTAGAGATGGATCTCAGTCTGGAAGTGGTGGAGCCCAGTGTTACTCATTTTCGGGTAGACTCGAGGTAGACACCTCAGATGCTGTTATTTCAGGTACGATTTCTATCTGACATAGAGCAGCTTCCGTGTTATTTGATCCTAGATCTACCTATTCATATGTGTCTGCATATCATACTGTTGATTGGGATTTGCCTTGTGATAGTATAACTATACATGTTTATGTGTCTAATCCGATTGAAGATTCTATTTTCGTTGATCGAGTGGTCATGTTTGGTTACTTTTATGGGGTATGACACTTGGGCAGATTTGATAATTCTTGACATAGTGGACTTTGATATTATCTTGGGTATGACCTGGCTTTCTCCTTATCATATGATCTTGGGCTGTCATGCCAAAACAATCACGGTAGCCATACCGAGCATTCTAAGACTTGAGTGGAGGGGTACTCCTAGCCCCGCTCCGAAGAAGATCATTTCCTTCCTTCAGGCGAAGAAATTAGTCAACAAGGGGTGTTTAGCTTATCTGGCCCATGTGCGTGACTGTTACACCTCAAAAAATTTCATGTCGTTGCACAGTAAATATACTAACGTAGGGTGAGGCATATATGATGTTTCTAAAAGTAAGAAGTAGTACTTAACGATTCCCATTAAGACTCCAAAGACTTATTTGAGGCAAGAGAAGAAAGTTCGATGGAAGAATATAAGGTATAAGCCGTGGTTTGGAAGGGTTTTGCGAAGTACCGAGCTAATGTTGATTTGATAAAGTCTTGAGGAAAAGTTATAGTGCTCCTTAGATTACTAATGAAGCGTTAAACAAGTGTTAAGAAGGTTCCATAAGGATTGGAGATCAAACGAAATGACGAGAGCGACTTCAGATAACTGGGAGTTATACGGCCAACTTATACGGCCCATATAAGGGACTGTATAACCTGTCCAGAGTAGGGTCCTCCACTGGAAGCATTATAAGGCCACATATATGGACCGTATGTGTGTCCGTATAATACCGTCGGGACAGATTTTATGTTTTATATAAGGAGGACCAAGTTCATTTCCTTCATTTCCCATTTTCTCTACACACCTCAAGAAACCTCTAGAACTTCTCCACACCATACCAACACATATCTAAGGGAAATCAAAGATCAACTTCATCAAACCAAGGGAATCAAGTGTAAGGGAGTCTCTAGGGTTGCTTGGAGTCAAGAAATCTCTTTGGATTGGAGTTAGGGTTTTCTTCAAGTGAAGCATTTCCATCCAAGACTTATTTCTACACAATCAAAGGTGAGTTTTATAATCATTTCATGTTATTTAGAGTATTGAGGGGTTGGAAGACTTGGATTATGGAAGAAAATAGAATATGGAGCTCAAATGTGAAAATAATGGTATTCTTGAATAGTAGTTGACATGAATCATGGCTCTTGATGTATTATGAGTAAAATCTTGTTGTAAACGATACAAATGATGTTAAGGAAGTATAATATGAGAACGAATACGATGTTGTGTGATAATGTTGGTTATGGATGATTTGAAATGGAATTGAGAGAATTGAATAAGGTATAATTTGATAAGGATTGTTGATCATGATATTGTGGGTGTGTTGTTGATGCTTGGAAGTTAATATATTATATGGAGAAAGTTATAGAAACAAAGGAAATGCTGCCCAATTTTCGTTAGCTTTAGCCTAAGCTTAAGTATGTTTCCGACTATCTAATTCTAGTACGAATTCTCTTGAAGGTAGAATTGTGAACATTGCAGGAAAACGCTTAAATTGATAAGTTAGAGCGACATCAAGGTATGTAAGGCTAGTCCCTTCTTTTTCTAAGGCATGATTCTCATGACATAACTTTCCTTATTTTCCAAGACCTTCTTACATTCTGGAAACTATGAGTCTGCGTGTATGAAGAGTTTCACATGAGATAAAAGATGAGAAATATGTTACGAATATGATAATGATGATGATGAGTCTAAGTGTAAAGATTCTAAAGCTCATGATATGATAGTTCTACGAAGCTAATGATCCTTTGATGTGGCTCATTGTTGTTACACTCACCTTATAATGTTAGTTCCTTCAAGGTGAGGCATGATGATTATGATTACTCCATAACGAAAATCGGGGGTTCTCGACCTTACGTTACCCCGATAGAGTTATAGCTTGTCTGTGAGTTCTTATGCATGCTTTATGATAAGTATATGATGATGATATTACACCGCGCCTATATGGCTGGGCAGACACTGCTAAGGCGGGCGACATATACACCATGTCTAGAGGGCATGGGCAGACAGCACTAGTGGGCGGCATGTGATGCTTACCCCGGACGCGGGAGGCCTGGACAGGGGCTAATGATGATCACATTGTACCTATATGGTCGGGCAGTTTATATATGCATACATGATGTAATGATGATTATGATGTAAGTTGGCATGCATTATTCTGTCTTAAATGACATTCAGTTACAGGTTGTTCCCTTATTTCCTTGATGTATTATTATTGTTCATGCCTTACATACTCAGTACAATGTTCGTACTGACGTCCTTTTCTTTTTGGACGCTGTGTTCATGCCCACAGGTAGACAGGAAGGCGGCCCAGATTCATAGGAGTTTATCAGCAGATTTACAGGAGCACTCTATTATTCCGGAGGTGCTATTTTGATACATTATTTTGTGTATATATTTGGGCACGACAGGGTCCTGTCCCGTCTCTATGTCTAGTACTCTAGTAGAGGCTTGTAGCTGCGTATATGTGGATAGTAGATGTTCCACGATGACTACATTTTACATTTGTATATCATTTTTGCAGCCGTGAGGGCCTATATATATGCATGTGTTGCCTTAGAGATTATATGTGTCCAGGATGAGTATGATGACTGGTATGCTGAGTGGTGCTCGGTAGTCAGCTCCGGGTACCCGTCATGGCCCCCCTGGTCTGGTCGTGACAAAAGTGGTATCAGAGCAGTTCCATCCTAGGGTGTGTCTACGAGCCATGTCCAGCAGAGTCTCGTTTATGGGTGTGAAGCGCGCCACCCTTATAAACAAGAGGCTGCGGGGCATTTAGGAAAAATGACCATTCTTCTTCTTACTAGATCGTGCCATAGAGCCATGCTATAAGATTTTATCCTCCCTAATTATGCGTTATGATTTGAGCAATGCCGATAAAGAGAAAAGTTACCGCCGCCCAGAAGGGCAAGGCTGCGATAGAAAGGCGAATGGAAAGGGAGCCACCAATAAATATGGAAAAGGGTGAATCTCATAATGAGGCTCCATCCAATACCTCTCACACTCCGCCTATTTTAGAAGAGCAAGAGGGGGCTTCAGCTCCAACTCGTATGCCTTCAGTTCCTCCACCGAGTTCTTCGGGTCAACAAATGACCGAAGCTATTCAGCTATTGACACAACTAGTTGCCTCTCAGGCTCAGCGGCAGAGTACGAGTTTAGGTGACAGGGTGACTAGTGTTAGAGCCCGTGATTTCATGAGTTTAAATTCTCTAAAAAATTTTGAGTCAAAGCCGAATGAGGACCCGCAAGGTTTTATTGATGAGATGCTAAGGATGTTGAGAATCATCCATGCCTCTGATACCGAATCTGTGGAGTTGGCATCTTATAGACTTTGGGATGTGGTGGTTCTTTGGTATAATAACTGGATCTCTTCGAGAAAGGAAAATGCACCTCCCCCAGTTTGGCAAGAATTCGTAGATGCTTTCATCCGCCACTATTTGCCACCCGAGGTTCGTCGGGCCAGAGCTGATAAATTCTTGAATTTGAAGCAAGGGAATATGAGTGCCCGGGAGTATAGCCTTCACTTTAATTCATTGGCTAGATATGCTCCGACTATGGTGGCTGACATAAGAGATAGAGTACATAGGTTTGTGAGTGGCTTGGGGCCACATTTGTTCAAAGACTGCCTGACAGCTTCATTGCAAGAGGGGATGGACATTTCCCGTATTCAGGCCGATGCCCAGAACTTAGAGAAGCAACAGCAGCCACGCCGAGGTGAGCGTGATATTGATAGAGGCGGCAAGAGGGTCAGATTTGCTAGCGGTGACTATAGAGGGGGTCGCACAATAGTATTCCAGATATTTCGGTCATTTCGCGACTAGTGCACCTCCTCGGTTTGCGGGGAGGAGATTTGATCCCCCTATTTATTCTGGTCCGGGTCAAAGTTCGAGAGCCTTAGGTCCTCAGTTTGGATGTGGCTTATGAGGTAGATCTACCTTCGGATTTGGAGTCAGTCCATTCGGTTTTCCATGTATCAATGCTCCATAAGTGCATTAGAGATCCTTCCACAATTGTACCTGTAGATGAGGTCTAGGTCACCGAGCAACTATCCTATGAAGAAATTCCCATTGCTATTCCAGATAGACAAGTCCTGAGACTCAGAACCAAAGATTTAGCTTCAGTTAAAGTCTTATGGAGAAACAATAATAGGAAAGAAATGACTTGGGAAGCTGCGGAAGATATGAAGTTTAGGTATCCACATTTATTTCCACTCCCAGAGGAGATTCATACAGAGGCACCACTGTCCTCAGGTACATAATATGTTCTTTCGATGATTTCTTTGTCGTGTATGGCCATTATTATTGTTGTTGTTGTAGCCCTATGAGCCGATATATTTTGGGTTGCTGTGACAGGATGGTAGTAACATATTACAGAGGAAACTTTGGCAAACATTTTTGTAGAATCCCAAAGAGCCTAACATTCGAGGACGAATGTTCCTAAGGAGGGAGGAATGTTACCTCTTAGAAATTTTGTGACGTTTGCCTTATGAGTGAACCAACGTAGGCCTAAAGTGGAAATGAATCCCTCATAAGGTTAGGAAAGGTATTTGATAATGTGAAGTGTATATCTTAAAGTTTTGAAGTTATATGAAATGGTGGAAGTAAGTTTGTTGGAGAAATTGGAATTGGAGTCATGTTTGGGAAGATTATGTAGCATTTGAGTTATGCATTGCTTAGAATTAATTAAAGGGGAAGATATAGGGCCCCTTATATGGTTAATAAATTTTTATACAAGTGCCAAGAAGGTTCCATAAGTATTGGAGGTCAAATGAATCGAAAAGAACGCATTTCTGCGAAATTAGGTAGTGCGCTGAGCCACATACTGGTCGCTAACTTGCCAAATTGGCTGGAATCACTGCCCATTATCATCCCTTTGGTTAGTAGGGGAGGTGCGGTCGCACACTCAGTGTGCTAAGCCGCATCTCCACCGCACACTTAAGGGGGGGGGGGGGCATTTTTAAAGCTCTTTAAGTCCCAAAAGATCCCATTTCTTATATCCACCTCCCGCACTCTTCTTCCCACATGAAAAGAAGGTTCTTGAGAGTTGTTTAAGTTTCCCCAATGTTCTAAACCTTTTCATATCATCAAGAGAGAAGATCAATATCAAAACCTAAAAGAGAATCCATGGAAGGTTATTGTTCTTGCTTCTCTTGAAAGTTATGATGAACTTGGTCTTGAAAGGAGTTAGGGGAGGTGAATTTCTTCTATAATAAGGTATGATATTCCTATTATTTACATGATTGAGTTGATATAAAGGTTTAGTAACTCTTGGAAAGGAAAAGAATTAAAGTGGAGAAGTCATAAATGTTGAAGTGAAGAAGATGACTATGAGATGAACTTGAAAAAGGGATTTTTGATAAATTTGAAATTGAATTGAGTGTAACTTCTTGAATATGGTATTGTCAACTTTATTATTATTGTTTGGGAGTTGATTTGTAATTTGGTGGAAGTTGACAAAATAGGGAAAATGCTGCCCAAATTTCGTTAGTTCGTTAATTGCATTAGTTTGAACTTAGAAGCGTTTTCAAGACTTAACCTCAGCGTGAATCCTCTTGAATGTAGATTTTGCGAGCGTTGGAGGAGAACGTTAAATAGTTAAGAAGACGTAAAGGTATGTAAGGCTAACCCTTCTTTCTAAAGGCATGATTTCCTTGTCGTGATCCTATCATCTATAATGCTCATAATGTCCTACTTCCTAGAGAATGTTAGAAGTTCATGACTTTCAATATTCTTAAGATATTATTGACAAAAGCTGTCCATAGTGATGAGGGTAATGATGATGATGATGGTGATTCAATAATGGTAATCGAGGGTTTACCGACTTTATGTCACCCCGATAGAATTGTCATGTTTCCTTGGATACTCATGTATGTTATTTTTGTATATAGCTAGTTGATGACACCGAGCTTATATTGCTGGGTATGATATCTATTGCGCACATACCACTGCAGTTGGGTACAAACAATACCGATCCCTGTTTATGGCCGGGTATGGATGACACCGAACCTACATGGTCGGGTATGGTATCATTATATGTATATGTATATGTATGGAATGTTTTCTTTAGAGAAAGGTTAAGTAAGCATGATGAACGTCTCAAGAGGTATAAATGGTCCTTCTATCTTATGTTATTCTTCATGCTTTTATCATATTACTATTCATGTCTTACATACTCAGTACATTATCCGTACTGACGTCCTTTTATTTGTAGATGTTGCGTTCATGCCCGAAGGTAGGCACGGAGACAGACCTGATCTCTAGGCTGCTTCATCAGTGATTGCATAGCCGTGCTCCATTTGATTTGGAGCTGCATTAGTTGGTATTATCTTTTGTGTACATATATGGTCATGGCGGGGTCTTGTCCCATCTTTAGGATCTTATTTACTCTTCGTAGAGGCTCGTAGACAGATATGTATAGTTAGATATCCCTCAACTTTGTTGGTTCATATTTTGTATATCGTTTTGATGGCCTGGTGGGCTTGTGTATATATGGGCATAGCTAATGATGTTTATATAAAAGTGTTTACATCCTATGAAATTCGTGTTTATTAGTGTATGATAATTATGAGTTAGCCATGTGGCTCACCTAGATATGATTATGAGAGTATGATGAGAGGTGCTTGTTAGGATAACTCCGGGTGCCTATCATGGCCCTCCGGTTGGGTCGTTACGAACCTCTTAAGAAGACTCCTTCGTAGTAAATACTTGTATGCACCTATCGAATTAACACTTATATAGGTAATCTTCCTTGAACCACATCTATTGTCATATTGAGGTTAATACCTCTCTTTTGTCATATGCCCATCCTTCAACTCTATTTCGCAATCTACCTTATTTTTGCAAACTACCATCTAGGGACTTCCCACCCCTCTTTCGTCCTATGACCCATACCGTTTATTATGTCATCCTTACGTCTCTTCCTGTCACATTGCCTCATGATGTCGAAGGTTAATTCCTTATCGTCGTTTGATTTCCACAACCATTAAAACATAGGGTAGATGTCGTTGTCATAATGTTTCTTTCCATAATTTCATTGAGACCCATAGATTGTCTTACGCATTAGTCATTTTCATCAACATAGTTCATGACTAATCCATGTTTTCCTTTACCGCATAGTCCACAAACTTGCCTCTAAAACTTCCATTTGTGGAAATGAAAAAAAAAATAGAGGAGAACTTGTGATATATAAATATATCAACTCCCCTGAAACTTCCACCGCCTCAACATTGATGGTGGCGTCAACATTGTTGATGGCTGTCAAATTGCAGGCATTAAGTTGCAGCAGCCCCTAATTCTCAAGGCTGATTGACGGTGCAAGGTTGACATATCGTCGACCATGTTGATGGCTCATCAATCTGCCCGTCAAGTAGCACTGTTCTCGATCTTCTTCCGACGTCGATTCGTTTAAACTCTAATCCTTTCTATGCAAGCCTTTTTCTTAATAATCTCTTTTTTTTTTGGGACATTTTCACATAGCTTACTTGGGATGTGATTCCATTTGTTACTATCTCTATACGCACATAAGATCAGTCCACTGGTCATTCAAGATCATATCTTATTCGTTTTCTTGTCTTGCTTCTCATTCTTTTGCTCAAGTGATTCCGTTAGTAGTGCAATAACCATAAGCATAATCAAGAATGCCTTCCTCTGGTAAAATTATGACTTAAGACTCAGAGTTAATCATTCCATAATCTTCTCCAATCAGCTCACATTATCATAGGTGCATTCTTCTTTGCTACTCCACTGTATTAGTAACGTGGTAAAGTGTGGTCCTTTGAAATCCCTTGGATAAATGTTGTATAGGCGTGGAGTCAATTTTTTTTCCTTACACATGAGGTATTTTACGTATCAAGTAATCCCATATCTCTTATCATAATCAGATTAATCACATGCTACTTATGGTACAATCCGAAACCTCAATCATCTCATAACATCCCGTAACATTCTTACTTAGTAACGGGATATCCACAAAGTATGGTTTTCTCTCGTACTTTGCTCATCGGGTTAGTTATTACTGGTGGACATTCTTTTTATTCACCTCACTTCTACTTTTCTCTCTATTTTTTTAACATTTCTTCTTCTTTCTAGTCATACACATCACACATATTCGACATTCGTCGCTGGTCGTCCTTTTGTTTCGTTGATCATTCTTATCTCATTTTCATTATCATAGTTTGGTCTCCTTTCTTTCTTTCTTTACTTCTCGTCCCCTTTGTATCAACAACCATTAACTCTTATCACGCAATCATTCTTGGAAAATTTCGAATCCCTCGAAATTCCTCTTTCAGTCCATTGTTTCGAGGCATTGTTAAGGTCTGTAGGGTTGGCCCGTAATGGCATAAAGGCCTCCATCTATAATCACCAGTCAAGTTCTGGCTTGCCAATCCTATCTATACTGTATACATATGTTTATACATCAAATTCATTTCATAATTCAGCCTCACGAGACACATAAAAATCGATCAATTTTCTTGACATATAACTTCTCCTGGAGCAACTTGTTTCCCTAGATACTTCATTATGTGGGATCTTTTCTCGATTCCTCGATTAAAGAAACACACCGCTTCCTCTTCGCATTTTTCTTATCCTATCCTGACATACTTATCACATTACCCCTCTATTCACTTCTTCCAGCTTAATACGTACTTGCTAAACTTGTCCCACAATTGACTACCAACTTTATCTCTAATTGCTCACCACTAGGCCCTTCCTCACCTATCGTGGCAATCTTACTCAAAGATTTCAATAGTTTCCCTTAAGTCCTCGAAATTTTTTGATAAAGGTTCCTCTATAACCACAACAATCCCAAACCTATACACAGCCCAAAAAATACATCTAATGCCTTACGAGGATCATATAGAAACATATATAGTGTACAACTCAACCATACAGGGCTTATTATTATAAAAGAATACAAACTAATAATGCTCGTCTCATAAACCATATCTGAACACCCTTCATATAGGTTTATGTACTCTCAAATCATATATTCCCCTTACCTTTCTTTTCTTTGACAATCAGCAAGTGAATATGTATTTACCACTAAAATCAATACAAACACTACCTAACTTACCTGCAGCACTCTAGAATTCATTCTACGACAACCTTACTTCCTTATACAATCACGTAACCTGAAATTTCGACAACTAAAATCCTTACCTTGGCCCTATCCTGGAACTCTGGTCCAGTACAAATCGATCCAACAATAGTTGGGGAAGTTCTTCTTCTAGTTGCTCTTCCACGGGATGTTCCATGGCACCCATACCTTCTACAAACATACCAATTATACTGATCTTCCCAGACTTACCACTGTTCTCATTTGACCCTTGTTCTGCGGATGCTGTTAGTCTAGGATTACTTGAATTATCATCTCCCAATACTTGCCGATCCCTTACCTGTCCAGTTGATTCCTCCTGAATCTCAGATGGGTCTGTCTCTATAGAGGACATAACTTCTGATGGATCGGTCTCAATAAAAGGTACATCCTTCGATGGGTTTGTATCATAAGAATGACTTACTCTGGAAGCCCCTAAACCATCAGTCTTCTTTCCCGTAGAAGCCATCTCACAGCTACAAAAACAATAAGGGTTAGGACTGGAAATCTCATAACCTACAACTTGGCTCTATCGCACAATCTAGGATAGAAAAGAAAGTAACCATCCTAAATATCCTGCAGTCTTTTGTTTATAAGTGTGGCGCGTAACACACCTATAAACAAGACTCTACTAGATACGGCTTGTAGACAACCCTAGGACATAACTGCTCTAATACCACTTTTGTCACGACCCAAACTGGGGAGCCATGACGGGCACCTGACCGTGGTAGTCAAGTACCATCTGACATATATCTGTGACATCAATATAAACATAGGTGGGCCGATAGGGTCATCATATGATTCTCGATAGACTTATAAGAAAACATGCCTGTATCAAATAGTGTGAAAGATGCATCTATATGGATATGCTGGACATACTGCATGAGCCAACAAGGCTATCATAATCACCTGTGTAACAACATATGAAACATCAAGTCTGGACATCATCTGACTGCACATAACTATCTACAAGCCCCTATTGGAAAACATACATAACGTGGTTCCGGACAGGCCCCGCCGTACCCATGCATATGTACATATGTATATATATATGTGTGTGTGTGTGTGTGTGTGTGTGTGTGTGTGTGTGCGTGTGTGTGACCAAGCTGACTACTGGCATCTCCGGAACAAATGGAATGCATCGACCATATTCGCTGAGCCGACATCCTACTAAATGGACCACCAACCTATATCATGAGACCTGCGGGCATGAAACGCAGCCCCCAAACAATAGGAGAGCCAGTATGAATAATGTACCGAGTATGTAAGGCATAAAAACAACGTATATAAGAATCATGAAAGGAATCTGAGACGTAAGAGTCAATCTATATGTCTGAATGTATCTGTATAACTCTATATATCTGAAGGTGTCTGTATAACTCTGTATATCTGAAAGTGCCTCTGAGGGCGTATGATAGGCATGCTTTCTTTCAAAAATAGTCATAGATATATATCATAATACTGTACCCGGCCATATAATATAGGCTCGGTGTTATCCGTACCTGCCTACGACAAAAGTTCTGTTATCCGTACCTAATGCTAGCAGTGGGCGTGCACATATGTCGTACCCGGCCAATTATAGCATAGCTCGGTGTGGCAAATTAAGTGTGTACATATATATATACATACACACAATGCATAGCTTACTCATAAAGGTGACATCTGAGCCTTTCAGAGTGACGTAAGGTCGATAACTCCGAATATCGTTATGGAGCTAAGATCATCAAAATATCTTACCTTTACTAGATCAATGATCACAAGATCAATTCAAGAATTGTAAAAATGAAATATTAACATTATCAGGAGTCCAAGAAACATAAGCTTGTTAGCATTCTAAGAATGGAATTGTTATGGATAACGTTTGTTCAGTCGTTTCGTTCTTCTCATATGATTCATCCCAAAAAGAAGGAAAGGGACAGCCTTGACATACCTTTGGGGTCTATCTAAATGTCCAACATCTACTTCATGAGCTTGTAACTCTACAAACAAGGCAACATACACCATAATCAGACCATATTCAACTCTTACAATCCATTTTAAACGAATAGGAAATCTAACAAAATTCGGGCAGCATTTCCCCTAAAATTCTTACTCCAATCCAACTCCAAAGCAGCCCACAAACATACACAACATCACCCACATCAACAACAGCAAGATATAATCATATAAACAAGTACAAATCTCTTTAAAACTCCACCCAAAATCAGCCTACAAATTATCTACTTCAACAACTCAATTATTGTCTTATAAAAAATGATTTCTTCACCTTAAAACCAACAAATTCTTTCACACATAACTTAATAACAAAGTTAAGACTATGTTCTTTCCTTGAACAATCAGAATCTCCAAGAATAATCCTCAACTTCGACCTCAAACTCACAGCTACGCAGCAAACAACACCAATACTATGCTTCCCCTTTCTAGGTTGTGATTCTAAGGTGGAAACCTTGATTAATTTGAGAGAATCAAGTTCTTATAGTTTAGAGAGAATTTTGGAGGGTGTGGGAACCTAGAAAAATGAAAAATAAGTGAAAGAGTTCGAGATATATGCAAATATATACCAACAGTTCAGCCACAGCCTCACTTTGACGGTCCGTCATTCATGTTGACGGTCCGTAAAATTGCACCGTCAAATTTCACAGCTAATAATTTACTCCGTACTTCTCCAAATTGCAATCTGCCAATTTCATTGGAAAGACGACTCCCTGAACTTTCGTTTACATAGGTTATGAATTCCGTAACTCCTCATATGCTAGGCGATATTCCCCTCACAAGTGGACCCTAAAATCTTGTCCGAAAATCCGCCAAGTTCTCCCAAAGTCTCGACAACTAAATTCCTTTGATTCGTTTGACCTCCAAACTTCCAATACTTATTACATATGAACTTAAACCTTCATATATGAGGGATAACATATCCAATATCTCGTAACCTCAAAGGTTAAAACTCGAGACCAAGACGACTAGTGTATCATATACATCAATGCAACAAATGAGAGGCGTATCGTATTCTTTCTTGATTCACTTAGCTCCCAACTCTCACATTCTCTAAGAGATAAGTTGATGATTATATCTTCCTTTATGACACGGTCGTAAACTACTTGTACAATTTCTCTAATAGATCCTCGGGACGAGTCTAAATCAATAAGACCATTACAGAACCTCAAAGTATAGGAAAGGAGTGACGCGAAATCTTATCTAGTCTTCTTAACTCTGGAAATTCTTGAAACTTATCCCACTCATACTATCTTGCTTACATAGCAAGATAGACAAATTTTCCAAGGTGTAACACCAATCTACCATCATTGTGGAGCCCATACACAAGCTTTTAAAGAAAGACACTCCCACAAAATGTACAGAAGAATGGAAGAGGCATTTGACACTATCAAGAGATATTTGTCCAACCCTCCAGTCTTAGTACCTCATAGACCTGGGAGTCCACTTTTGCTATATATGTATGTCGCAAAAAATGCCTTAGGGTGTGTGTAAGGGCAATACGATAAAGTAGGGAAAAAGGAGAACGTCATCTACTACCTGAGCAAGAAGTTCACTTCTTGTGAGGCAAGATACACGCTGGTAGAGAAAGCCTGTTGTGCTTTAACTTGGGTGGCCCAGAAATTGAGACATTATTTGTCTTCATATACCATTCACCCCATATCCAAGATGGATCTATTGAGATATATCTTCCGTCAGCCTATGCCCATTGGGAAGTTAGCCAAATGGCAAATACTGTTGAGTGAATTCGACATTGTATACATAGCACAAAAGGTCGTTACAGGACAAGCCTTGGTCGACCTGCTAGCTGAAAGTCCTGTGGAGGAAGATCTTGAACCTCTACGCACTTATTTCCCAGACGAAGGGGTCTTGAGCAAAGAGGAAGAGGCAATAGAGCCATACACAGGTTGGAGATTATTCTTCGATGGTGCAGTCAACTACAAAAGGTCCGGAATCGGAGCGGTTTTAATATCAGAAAATGGGCAACATTACTCAATGGCTGTAAAGCTCAAATTCCATTGTACCAACAATATGGCTGAATATGAAGCCTGCATTCTAGGCCTCAAAATTGCACTAGATATGGACATCGATGAATTACTGGTCATCTGAGATTCCGACCTGTTAATTCATTAAGAACAACACAAATGGGCCACCAAAAATGATAAGATCCTGCCATATGTAAACTTGGCACAAAGGTTATGCAAGAAATTCAGGAAGATTAAGTTCTGACACACTCCAAGAGCTCGGAACGAGTTTAATGATACGTTGGCCACAATAGCATCAGTGATCCAACATCTCGAAAGCAGTCACATTGACCCACGGAGGATAAGTTTGGAAGAAGAACATGCCTATTATTGTGTCACGACGCAATTGAACTAAGTCGTGCGGGCACCTACCCTTCGCACCTCGATAGGCTAACCCTTATCCCAACATTCAAAAGACTTAATAAAAGCAAAAAAAATAGACTTATGTAAGTCTCACGAAAATAATATAAATAAGTGCGGAAGTAAATGTGAATCCAACCCCAGCATCTGTTCTGATCATACAAGAGCTCTACTAAATACTACAAGTCTGAATAATACAATAAGAAGTCTCAAATAATGTCTCAGAATAGAAATAAGACATAAACAGTAAGAAGAGTCTTCGAGCAGCGAACGTCATCATGCTCACCCTAAATAGATTCAACAGCAACTCGAAAATCAACCATGAGGAGGTGAGGCAAAACTTGGAAAGTACTCTGCATCCATAAAAGAATACAGTAAGCGTAGGTCAGTACAAACAACACGTACTGGTAGGTATCATAGGCCGACTAAGATTAGCTAACATATACCAAGACAATAGAATAAGATAAGCAGGTAAATCAATAAGGTACAAATCAATGCGAGCCAATAACCAAGTACAAGTCATCACCTATGTTATAGCATCTACACGCAACTGTGCCAAGTCTCAGTATATCCAATCTGAATCCATCAATCGCAATTCATATCATACATATAACGCCCAATTGGGCCAAGTCTCAGTATATCATTACCGAATCTGTATATCACAATACCTACCACAGGTCTAGGCCCAAATGTACCACGTCTCAATATATCAACACCGAATTCGTATATCACAAGAATATCACAATAGAAGCCAAGGTACAATCCAATGCAATAATGTATAAAGAGTGAATGCAATGCATATGCACTATACACATGTACTCCGATGATGGAACATCACATCTCGACAGCACAACCTGTGGGGGACCCGCGAAGCCCATGTACCTCACGACTCCGACAAAGACCTCAGCAATCGCTATCAGCACTCATACCTTGATTTCTGGATAGACATTGGATATCAGTCCTCATGTCACTCTCATTCAACTTAGCCCAGCTCATAACAGTGTTTCCTTGTTATCATCAATTTATCAACAGTATATCATGAAGGATGAGAATGCCTGCAAGGAATGAGTGTAATATCAATAATCAAATCAATCTCAAACAGTACCACACACGGGCACACTAACAATATCAATAAAAGGTTACACCATAAGCCACAATGGAATCACAATCTCGTCTCCACATCAACAAGTAAGGTGCTACAATATCACCATCAAGATATATCACTAGACTTGACTATATCTAACATCTCATGTGGCAACGAGCCAACAATAAATAGAAAAAGATATGTCACAACAAAACAGGTGGCTAGCCCCCAAATCATACACCAAGGCCCAACCTAAGGCAATATCCAACCCAATTTCATACCCGGCGATTTACATGCAGTCTCCGACAATATCATCTAAATATATGCTTCGCTAATCGAAGTCTCACCATAAGATAAACTATAACCTACCTAGAAAGCCGAACCGCACAAGCTCCAAGAATCACACGTTAGTCTTTCCTTTCCTCCGAGCCTCATGATAAAGGAAGTCTAACCATATCTGAACAGTGAAATTAGAATAAAGAATAAAAAACATCAAATCATACTCTAATCAAGTCCCATACCCCAATCCCATGGGATGGGTTCATAAACTAAAAAGGTGGAATTAGGTTTCTACAAATCCCAACATGAAATTAACACTCTAGGTAATCAAGTCCCATAAATAACAAGCTATAAGGATTAATTAATCACTTAGTTTTGGATTCTAGACAAAACCCCCAAATTTGGGTATAACCCTAGCTCCCAATTCAACAATTAGACCTTAATAAAGAAGTAAACATGTTACTATAGCTTATATTCATCAATTCCATACTAAATAAAACTAACCCAACCACTAATTTCAGATTTTATAGCCAAGAAATCATTTAGGAAGAAACCCATTAAAACCCACTATTAATATTCAACTTATTGATGAACTTAGCATGAACCGTGAATTTCTGTAGTGTTTTAATGGTCAACGAATAAAGTATAAGGTTGGGGAAACTCACCACAAAGCTCAGCCTCTTCAAGAACTCCAAAACCCTCTCCAATAGCCTTTAGATGAAATGGGGAAATGTTTAGAGACTTAGGGGTTTTTATCACTTAAACCATTCAGTTACTGCTCGATGTGTGCATCGACATTTAGCTTGACCACTTTGGTGCTCAGGGTACCGCTTCGGCAGTCTCTTGCAAATGAACTAGATCACTTTGGCGGTCAGTCCACCATTTTCGCTATACTGATGCCGCGGAAGCGGACACCAGTACACTATAAAACATTCCAAGTTTTATGAACTTAACCCGAAATTCTGACTAACACTCGATACCATCTGCTCACAAATCAAATATGCAACTATACATAAAAATGCATTACGAATGCACTCGTGGCCTCAAAATTTTCATCAGAGGTCTCGTTGACCGAGTCAACCCCCGATACCTCTAAACTAACTTTTCAACCTAAGTCTCAAAATGCACCCAAGTGCATTGGGAACCAAACTGAATATGCGCACAAGTTCTAAACGACCATCTAGACCTCTTGAAATCGACGAGTTAAGGTTTGTTTACCTAAAAGTCAACTTTGAGTCTACCCTTTTTTCACTTTAAGCCCAAACTTCCCCAAAACATACCCAAATCAATTTTGATGACCTCGAAAAGCATGCCAACGATCCCCACAGACCAAATATGAGCTACCAAAGCTTGAAAAGGGTTAAAAGCATCGAAAAAGCAATAACGACTAAACGGGTCGTTACATGTTGCCATTTGAAAGCAGAGCCAGATGACGAGCCATGGTATAATGACATCAAAATATACCTAGAAGAATGGGAATACCGCAAAGGCATCACAAGTAGATAAAAGAAGACCATCAGAAGAATGGCAAATGGTTTCTTTCTAAACAAAGAAGTGTTGTACAAATGGACGTGGAATTTGGGTTTACTCTGATATGTAGACGCCGGCAAGGCCACTAAACTTCTAGAAGAAGTACATGCTGGGACCTGTGGGCACCATGTGAATCGATTCATACTGGCCAAAAAGATTCTTCGAGCCGAATACTATTGGATGGCAATGGAAAATGATTACTGCAAATATGTGCAAAGATGCCATCAGTGTCAAATCCACAGCGATCTAATCAAAGTTCCTCCAAGTGAGCTCAATTCTATGAGTTCATCATGGCCCTTCGTTGCTTGGGGTATGGATGTCATTGGACCCATCGAACCCACCGCTTCAAATGGGCATCGATTCATTTTAGTCGTCATTGATTACTTCACCAAATAGGTGGAATAACATCACACAAGTCAGTGACGACGAAAGTAGCAGCCGACTTTGTACGAAACAACCTCATATGTTGATTCGGTATACCTGAGTTCATTATCACTGATAATGGAGCGAATCTAAATAGCCGTTTGATAAAGGACATATGTGAGAAATTCAATATCACTCACCGAAACTAAACAGCTTATCGGCCCCAAATGAATGGAGTTGTGGAAGCAGCCAACAAGAATATCAAAAGGATATTAAGAAAGAAGACGCACAATTACAAAGGTTAGCACGAACAGTTTCCATATGCTATACTGGGATATCGCACCACGGCCAGAACTTCAACAGGGGCGACACACTATTTGTTGGTCTATGGTACTAAAGCGGTTAGACCTGCTGAAGTCGAGATACATTCTTTAAGGATCATTCAAGAAGCAGAATTAGACAATGCTGAATGGGTCCGAGCTCGATAAGAGCAATTGGCCTTAATGGATGAAAAGAGGATGGTTGCCGTATGCCACGGTCAACTATACCGACAAAGGATAGCAAAAGCCTTCAACAAGCGATTCAGGACTCGACTTTGTCAAATTGGGCAGATGGTGCTCAAGAAAATTTTTTCACACCAAGATGAATACAAAGGGAAATTTGCTCCCAACTAGCAGGGTTCCTATGTAGTCCATAAAGTACTCTCTGGAGGAGTAGTAGTACTAGCAGAAATGGACGGACAAGAGTGGCCAAAGCCAATCAATTCAGACGCAATCAAGAGTTACTATGCATAAAGATGAATTTTTTCAGTTTGTAATAGAACTTTTGCTTGTAATCGTTATTTTATTTACTTGTATTAGCAATTTCTTTTTTGCTTGTAATCATTTTGTAATAGATAGGAAAGAAGAAAAATAACATTGTAATATGAACTACGCAATGACCCGACTTCCCCACAGTGGGATACGTATGCAGTCCATTTGGGACCCGATCGCATTATTAGTAAAAACAAAACTCATTTACTTTTATTTCAAACTACGTTCGACCTGATTCCTGCTGCGACAAGATATGTAGGCGCTCTTTGAGCTCGGTAGAGTCGATGTGCCGTGAATTTCAGCACATTTGATGTCTTTTTACTAGAAGTTTTACTTGTTTTTAAGTGTTTTTTTTATTGTTTCTTATGTTATTTTGATGTTTTGTAGGGTTGGTTGACTAAGGAACGAAAATGATAAAAATTGCTGAAAAACGGACAACTTGGAGCTAAAGGACGGTCCGTAACTTGTGTTACGGACCGTAACGTGATCCGTAACCTGAGAGGAAATTCCGGAAACATGCTGATGGATTATTAACGTTATGTCTCAGAAGGACGGTTCGTAACTCATGTTACGGGCCGTAACATGGACTGTAATCCGAAGGGAAATTCCAGTAACATGCTGAAGGATTGTCAATGTTACGACCCAGAAGGACGGTCTGTAACGCAAGTTACAGGGCATAACGTGAGGCGTAATGCATGTCAAAATGATGTCCACTGAAGACTTGAAGCGAAGATCCGCTGGAAGATATGGACCGTAACCTATGTTACGGTCCGTCAAAGGGAGCCGTAACGGCTGACTTAATATCGAGCTGACAAAGGACGAAACAAAGGACCGACCGTAACACGCGTTACGGTCCGTAACGATGCCGCCAAGGGTGTTTTTGTCCAGAAATTTGACGCAATTTTTGGTCCCGTAAATAGTTAAGTTTAGGTTTTTCAGCCTTTATTCATTCAATATAGAGCATTAACTCTTAGCCTTTGATATTTGTGAAGTTGTTGGAGCATTTAAAGCCTCAACTTCATCCTCAGTTTACATTTTATTACCATTGTTAGTACATTATGTTATCTTTTAAGTTTTCTTTGTTGAACAAAAGTATGAGTAGCTGATTTTAATACTAAGGTTGTGGACCCTATGATGGGTATTATGTGAATGTGTTTCTACTATTGATATATGCATAATGGTTGTTGGTGTTTATTCAATCTTTGTGTTTTAGTGTTGGGTAATGATTGCAAGCATTAGCCTAAGCCATTATTCTAACTTTTCTTGGGAAAGTGAGTTAGCATTGGTAAGATTGAATAACAATGACTCGGGGCGTTAACCCTCATTTAATAGACTAAATTATGGATAAGAACAAGTCTAATTGGCATTATTGATCATTCTTACTCTTTTGTATTTGGGAAAATCATAGAGAGGAAATACGTCCTAACTGTTGGGAAACATTAGGAAGTCTTTAAGTGATCAAGTGCAAAGCCTTAGAACAACCATTAGAAGTATATGAAATTAAAACCTGAAGCATAATATCTAATCAATACGGGGAACAAAACCTTAGTCTCTCTCTCGCATTAATTACATTTCAAGTCATACTGCTAGTTTTATTACAAAACAATTATTCCAAACTATTCAGAATAGAATTAAAGCCTTTAAAGACTAGTATCACATACAATTAGTACCCTTTTCTATCCTTGTTTGGGTTACTATATTTGACAACGTCCGCTTTACGCCACTAATAGGTGTAATTTGAGCGTATCAGTCGCACCAAAAGAAAACCCAAGAAACCCCTAGGGAGCCTCAGAGATAGGACTTCACGAAGAATGTAGAGTTTGCCACACGCCCAACTGGGGCAGAATTTTTTAGAAGATCTCAAAAATTCGTGCCATCAATCCGTTCCAAAGTCAATCGACCCAGAGTTTCAAACTGGGCAGAAATTTTGAGAAAATCTCAAAATTTCTCACTTATTCAATACTGCAAACTGGGGCAGAAATTTTGAGGAGACCTCAAATTTCCCATGACTTAGAAGATTCAACACGAGATTTCGCCGACCAAACTGGAAACTGGGACAGAATTTTTGAGAGAGATCTCAAAAATTCCGCACAAAGAAGCGTAGAACCCCCAGTCATCGAAGAAGGGATCTCCCTCATTCCAAAGAACATGTCATGACAATTAACCATACAGTTTTCAAAACAATGCATTTATCTTCCTACAAATAAATGTCTATGTGTTCAGGTTTTACCAAAATGATTTTCTGCATAATAAATTCATCTTTTAGATATCAGAGCCGAAGGAGTTTCGAGTCCAGAAAGCCGAAGATGCGATAGTGTCGGCAATACATATCAACTTTGAATAGGAAAAAACTAACCCATTTCTGATGTAGGTCCCCAGGACGTCGGAGGAGGGTCCTTTTTCTAACTTTGTTTTATGTGCAGGAAATGGTTCACCAAAAGAAGGTCAAGACCGCTGCTGATATCAGGCTTTCAGAAACAATATCCAGTCACGCGGGCTATAAAGGATCTGAATACCACAAGGGCAAAATATCTAGCCACGAGGGCTATAAAGGATCTGAATGCCACAAGGCCAAAATATCTAGCCACGAGGGCTATACAAAGATTTGAATGTCACAAGGGCAAACACCTGGCCATAAAAGCCACAAAGAACAAAAGGCTATAATGGCAAAATATCCGACCGAAGGAATAGTAGTAAAACAACACCGCATATCTGACCAAGAGGGTCACAGCTGGCATAAAGAACGAAAGAAAGATGATTTAGCTGAATGGGCCATATCTGTCATCAGCATTCACTTTTTCTTATTTTCCGTGAGGGTCATTGCATATTTCCTTTCTTGTTGTAGTGTGGGCCATTCACTTTTTCTGATTTTGCCGTAAGGGCCATTGCATATTTTATTTTTTGTTGCCGTGAGGACTATCACTTTTTCTTGTTGCTGTGAGGGCCACTGCATATTTTATTCTCTGGTGCCATAAGGGCTATTCACTTTTTTTAATTTGCCGTGAGGGCCATTGAATATTTCCTTTCTTGTTGCCGTGAGGGCCATTCACTTTTTCTTATTTTCCCGTAAGGGCCATTGCATATTTCCTTTTCTGTTGTCGTAAGGGCCATCACTTTTTCTTGTTGTTTTGAGGGCCATTGCATATTTCCTTTTCTGGTACCATGATGTTACACCCCGTAGTTTCTATACGTTGAGATTCGTTAGGTATTAGCTATTCAATTGCAGACATCGAAGTTATTGTCGAGAAGATGCAAGATCATAGGTGCTCGTGTTACGATTATAAGAGTCCGAGTTCGCGTAACAGGTTATAGGAGGATTGGAAAACCGGAACTAAGGAGATTAAGCTTAGAGGCTTTGAAGGAAAGTTGGGAAAGGTTTGGTACGGAAATTTTGGTCTAACTGGAAGAAAGAATATGTTTTAGTATATTAAGAGTTTTGAAGTAAAAAAAAGTCTAAAGTGAAGTTCGGAAAGTCTAGTTTCCAACGCAACAAACTGCTCCTCAATAGGACATTGGGGTAACGAGATATGGACGTTACAAGCCGGGCTGGCAGACCAGGAAAATGGTCTGCGTGAACGTGCCAGGGAATGGCGCGAACGCACAGAAGGCCAAGGGCCAACCAGGCGCGAACGCGCCACTACGAGGTGCGAACGCACTGAGCAATTTTGAGTCCCGGGTTCAGAATGAAGGTTATATTATAAGAATGTAATAATAACCTATATATGACATTTGGAGACCATATGGAGTGAATTGGTTCATATGACACTTGATGAAAAGCCCTCGTTGTTGCAAGCTAAGTGGGGCCCACACACCGGAGTTTTATAAAGGACATATGAAGAGATATATGAGCAGTACATGGAAAGTTGAGCAAGTCCTAAGAGGACCCTTAAGCCAAATATGGGCATAAGTCCTCCAAAAGGATGATTTAAGGAAACATTTTCGAGTGATATTACTTGGAGGGGCCACAACGATATTATAAGTTTGTAATTTGGAAAAATAATAAGAATTAAAGTTGTAGATAATGGAAAGATCTTTCCAACCATAGGTCGTGGGCCCTCATACAATATCAGGATCAAGAGTTATGACCTTTTTACTGAACGAAGGCGCAGGCAGAAAAATTAAGCCAGCGCGAACGCGCTGAAGGAATTTTAAGTCGGTCCAGGCAGAACCTGGACTGCTATTTAAAGGGGAGACCCCCTCATATTTTCGTCCAAAACACACCCAAACCTCCCCAAACCTTCCAGAATATTCTCCAACTTTCCATCACCAACTTTTTAGCCCAAAACCAGGTATAATTCCCAAATCCCGTTCCAGACGGCGTATAGTTACAACTAAAAATTGTGTATTAACGCGTTGTAGCTTAATCTCAAGGTGGAGGAGTGAAGATATAGCATTCTTATCGAAAGAAAGGTATGAATCTCTTGCTATTAACGTTAATCTTGGTTTACTTACGGAGAAGGAACTGTAAAATTGTTATAAAACGGTTATATGATGGAAATATGGAACAAACACCATATGGGCTGTTCTATGGAATACTTTGATATGGAAAATGGTGTTATTGATGTTGGTATTGTTATTGTTGTTGTTGGTTGTTGAATTGAGAATTCGGGCTGGGCATATAAACAGGGGAGATGCTGCCCGATTTTCGGCAGAATATGGAATAGTTTGATTTGAAACTTGGTACAAGTGTGTGATGAAGAGGCTAACATTAGTGTAAATCCTCTTAAATGTAGACTTGCGAGCTCGGACGCATAAGCGTAGCTAGTAGGAGGTCAAACAGGTATGTTAAGGCTCGTCCCTTTCTTTCAAATTCAAAGGCATGATTCCTATGTTACGATTTCATAAATGCTTCCGTAACTTCTTGTTTTCAAAAGTTAGAAGTCTATGATCCTAAGGCATGATTCCGTTCCCGATAACTCGTAAATGTTTTTCAAAATATCCGTATTTTTCCAAAACGGAGGTTTATGATTTCGTAAGCTCTTATGACAATGATGATGGACACGTTTTACCATGATGACAATGATGCCAAAAAAAATGAGAATATTTTCCTATGATGATTGTGATGATAAGGATTCTGTGTTTAAAGGTCCCAAGGTTACGATTTCAATGACGATTTAAGAATGTTGAGCTATTTCTTGATTTCTCAATTTTATTCATCGATGATGACTATTTTTAAAGATTCCAAAGTATATGAATTGACGCCTTATGAGTTTATGATCTTATTCTATGTTCTCTTAATGCTATTCTTCATTGGTAGTCTCACCTTATAATAATTATTCCTTAAAGGTGAGACAAAGTGATGATGATTATTCCATAATATAATCGGAGGTTACCGACCTTACATCACTCCGATAGAGACATAAATTTCCTTGGGCTCTCTAGCATGCTGCTTATATGATATATGTATATATATATAGGGAATATGGGAAAAAAAAGAGTGGCGCTATAGACGCATGGCCACCTGATCAGTTGGTGTAACTTATCATCCCGAACGCGGGATGCCCGGACTCGGGACATATGTGGTTAAATGGATCGGGCCGACGTTCCTCGGCATATTTTCTGTATATATGAACAAAAAATGTTTTTCAAAGAAAGCTAAGCATGCATGGCATCCGCCCTAAGAGGCACTCACATGTACAGGTTACTCTTTTATCTCACGATATGCTCTATATTTCCATTCTGTTATTATTCATACTTTACATCCCTTACTATATTACTATTCATGCCTTACATACTCGGTACATTATTCGTACTGACGTCCCTTCTTGTGGACGCTGCGTTCATGCCCGCAGGACCAGGTAGCCAGCCAGACGATTCGCAGCAGTAGGACCTCCCCTCAGCAGCAGTCAGTACGCTCCATCGATCTGGAGCTACAGCCCTTTGGGGATGCTATTCCGTTATGTACATATACGGGTACTGCAGGGCCTTGTCCTATTATTTCTACAGTTTGTACTCCATAGAGGTCTGTAGATAGTGATATGTAGTCGTGATATTATGTAGCCTCGTCGGCGTGTATTTTGTTGTATAGTATATATGTGTGGCGGCCAAATCGGCTCACGCTGTTATTCTCAGTGTTTATGTTTATATGTATGCGTTGGCCGTGAGTTTCAGGTACGGTGTCTTTTATGTTGATTGTTCGGGAGACAGTATAGCACAGTTACAGATTGTATATGGGCCCAGGACAGTCAGTGAGAAGTAAATGCAAGCACAGGAGTGCTTGGCCAGTAGTGGTCGGGCACTTGTTACGGCCCATCGGTTTGGGTCGTGACACATGAGGGCCATTCACTTTTTCTTATTTTCCATGAGGGCCATTGCATATTTCCTTTCTTGTTGCCGTGAGGGCCATTCACTTTTTCTTATTTGTCGTGAGGGACATTGCATATTTTCTTTCTTGTTGCCGTGACGGCCATTCACCTTTTCTTATTTTTCTGTGAGGGCCATCACTTTTTCTTATTTGTCGTGAGGGCCATTGCATATTTCCTTTCTTGTTGCCGTGAGGGCCATTCACTTTTTCTTATTTTCTGTCAGGGCCATCACTTTTTCTTATTTGCCGTGAGGGCCATTCCATATTTCTTTTCCTGTTGCCGTGAGAGCCATTCACTTTTTTTATTTGCCGTGAGGGCCATTCTATATTTCCTTTCCTGTTGCCGTGAGGGTCATTCACTTTTCTTATTTGCTGTGAGGGCCATTGCATATTTCCTTTCTTGTTGCCGTGAGGGCCATTCACTTTTTATTATTTGCCGTGAGGGCCATTGCATATTTCCTTTCTTGTTGCTGTGAAGGCTATTTATACAAACATTTACAGTGAGGGCCATTCATACAAACACTACCATGAGGACCATTTATACATATATCTGTTGTGAGGGCCATTCATACAAACATCTGCCGTGAGGGCCATTCACACAAATGTTGTTGTGAGGACATACAAGCTACCAGATATAACCAAGATGGTAAAGCGATGTAAATCCGGTCAAGTGATCGCAGTATTCGCCCCAAAAGATAAAGTGATGTAAAACCGATCGGGTGATCGTAGTATTCGCTCCAAAGATCGAGAGGAGGTAAATACGATCGGATGATCGCAATATTCGTCATCAAAACAAACCAACATTACTCAGCAGGTGGAAGCAAATGAAGCAGGCTGATCAAATCAAATCCAGACAAATGCAGAGCAAACGGGGAACCTTTTCTTATGCAGGCGATCGAGATAGGGTGCCCATGAGAGTCAAGCTCTCCGTCCAGGACTTGGAAGATCTCTCCTCTCCACTCAGCCACACAAGAATGCTTATTTGCTTATATGTTTTTTTTTATTTCTATTATTCCGCAACCGGTCAGACACACACCGACACATACACAAAGGCATTCCTGCATAAGGGATATCCTTTTCCTCCAGTCGAGTCGAACAACAAGTGACTTGATTCCCAAGAATAGGGATATGTAGGCGGACTCGATACCAGAGAGTCAGTCACGCTCCGACCAATCACACCGGACTTCCCAGTTTTATAACCGAGAAATCTAAGACTTCTTTAAATTTGCATTCAGAAGTCATAATCGGGTCGAACCACAAGTGGCCTGAATTCTCATGAAACCTAAGATATGTAGGAAATTCAGAAATCAGGGTCCGGCTATGCATTTGAAAATTGCATAAAAATGAGAGGTAGAATGGGTTGGATCAGTTATTGACACCTAATATTTGACCTCGCATAATTTATTTTAATTATACAAAGTCCTTGAATATTAAACAGAGTGAAATATGTATTTTTAGAAGTCAAAATGATTTTATAAAATTAGTTAGATAATATTTTACCATTCTTATTTGGTAAAATAGTTTCTAAAATGTTATAAATCATTTGGAAATTAATTTGCAAGAATTATGATATATTTGCTAAATTTAATTAATGAAATAGTTTAAAATAATTATTTATTTAATTGTTTGAATTATTAGAAATCAATTGGCAAATATTTTACCCTGTTTAATTCAAGGAATCTAATTAATTAAATAAGTTGATCATTTTACCCCTTAATTCTTAATTTGGCATTTATCATAATTAATTGGGTATGTAATTATGGTTAATTCCATAAATTGGTGGTTATGAGACTAGTAGTGGCTACAATTGAAATGATCAATTCTTATAAATTTTGGCCTTAATTGAAAACCAATTCTATGTTTTAAGCCAATTAAGGCCATTATTTCAAAACTAGCCCTTAATTGTTTAATTAAGTTTAATTTTGGCCATGATTGAAACAACCAAATTCACGGTTGAAGTTCAATTAGGTCAAAAATGCAATTAGCTTTTATTTGTTTAATTAAGCCAAATATGGCCACAATTGAAATAGCCTATTTCATAGGTCAAGGTCAATTTGAGGCTATGTTCGCAATTAAAATTCCTCTGCTTAATTAGCCATGATTATTTGGTTAATCAATCTTAAGTTGACCATGATTAAGGGGTTAAATTAATTAATCTTTTCTTAATTATGATCATTTGTTAAAATAAGCATCAAAATCGTGAGTATATACACATATATACACGGATATACATGTGTATACATATATATCACATGTATATACATGTATACGAGCCAGCCCCTTTTATTCTCCATTTAATTCTCGGCCAGACCCAGTCCAGTAGAGGACCGACCCGGCCCAAGACTTAAAATAAAGGGGTAATACCCCATTTCTTATTAGAGGCCAAACAACCTGTTATATCCCGTATTTTGGGTAACGGGACAACTCGAGTGAATTATGAGAAGTTAGGGACAAGGCTATCCCGAGAGACTTGCGATTGTTTTAAAGGCTTAAATTGCGTATGATTTTAATGTCTTGGAAATGTTAAGGAAACATTTGGAGGAATTTCCATTTCTAGTAAGTGTGCTAATTTTGGAAAGTTGGAAATTCTTCAAGAAAGAAAGTAAAGAAAAACAAAAAAAAAAAAACAAGGGCCATGTGGCCGGCCACATGTATGTGGGCCAAGGCCACATGGAAGGCTAATATTTGTAATAAAAGGATGACTTAAGGGGAGCATTTTCATCACTTTCATCACTTGGAATTTTCATGAAACTTGGAGAAAAATCACCAAGCTCCATTCGGCCATAGGAGGGAAATTTGAGGTCCAAGAAATTGCTATCAAAAAAATAATTTCTCTTAGTAATTCCAACCCTTGAAGGGCCCTCTTTAACGTGGAACAATTGTTGGAGCAAGTAAATCCCTTATTCTTGCAAGAACAAGCCATAGCCAAGTGAAGGAGAGAGTGAAGAAGGTAAGGTTTAATCTTCTCTTTTACGTGTTATGCATGGTGTATATGTGTTGTTGTATGCTAAAATGGAAGAAAATCATGTTAGAAGTTGAGTTGAAGTTGAGGCCGTGTAAGTGGTGTTTGGCCGTGTGTGTGTGTTGTGGTGAAGGTCATGAATTAATGTTAATTAGCATGTTTTAAATGTTGTGGAGTGAAGAAAAGAATGAAAATCATCTTTGTGTGTAATTATGGGTGTTGGCCGAATGGCCTCCTTTTGTGTGGTCTTGAATGAACGAATTGTCGTTAGTGTTTTCGTTGTCGTCGTTATGGATTTTATAAGGAAAAAATGCAAGTTTGATGACTTAGAATGATGTTATGTTGGTTATGGCATGATTTGAGAACTTATGTGAATTTTATGCAACTTTTACCTTTATGAATATTGCATTGTTAGTATGTGGATTAATGTTGTAAATCATGAATTTGGAAGATAAGAGTGTGTTTGGTGTTGCTTTCGGGTTTGGAGATGAATTCGGGTGAGTTGGAGTATGATTTGAGTTGTTTGGAGAATTGTGTGAATTGGTTGAAATGTTCTTGAATATTGTTTGAATGGTTTTGAATTAGTAATCAAATGTATAAATGTCGATATCGGTTTGAATGTAAGTAGTTGAGGTACGTTATTGGAATATTATGAATGTTGTTGAATTATGTAGAGAAAGAGCTATTAAAGATAGAATGTATTTTGAGTTGATTGTTGGTGTTGTAGCTTGGTTATTGGTTTGGTTGTTGTTGAAATGAGCCGAGTTGAATCTCGGGGATGCTATATGTATAGGGGAGATGCTGCCCAAATTGTTATAGAACAATATTGGTTAAGCTTGGAAACTGTGAGTCTCATGAATAGTAACTGGTCAATGTGACCATTTGCAGATTTTTGGCAAAACGGGAAGTGAATTTGGAGAGGCGTAAGAAGCATATAAGGTATGTAAAGCTTTACCTGTTCTTTTCTTGGCACGTCCTAGGTATGATAGGCTTTGATACGAGCCTTGGGGGCGACTCTACTCCTCGGAATCTACGTTCGAATTTACTCCTTTTTCATTCAGTAGAATTGAATGGTTTGTTGTGTAAATAGTCAGAAAAATTGTTTTAACCTCTATAATTTGTGCGATGAAATCCGACTGCCTTAAAGTACTCATAAATGACGTTATGAAGTTTGACATGCGTAATTTACATACGCCACCTCATTTGACCGAGGTGGGCCCACTTTGTCCGGATTTTTCCCTATTATTCCGCATGAATTACTTGAAAATAAAAACTAAGAAAAGTTTAGCTACCTTTCTAAGTTCCACAGGATAACTGTTATAATTATTTATTCGAGCCCTATGATCTACTTTGGAATTTGCAATTACTCCAGAAAGATTACTCTGATATGAAATATTTCGACATCCGAAAGACTTATGCTCTGACTATTATTAAAGGTCCGCTATGAGATGTTTCATCCGTGTTACGCCTTCAAGTCTACGTAAGATTGTTGTATGTTTTATATTGCATATGGTATTCTCACTACTCTGCTCGTGCAAGCTTAATACGTCTTTCAGGAGTCCGGGCCGGGTATGTATTCGTGCACGGTCTCGTTGCATTATTCACCGAGTCCCTCACTAGGGGGCCGGGTCGCTATACATATACATATATGATGATCGGATGGTGTGATGATATGGGGATGGCGGCCGGGATGGCGTTTGATAATCCTATTCACCGAGTCCCTCGTCGCTGGAGGGCCGGGTACGGCATATGCATATGATTACATGATTTCATGATTGCTATATATGATGTTTACATGACTTTACTTACCGAGTCCCTCCCTGGAGGGCCGGGTACGTTGTATGTATTTAATGATTTGATGACATGATATGGATATGCATGAGATATAATTCACAGGCAAGTTTTGATTCCCTGATTTCTATATTTATTTTGATAAAGTCCAGTTTAAAAATTGTGGTTTTATTTACTGTGTTACGTGCTTTACATACTCGGTACACATTTCGTCTTGACCCCTTTCTTCGGGGGGTGCGTTTCGTGCCGCGCGAACCGACGCTCGGTTGAGGATCCACACTGCCTGAGGCCATCTATCACCGCTGCGGGAGTGCTCCTTCTTCCGGAGCTCATATATTTTGGTATATATTTTCTTTGATACATATGTATATTATTATTCGGGGGGTACGACGGGGCCTGTCCGTCGTATATGATTCCGTTATTCGTTTAGAGGCACATGGACATGTACGTGGGTTATGGCCATATACGTACGGTGCGTGTATGTATTATATGTATGGGCGGTTTATCCACCGCGCGCCTTGTCGGCTCACCTATATATGTGTATATGAATATGTTGTGTGTTTTGTGTGGCCTTTGTTGGTATTTTTTACGTAATGCGGGTAAGTTAGGTAGTAGGAAAAACGGAGAGGCCCAAATTTTTATATACTTGAGTTACTATTTTTGGCTTATGGTATGTACGGGTGCCCAGATCGGGCGCTAGTCACGGCCTACGGGGTTGGGTCGTGACACAACCCCTTCGAACTTTCCCTCTCAAGGGTATACTAAACCCTAGCGCCGCCTAGCCCACTCCTCTCTCTCCTCGATATCACGCCTTGCTGGAAATGGAAAATTTGAGGGCCCATGTTTGTGTTGTGGCTATTGTGTGGTTGAAAATGGCAAGAGAATTTGTTGCTCTGCTATTTCTCAACCAAAACAACCTAGACCAGACCCAAACACGGTATTACCACCCTATTTCTTCTACTTTTTCTGCAATACTACGGCTATATATCTAAAATCTTTAATTGTTTTTGGTTGTATTTGATTTTTGAATGCCTAATTTCTATTGTTTCTTGAAGAACTCCACGGATTGACTATTTCTTGGTCAAATCTGACCATTGGTTGCTTATTTGTTATTAATATCGACCATTGAATGGGTTTTGAGAGCAAACAATTCTGAGAATTTGCAAAGTCCCACATCGAAAAACCCTAGGTTTTGGGGATTTTCGGGGTTCTATATAAAGAACCCAAATACTTCACACTTCACCAACGGAATATCGAATAGTCACACAAAAAACTCGAAATACCTAGTGTCTTTGAATTTTGCTTGAGACCTTTGATTTTTCAAGTAAGTATAAAAAGTTTGTCTTTTGTTTTCTGGGTGTGTGGCTGAGCAATTTGGGTGGAGAAGAAGAATCTTCAAGTCCATTCTCATCCAAGGCTGCACTTAAGAAAGGTAACCTTCTTTCCTTTTTATTTTTGTAGCATTTGGTACTGCTTAAGTATTAATTATGTGCTTAGTTTTTGTTTTTGTTGATTATGTGATTAGCATATTTTATTATTGTTACTTTGGTTAGATTTGTTGATTTAGTTTGTAGTTATGTTGCCTAGTTAGATGTTGTTAGTCTTAAATCCTATTGTCTATATGAGAAGTATACATCAGTCTGCTTTGAGTATATGATTTAGTTATGTGTAGTCTATAGCCCTGTTGATTGGTCTATTATTTAAAGATTGATTATGCAAACTATCGATAATACTGTTAGTTTAGGCAGGTATATGTGTTAAATAATAGTTCTGTTATGGGTAGTACAATTTTATTTGACAAACTTAATCATGTTTAAAAGCACTTAATTACTGTTTATGTGTTGTTAGTTGGTTTAAAGTTTTTTTTTTTTTTTATCAAGATTCAGCATGTGGTTTGATTAGCATAGTAATCGTTTGTTGGTCAAGTTAATTGCATATCAAGCCTGTTGTGGGATTATGTGTTTTCCTTTGATAAGTTTAAACATGTTTGAGGAGTCCCTAGGATCTGTTTCTATGTGGCAGTGTTAGTCCAAAACTTGTTTAATCAAAATGCCAGCATGTGGATAGGTAGTTAATTGATGTGTTGTTTGTCTTTTTTATTTATTGTTCTGGTCTAATGTGCACTTAACTCAAACTCTGTATGATGGTGTTCCTTATTATTTTGTTTGATGAATCAGTTTCTTGATATGACAAAATGCAGTAGATCTAAATCATGTTTTTGTTGAGATCCATGCTTATTCATATTTTTAAATACCTTACTGCAAGTTGTGTTGTTTTGCTTGTGCCTAATAAGTGATATATTGATGTACTAGTAGTTTGTTGTATGTGTTTTAGTGATGATTGAGAGGTTTTGAGATATCCCATGACTAGTATGGAGTATGTATGACTGATGTGAGTTCAAAAAATGTTTATAAATACAGAACCATCTAGACTGGACCCTTATTTTAAATTCCATGGCAAAAATGACTTATCACTTGTTAGCTTAATGGCTTGTCTATCTATGTTTAGTTGATGAAGATCCTTTGTGACTTAAATATGTTCCAATGATTGTCTAAGTATGATTCACATGCCTATAGTATTTGATCATGTTTATATAAGGTTCATGACAAGTTTTCTTGCATTATATGCCTACTAAGCCTTATCTGTTTGTCCCATTTTGAGGATCTGAACCTGTTATTGCATATGGTCTTTATTTCAGCTTCATCAGTATTAAATATGCATACATCTTGCTCCATTAAAACCAACTTCTTGCTCTCTAGCTTGTAAATGATCTTTGAAAAAAATGCTATATGAATCTGCTACACGTGCCTTACCTAGAATGGTGAAAATGCTTTAATTAGAAAGGATTCACCAAGGATGGTACTGAGGTCAGGCAGAGAATAACACAGGCGGACTGTTCAGATTCAGGCGGTGGTCCTATTATTGTGCCCGCTAAGACAAGGTGACGTTTAGGGCTGTTGTTGGACTTGTTCTGAATTGGAAAACCTCCTTGCTAGGGTAATTAACCTAGTAAAAGTCCTTCTGTAGCACCATCCCGATGTGCGGTCCTACCATTAATGATTCTTCTTCTTCTGATTCTTCTTCTTCTTCTTCTTCTTCTTCTTCTTCTTCTTCTTCCTCTTCTTCTTCCTCTTCTTCTTCCTCTTCTTCTTCCTCTTCTTCTTCTTCTTCTTCTTCTTCTTCTTCTTCTTCCTCCTCCTCCTCCTCTTCCTCGTCTTCTTCTTCTTCTTCTTCTTCTTCTTCTTCTTCTTCTTCTTCTACTTCTTCTTCTTCTTCTTCTTCTTGTTTGTTGTTATTGTTATTGTTATTGTTATTGTTATTATTACACCCAATTTCCACTTTGGTGAATTCATTGTAAAGGAACTGTTTCTTATGTATAAAAGAACAGTCATGTTAGAAGTCACTGTATGATGGTACTGAGGATGGTACTGAGGTCAGGCAGTACCAAGGATGGTACTGCCTTGGTTATTCACCAAGGATGGTACTGCCTTGGTTATTCACCAAGGATGGTACCAAGGATGGACTGTTCACCATCCTTGGTGAACAGTCCGCCTGTGTTATTCTCTTCTTCTTCTTCTTCTTCTTCTTCTTCTTCTTCTTCTTCTTCTCCTCCTCCTCCTCCTCGTCTTCTTCTTCTTCTTCTTCTTCTTCTTCTTCTTCTTCTTCTTCTTCTTCTTCTTCTTCTTCTTCTTCTTCTTCTTCTTCTTCTTCTTCTTATTGTTTGTTATTATTGTTATTGTTATTATTACACCTAATTTCCACTTTGGTGAATTCATTGTAAAGGAACTGTTTCTTATGTATAAAAGAACAGTCATGTTAGAAGTCACTGTATGACAAAAAGGGAGAGAAGAACCTGAGCTAATGAACCTGGTCCTCAACAAATCAAAGGACAACATATCATTATTATAGGTTCTATATAACCCAGTCACCTATCAGGTTGCAATGAGTGAAGGGTAAGTCTTGAATAGTTTAAGCAACCCATCATACTTGCTTAGTTCTACAAACTAGCCATCAAGCACGCTGCAGTGAATGGAAGGTGAAAGACCTAGAAGTCTAAGTAATCCCTCTTACTTAGTCTTATTGACTCAGCAAGCTTACAAACCTTACTAAATTCGAGGGTGAACTACTGCAAGCTTACAAATCTCTTGTAGTAGTGAGCCTTACTTGTATAAATAAGAAGTTGTAGTGTTAGAATAACATGGAGCTGGTTCTAAGGGGGAAGATTGTCAATATAGCAGCAAAGCCTGAGGGGGAAGAAGCCGATCTAGAACTGAAGAAGAGTAAGCTGGACATATAAAGATTATTTGAAGCTGCTGTAGATCTGAAGATAAAGTAAGCTAGAACGATTATTATTTGAAAGGTCATCATCAAAAAGGGGAAAATTGTTGTGTAGCTGCTAGCTCAATAATAATGATCGATACATTGAAGTTTTGATTATTTGACAAACAATGTACTCAAGGCAATCAACTGGAGAAATAAGAAGGGAATCATTTAAAGAACCAGAAATCCAATCAGAGCTCCAAAGGACTTAGTGAAGCAGTTACAACATTCAACAAAGAACCGCACAAAGGAATTGGTCCATACACAACTTGAGACTCAAGCTATTCCATGACCGACAAAGAGGAGACGGAATGTTAACTGATTCCTATTCAATAAATAGAAGCTTCTTTAGTTATGGTGATATTCTACAATTTACCATAAGTTGAATAACATGCAATTTAGCATTCAAGTAGGACAGGGAAGCCGACACGCATACAAGGAAAGAATTGAAATCCAAGTTTTACAAAGTTTGGATTCGGGTACAATTAGTGAAACCAAAACCTTCAAGGATTCAAGAACTCAAGGTGGAAACCAAATAATATATATATACAACATGATTAGGCATTGGAGCTTCAAATCCACAACCATAAAAACTCCAACAACAAGAGAAGTGTGATCGCAGTCAACACCTTCATCTCAAGAAGAGCCAACTATCCAAAATAATAAAGAACCTAAGCTTATCAAGATTTATTCCTTGCTATTATTTAGTTGTATTTGTGTTCCTACCAATTTTCCCTTGCATGTATCGGTAATAGGTGTTCATTTGACTCTATTATTGTTCTATTATTTAGGGAACACATCTTTTAAGATTGACAAGAAAGTTATAAACCTGTGATAGATTTGGATTTTAGTGTAGTTTTTGGCAAATACTATTGGAAAGATAGGCTGTGGTTTTTGACTCCCTTGAGCAAGGAGATTTTCACGTGAAAAACTTGCGTGTTGATTGATTTTATATACATGCAATGACTTACTTGGTGGCTTTGAGCTTTTGAACTCTTTTTCCCAAAATACCTTTTTCGTAGTTTCATCTTAGTATTTATGACTTGCGGGGAAGGGTGGTGTGGTTCCTGAAGCAAATGGGTGAATTTTGGATCAAATTTAGTAAAATTCGAAGTTCTTAAGTTAAGGGGTGAGAAAGTTTGACCAAAGTCAACATAGGGAGTAAATGGGTCAGTGTTCAAGTTTTATTGATTCCATTAGGTCCGGAGTTTTATTGATTCCTTTAGGTCCGGAGTGTATTTATAACTTAGTCGAGTCGTTGGTTCGGGTCCCGAGCAGTTCGGGTGTGAATTGGGTCATTAGTTGAGAAACTAGTTAAGTTAAGGATTTGGAGTTAACCACGGTCAACATCGGATAGAGACTACCTCTTTTCGGTGTTTTAAGTGTGTGAGCAGGTTTGTAATGTGTTTTATGATCAAAATTCAGATATGGTTTGTATCTGGGAGGTTTCTGATGAGTTTTTGGGGTTTTGCAATTGCTGGCTTCTGGTGCAGACATTTTTTTCTTCGCAAATGCAAGGTGGGCCTCGCTAATGCGAAGAAGGAAATTTTGGGTTGACCGATCAACACTCTTTGCTAATGCAAAGGCGAAGAAGGATTTTCGCCTGGACAGTGTATTAAATGGACAGTTCAAACATTTTAGTATTTTGAAAATATTTTTAGTTTTAGAACTCGGTTTGAGGTGATTTGCACGATTTTCTTCTCATTTTCGAAATGGGGTAAGTATATAACGTTTATTCTGGTGTTTTCCCTTGATTTATTCCCATTAGTTATTATTTTTATCCATGTTTGGGTTGTAGAAATTAGGGTTTTGAGCCCCAAAGTTAAAATAGGGTAATTGCTTGAATTGGAGGTCGATTCATTATTGGTTCTTGTTGATTTTCTCGATTAAGAACCTACTAATTATGGGTAAACCAATTCTTCAATAAAATTTGAAGTTTACGCTTCAGGGCTTAGGGTTACCTATTCGGGTTCGTTTTTGGGGTCCAAATAAAAGTATAGCAATATGAGTATCATTGGACTCGTTTAATCTCATAGAGTACTTTTGACTAGTTTGAACCCGATTTCACGATGAAATTACAGTTTTGACCTTTGGGACTCGGAATTTCTCGTAGAAATATGGGTGTCTACTAACTCTTATGATGTCACACCACTATTTCAGAGAAATTTCCCACCTCGGTAGGTGAACCCATCCCTTATTCACAAAACCATTCATCAATAAAATAAACTCAAGCACCCAAGATATATGACAAGTCTAACATAAATAGATAAATAAAGTAAGTGCGGAATAATACATCAATCCCCAAGAATCTGGTCTAGGTCGTAAAAGAGCCACTACAATAAATCCATAAGTCTGAAATACAAATACATGGCCTAAAAGCCGGATACTATCTCAGAATAACATGTAAGACAAGTAAAATAGAAGAGACGTTAGGGCTGAAGTCAAAAGAGTCATGAGCGTTTGAAAACTCTCCTCAAAAGCATCGGACAATTGGAAGAGAACCTCTTTCTAAGTCAATCTGATCAACGAAGAAGCAATAAAAGAGAAACCCTTAGCAACAGAAGCAAAACTGTTATATACCGTATTTTGTACGTTGGGATAATCCGAGCTAACCATGATAAGTTAAGGACAAGACTAGTTCGGGATACGAGGTTGAGACTTTTGACCTCCGATTTTATTTTAACGCACAAGTTGCTTATGAATTTTATTGGTATGGAATATTAAGGGAAACTAGGGGCTAGAAGTTGAAATAAAAATTTCATGAAAAGGCCAAAGTGGCCGTGTGTTAAGGTGGGACCCACATGTCGGGATTTTATAAAGGACATATGAAGAGATATATGGGTGGTACATGTGAAGTTGAGCAAGTCCTAAGAAGGACCCATAAGCTAAAAATGAGTGTAAGCCCTCCAAAAGGGCGATTTAAGAAAATGTCTCCGGGTGATCTGACTTCGAGGGGCCAAAACGGTATTATGAGTTTGTAACTTGGGAAAACTCCCAGAATTAAAGTTGTAGATAATTGAAATATCTTTCCAACCATAGGTCGTGGGTTCACAGGCAACATCGGAATAAGGAGATATGGACGTTTTAAGGCGAGAAAGGTCGGTGGGCCGGGCCCAGAGAGCCCAACCGGGTCGCCCATTACCCACACCTTTTTAAATGAAATATCAGCCTTTTCTCCTCATTTTTCATACCAAAACACCCAGAAAATTCTGGAGAAAAAGAGAGGAGAGCCTAGAGAGAAAAACTAATTTTGACCAAAATTCGCGCCCCGAATTCGAAGCCCATGAAGAGAAAAGTGTCGTACGTCGCGTTGCCTTCAATTTGAGCTAAAAATCAACCAAGAAGAAGAGGGTGGACGTGGTGGCTGCATACTTAAGGTAAGATTAAGGTTCCTTTTCATTGTTAACAAGTTTATTCGAGTTTTAACGGATTAGAACGGAGGGAATAGTGTGTAGAAATGGATGAAATTCATGAAACTTTGTATGTTGATGTTGAGCCGTGAGTATGGGCTGTTTTGTGACAAGGAATGAACTAAATTTTATTTAGTATTTTTGGTTGTTGTGTTATGGATTCTATGATGTAAATAAAGGTTTAATGAATTAAGTTGAAGATAAAATCGTGTGTGGGCTGTTTTGGAAGCTAATGTGAATTAAATATAGTTTCTTGTATTTATGAAGATAATGTTGCTAAAGTGTGGATTGTTGGTGTAGTTGATGAATTTGAAAGAAAGAAATGTGTTGTTGTTGTTCCTATTGGAATTGGGAAGTTTTGGGTGAGGTAGTATAATGGTTGGGTTGTTGGAATATTGTGTGGATTGTTTGAAACGTTCTTGAATCTTGTTTGAGTGGTTTGGATTAGTACTTGAACGTGTGAATATTGATGTTGGTTTGATCGTATGCGGTTGATTCGAACAAAAATGAAATATCGTCGAATTGTATAGAAAAGAGTTACTAATGTTAGAATGCATTTTGAATTCATTATCGATGTTGTATATATGGTTGTTGGTATTGTTGTTGAAGATTTAGCCGAGTTGAATTCTCGGGGTTGTTGAATTTATAGGGGAAATGCTTTGCTCAAATTTCGTAGATAAAACGATGGCTTGAAATCGAACTCTTCAGTGCTTATGACTAATGTTGATGTCTAATGACGATATTGTAGATTTTGAGAAGCCAAGACTTAAGTTCGGAATAGCTTAGGAAGCGGACGAGGTATGTAAAGCTTACTCTTTCCTTTTTTTGGCATGTCTTAGATGAAAGTAAGGTATGACATGATTTGTGCCTTGGGGTAACTCCATTCTTAAATTTCGAGCATGTTTATGATTCTTATTTGCTTCTTGATGTTGACATTCTCCATATGGTCGGACTATGATCCTTAAGTCTTATGTATGATTGAATTTCAAATGTTGCAAAAAGAATTCTTGTTCTTAAAAGATCCTATGTCTAAAAATGTCCGTAACTTTCATAGACAGAACCGGATTGCTTTGATATGCTCGTAAATGATTCTATGACGTATAATGACTTTAACTTTCATGGGCGGGCCCGGATTGTTTTGATACATATCCGTGGTCCCTGAGATTTACCTTTGTATAGTCCTAACGACTTGTTTTTGAAAGAACTTAACTTTGATTTCCGTTTTGACTCTCGAGCGACGACTACTTACTTATCCATTGAGTCTAGAGTGATGATGATTTATGTGCATATGGTTTCTCACTACTAAGGAATTTGACTGCTCGTGCCAGCCTCAATATGTCTTTCACCGAGTCCCGGGCCGGGTACGTATTCGTGCAACTCCATTGCATTGTTCACCGCGTCCCTCACTAGAGGGCCGGGGCACGTATATATATATATATATATATATATATATATGATATGATGATATGGGGGAGGTGGCCAGGAGGGCATATGATGACTTCATTCACCGCGTCCCTCGACTAGAGGGCGGGGCACGTTATATGTACATGTATATATGTCCCTCACTAGAGGGCCGGGGCACGTTATATGTACATGTATACCGCGTCCCTCACTAGAGGGCCGGGGCACGTTATATGCATATGCATCTGATGATTTTACTTACCGCGTCCCTCACTAGAGGGCCGGGGCACGTTATATCTATGCATGCGTACAAGATGATTTTCTAATTATGTTTCTCAGTTCTATAAGGAATTTGACATGATATTGACACGCATGATTTATGTTTTAAAGGCAAGTCTTACGATTTTCTGTATTCCTTATTTCAGTACGATCTTGTTTACTGTATTTCATGCTTTACATACTCAGTACATATTTCGTACTGACCCCCTTTCTTCGGGGGCTGCGTTTCATGCCACGCAGGTACATACATGTGAGTAGAAGATGTTCCAGCTGGATTGGCGAGCTCCATTTCTTCCCGGAGTGTTGCCGAGTCGGAGTGCTTTTGTTATGGTATATGGAGTATGTTAGAGACTTTGCAGACAGTGTCGTGTATATAAGATGTCAGTTTTGTAAGCGGCTATGGAAGCCGATATACCATTATGCGATATATTACAAATTTCATATGTTACAGATTTTATTTGATTTGAAAAAAGATAAAAGGCATATTGTTCTTCGAAAAGTTTTCCTTATGCATTCTGTCATGATTTAAGGGCCCAGCATGATCATGAGTATAATGAGAGTCAGCGGGTTCGCTCGGCCCTAAGTAAGGGTCGGGTGCCCATCACGCCCTATCGAAAATTAGGGCGTGATAAATTGGTATCAGAGCAGTTCGTCCTAGGGAGTTGTGCTCAAAGTCGTGTCCGGTGAGTCTTACATTTATGGTGTGAAGCGCGTGACATTTATAAACAGGAGGCTACGGGGCATCTAGGGTGGTTACTCTTCTTTCACATCTTAGATCGTGCCATAGAGCCAAGTCATAGGAAATGAGATTACTTGCACTAACCTTCGATTGCAGCAGAAGAATGACATCGATAGAAGAAAGCGATTGATGATGTTGGAAGTTACAAAGCACGCAGGTAAGCAAAGGTATGAAAGATATATGTTGGGTAAGATACTGAAGTACGATCGAAATACAAGTTGAAGGTTAAAAGGGAAAGTAAACAAGAAAGTGTAGCAGGTGCAGCTCGAGTTGGACACACGAGGTAAATTTATCATCTTTGTACTGTTGTTGGTAATGGGAGCCCTGTGTGGCCGTGATATGATGTGATATATGTATATATATGTTGGCCCTGTGAGGCATTGTTGGTATTTCCTGCGTACAGGTTTTGAGATAGTAACAATTATAGAGGAAACTCTGCCGAAATTTCCCCAGAAATAAAAAGAGAATGAGATATAGGTTTGTAACATATCTTGAAAGGTCGTGTCCACAGTAATGGTAAGATCTGACTAAGTGGCGAGTATGGCTGGCCTCGAGAAATAAGTTAACTGCTAAATTGATGGTAATAGTAATTAGCAGGTCGATGCTGTTATGGCAAAAAGTATTTGAAAAGGGTTTGCGGCACTAGGAGATGATTTAGAAAAGGCCAGTAAATTTTGATAGAGTGTTATAATAAGGCACTGACTGAATCGATAAGCAGGAGAAAAATATGATGAGCTTATAATTAAAAGAAGTAATAGTATGATTAAGACAAGAGTACAGAGGAAAAGAATTGCGATGGATATGAATGTATGGATAAGACAGCTTGTGAGATATTAAAGATAAAGTGGACTAGAAAGGGTAAAGGGTTAAGAAGTGTTATATTATGGGATTGGTTACGAATAAGATATAATGTGAATATAATGGGGATTGTTATGAAAATAAGTAAAGCCGAGTGAGAAAATGGCCAAAGCTATGGTGTGATCCGTGTAGCTAGAATGTAAAGGCAAGTGTGAAACGGAAAAGCGAGCTATAGAACGAATAAGGAAAGCTTATCGAGTTCTGTAGGGAAAGTTTGGAATAAGGGTTATATAATAACGGGAATGATAGTGAGCATAAGAAAAGCAAGGGTAATTGGAAGAAGGAGATAAGAAGAAAGCGGGACAACAGTGTAGTGACAGACCATGACATATGTAGCCAAGGACACGAGTACTATAAGTGATGGGACTGTGAAAGACTCGGTTATAGAAAGGATGAGGAACGAGGTAAAATGAGAGCAGAAATCCAAAAGCCGATAACCAAGTATTTATAAGTAACGGCGATCAAGGTATGTTCCTCACTATTGGGAACCTGGAAGTCTAAGACGGAAAGTAGTCATACCCATAGGTGAAAAGTGAATATTGAGGATTGAAAAAGGGCTAAAATAGTAATTGTGGAGTTAGAAGAGTAAGAGACCCTTTCTAATTCAGAGGGAGATGTGTTGTGAGAACGTTTCGGAATCTGTTAAGACTTCAACTTACTCCAGATTATGTGATCAAAGTCATGCGGTGAAGTGGACATGATTATACTGGCATTAAAGCATCGTATTTCATCAGAGTTCCAAGGTTAAGCGTGCTGGAGTGAGAGAAATTTTAGGATGGGTGACCCCCTGGGAAGTTTTCTGAAAAGTCTTATAAACTCAGACGTAAGAAGCAAATGAGAAGCTAGAGTAATCTAAGGAAAAATTAGAGTCTGCGGAGTGGGCAGAAACCTTGAGAGGTCACGTAGAACGGGGCGGATTAAACCGGTGAAGAGAAAGAAAGTGCATTACAGCTCTAGAAGTAGAGTGAGTTCGAGTAGCGTTTGGGAATATTTTGTAAACGAGATGCTAGTAACTATGTATATATAGAGGTGTGTATGTGATACCCCGTACATGGCTGTATCAGCGGATATGTGTATTCTGGCAACCAACGCGGCGGTATATGGAGGGCATTAATCGGGCAAGGTAACGAAGTTCAAGTGAAAAGAAAAATAAATGGCACGAATGTCATAAGGCAAACTGATGTTGTTTTCACTACAGGTTAAGTTCGGGAAGTATTAACACAATGATATGTGGAAAAAAAAGAAAGTGAGTAAAAGAACGACAAGGGGATCAGAGTGTCGGAATGAAAGTGCCGCCTAGGTGAGATTGGAAAATACGGGCATAGGGCAAAGCATAAACGGAAAATGGTATAAGTACACCCCTAAAGGGGGGAAGCGGGTGCGAGAGATGCAAGTGTAAGATAAAGACAATCGACACTACAATATCTTGAATACGGATGCTTGGGCTACAGGTAAGATTCCTTGCCGGGACAAGTTAGTGAGATCCAAAAGCCAGAAAAAGGAGTAGGAGTTAGGATGGTAATCGAGATAGTGTTGAGAATTAATTGTAGAGGTCTTGAATGAAGTGACATTGGAAAGTGGAGGCTTAAAGGAGAATGATAACGAGTAACTTACAGAAACATCGTGAGAGGTAACACTGCTATGCTGGATTAAAGATTAAGATGTGAGCAATAGAGTTGTTCGCTAATGATAGAGAACCTCTTATAGTGGGAAGTGAGAAAGGAAGGGAAAAGAGTATGACAGGGTAGACTATAAGCGAATGTTAGGACGGAAAGAATATGTGGAGCAGAGTGAAACAGGAGAAGGAAAGACTGTAACCAAGATGGAATATATTTTATGCAAGTCGTATAAGAGTAATTATGTACTCACGAATATTTATATGTTAGGGATGAGACCAAGCAAATACTTAATGGGAAAAGTTTGGATTCAGAAATAACGATATGATTACGAGATTTTGGGTGCACTAAGGAAAGATGTAAAGATGGTTTAAGCTGAAATTACCGAAATAGGATTAGTACTAAGGACAAACAGGACATGGCTATGGTTGAACCAAAGGTCTATTCCAATACCGGTTGTAAGATAAGAGAAGCGAAGACAAAGTAAAACATAAGGATTAGCGAAGTCATGCTAAGGTATTTCTGGGCTAATTTGAGCACCTTCGTATATTCGCATAAAGATTGCAATATCATGTGTAACAGAAAAGTTAAGAGCAAAAATCAGAGCAAAGAGACAATGGAAGAGTTTGCATTAAGGATAAAGGGACGACACGAGATAATGTGTCTAGGATGTTATAAGTTGAGTAAAGGGGATTGTAAGATGATTTGGGCAAGATGGTCAAAACTAATTGATCGCTAAGAGAGTGAATTTATGCGTCAGATTCTCTCAGATTTATATCAACTGACGATAAGTAAAGCAGGGAACGACTATTAGCAGCCCAGAGATGACAGAAAACATATGAAGACAATCGACGTCGACACTTAGAATTCCAGACTAGCGAGTGAGTATGCTTGAAGATACCACCCATGAAAGGTGTAATGAGATCCGACAAGAAGGAAAAGTTTAACCCGAGATGTATTGGACTTTATTACATGGTTCGTAAGGTAAGAAGGTTGCATACTAAAGACGTGGCTTTTGCTAAGGTATTGTGGCGGAATAATAACAGGAAGGAGATGACTTGAGAAGGCAAGAGGAGATGAAGAAGAAATAGGATTGGTAGATGAGACTGCATGTTATAGTAATAAAGGAAACCCCCGAGATCCTTATAAAACCTTACGAGGCTAGTTGAACATTCGAGGACGAATGTTCTAAAGAGGGGAAGGATGTTATATCCCGTATTTTGTACGTTGGGATAATCCGAGCTAACCATGATAAGTTAAGGACAAGACTAGTTCGGGATACGAGGTTGAGACTTTTGACCTCCGATTTTATTTTAATGCACAAGTTGCTTATGAATTTTATTGGTATGGAATATTAAGGGAAATTAGGGGCTAGAAGTTGAAATAAAAATTTCATGAAAAGGCCAAAGTGGCCGTGTGTTAAGGTGGGACCCACATGTCGGGATTTTATAAAGGACATATGAAGAGATATATGGGTGGTACATGTGAAGTTGAGCAAGTCCTAAGAAGGACCCATAAGCTAAAAATGAGTGTAAGCCCTCCAAAAGGGCGATTTAAGAAAACGTCTGCGGGTGATCTGACTTCGAGGGGCCAAAACGGTATTATGAGTTTGGAATTTGGGAAATCTCCCAGAATTAAAGTTGTAGATAATTGAAATATATTTCCAACCTTAGGTCATGGGTTCACAGGCGACATCAGAATAAGGAGATATGAACGTTTTAAGGCAGAAAGGTCAGTGGGCCAGGCCCAACCCGAGCCCAACCGGGTCAGGCCCATTACCCACACCTTTTTAAATGAAATATCAGCCTTTTCTCCTCATTTTTCATACCAAAACACCCAGAAAATTCTGGAGAAAAAGAGAGGAGAGCCTAGAGAGAAAAACTAATTTTGACCAAAATCCGCGCCCCGAATTCCGAAGCCCATGAAGAGAAAAGTGTCGTACGTCGCGTTGCCTTCAATTTGAGCTAAAAATCAACCAAGAAGAAGAGGGTGGACGTGGTGGCTGCATACTTAAGGTAAGATTAAGGTTCCTTTTCATTGTTAACAAGTTTATTCGAGTTTTAACGGATTAGAACGGAGGGAATAGTGTGTAGAAATGGATGAAATTCATGAAACTTTGTATGTTGATGTTGAGCGTGAGTATGGGCTGTTTTGTGACAAGGAATGAACTAAATTTTATTTAGTATTTTTGGTTGTTGTGTTATGGATTCTATGATGTAAATAAAGGTTTAATGAATTAAGTTGAAGATAAAATCATGTGTGGGCTGTTTTGGAAGCTAATGTGAATTAAATATAGTTTCTTGTATTTATGAAGATAATGTTGCTAAAGTGTGGATTGTTGGTGTAGTTGATGAATTTGAAAGAAAGAAATGTGTTGTTGTTGTTCCTATTGGAATTGGGAAGTTTCGGGTGAGGTAGTATAATGGTTGGGTTGTTGGAATATTGTGCGGATTGTTTGAAACGTTCTTGAATCTTGTTTGAGTGGTTTGGATTAGTACTTGAACGTGTGAATATTGATGTTGGTTTGATCGTATGCGGTTGATTCGAACGAAAATGAAATATCGTCGAATTGTATAGAAAAGAGTTACTAATGTTAGAATGCATTTTGAATTCATTATCGATGTTGTATATATGGTTGTTGGTATTGTTGTTGAAGATTTAGCCGAGTTGAATTCTCGGGGTTGTTGAATTTATAGGGGAAATGCTGCCCAAATTTCTGTAGATAAAACGATGGCTTGAAATCGAACTCTTCAGTGCTTATGACTAATGTTGATGTCTAATGACGATATTGTAGATTTTGAGAAGCCAAGACTTAAGTTCGGAATAGCTTAGGAAGCGGACGAGGTATGTAAAGCTTACTCTTTCCTTTTTTTGGCATGTCTTAGACGAAAGTAAGGTATGACATGATTTGTGCCTTGGGGTAACTCCATTCTTAAATTCCGAGCATGTTTATGATTCTTATTTGCTTCTTGATGTTGACATTCTCCATATGGTCGGACTATGATCCTTAAGTCTTATGTATGATTGAATTTCAAATGTTGCAAAAAGAATTCTTGTTCTTAAAAGATCCTATGTCTAAAAATGTCCGTAACTTTCATAGACAGAACCGGATTGCTTTGATATGCTCGTAAATGATTCTATAACGTATAATGACTTTAACTTTCATGGGCGGGCCCGGATTGTTTTGATACATATCCGTGGTCCCCGAGATTTACCTTTGTATAGTCCTAACGACTTGTTTTTGAAAGAACTTAACCTGATTTCCGTTTTGACTCTCGAGCGACGACTACTTACTTATCCATTGAGTCTGTGATGATGATTTATGTGCATATGGTTTCTCACTACTCTGCTCGTGCCAGCCTCAATATGTCCTTCACTGCGTCCCGGGCCAGGGCATGTATTCGTGCAACTCCATTGCATTGTTCACCGCGTCCCTCACTAGAGGGCCGGGGCACGTTATATATATATATGATGATATGATGATATGGGGGAGATGGCCATATGCGTCCCTCACTAGCGGGATGTACATGTATACCGCGTCCCTCACTAGCTGGCCGGGGCACGTTATATGCATATGCATCTGATGATTTTACTTACCGCGTCCCTCACTAGAAGGCCGGGGCACGTTATATCTATGCATGCGTACAAGATGATTTTCTAAATATGTTTCTCAGTTCTATAAGGAATTTGACATGATATTGATACGCATGAATTATGTTTCAGAGGCAAGTCTTACGATTTTCTGTACTCCTTATTTCAGTACGATCTGGTTTACTGTATTTCATGCTTTACATACTCAGTACATATTTCGTACTGACCCCCTTTCTTCGGGGGCTGCGTTTCATGCCACGCAGGTACATACAGATGAGTAGAAGATGTTCCAGCTGGATTGGCGAGCTCCATTTCTTCCCGGAGTGCTGCCGAGTCGGAGTGCTTTTGTTATGGTATCTGGAGTATGTTAGAGACTTTGCAGACGATTATGTCGTGTATATAAGATGTCAGTTTTGTAAGCGGCTATGTAAGCCGATATACCATTATGCGATATATTACAAATTTCATATGTTACAGATTTTATTTGATTTGAAAAAGATAAAAGGCATATTGTTCTTCGAAAAGTTTTCCTTATGCATTCTGTCATGATTTAAGGGCCCAGCATGATCATGAGTATAACGAGAGTCAGCGGGTTCGCTCGGCCCTAAGTAAGGGTCGGGTGCCCATCACGCCCTATCGGAAATTAGGGCGTGATAACCCTTCCCAAATCGATGGTAATAGCTGGCTAATCCCACGAAGCTACGAATCTCAGTCACAGTAGTGGGCCTCGCCCAATCTCTAACAACCTTGATCTTCTTGGGATCAACCATGATCCCGTCCTTAGACACAACGTGGCCTAACAATGCCACAGACTCAAGCCAGAACTTGCACTTTGAAAACTTAGCGTAAAGCCTCTTCTATTTCAACAACCAAAGGACAATCGTCAAATGACGCTCATGCTTCTCTCTACTCTTTGAATATACCAAAATATCATCGATGAAGACAACGACGAATGAATCAAGATATGGCTTGAAAATGCCATTCAACAATGTCATAAACGCAGCTGGAGCATTCGTAAGCCCAAATGACATCACAAGGAACTCGTAATGACCATAACGAGTCCTAAAGGTCGTCTTCGAAACATCCTCGGCCTGAATCTTCAGTCGATGGTAGCCTGACCTCAAATTAATCTTCGAAATACCGAAGCGCCTGAAGCTGGTTGAGCAAGTCATCAATGCAAGGAATAGGATACTTATTACAAATAGTGACCTTGTTCAACTGACGGTAATCTATGCACATCCTCATCGCACCATCTTTTTTTTTTCACAAACAAAATAGGAGCACCCCAACGGAAGACACTCGATCTAATGAACCCTTACTCAACAGATCCTGTAACTGCTCCTTCAACTCTCTCAACTCAACGGGTGTCATCCTATACGGAGGAATAGAAATAGGGCGCATACCCGGATCCAAATTAATACAGAAATCAGTATCGCGGTCGGGTGGCATACCCGGCAAATCAGAAAGAAAGACTTTTGTGAACTCACACACAATAGGCACAGACTCAAGGGGTGAAAAAGCAACTCTAGTATCACGAACATGGGCCAAGTAAGCCAAACACCATTTTCTAACTAACCTCTTCAGGCAGAGGTAATAAATGATCTTTTTCAGAGTGGGGCTCGGAATACCCCTCCACTCTAATCTAGGAATCCTAGGCATAGCTAACTTGACTGTCTTGGCGTGAAAGTTAAAAATTACGTGAGACAGTGATAACCCAGTCATACCCAAGATAATATCAAAGTCTACCATATCCAATTGATATTTGGCAAAAATATCTATGTTTCGTGTTATTTTACATCCTATTCTTATGACTTTTATCGCTTAACCTATGATGAAATCGTCGTATTTGAGCTTATGTCGCTATATTTCATGTGTATAGGTACGATGAGGATAAATAATAAGAGATCGAGAAGTTTTGGTTGATTCTAGAGGTGATCTTGTGTGCACGAGTAAATGAGAGGAGCTTGCAACACTTAGAAGATTTTCTGGAAAGAATTGGAAGAAATTGTGCCAGCCCAGCATCGCAGATACAATGCGAGGTGACACTCAGGTGTTTAGCCCGCTTCACGGGGCCATGTCAAAAAAAATAAGCTGCAGAATCTGTGAAAATCCGTGTCATGCCACATCGCGGGCTCAGTACAATTGAGGTTCCAAAATCACTGAAGACCTCGCGTTGGACCCGTGACGCCTGGTCAACGCGGGAAGTCCCAGATTTGTCCGATTTTAATTAGGATTAGGACCCTTTTATTTGGTTAACAACCCTAAACTATAAATAGATGCTTTGTTCGTTATTAATGACGTGCTGGGATTATTCCAAGACTTGTAAGTCGTCATATTACTTTCTCTCTAGATTTTATTTTATTTTCATCTTTTTCAACCCTAGTTTCTTCATGAATTCTTGTTGTTCATTGAGAATTATGAGTAGCTAAACTTCTTAATTCTAGGGTTGTAGCGAAAGACATGATAGTTGGTTTGATGACAATTATTATCTATTGATTTTTCATATTTTGGGTTGCTTATTTATTCTTGATCTTGATTGTTTGATTATCTGGCCAATAGTTAGACACTATCTGTGGTGTGTGGATTGAACTTGAGAAAGGGAATTCACGTACGTAATAAGAATAAATAGAGTTTGTTCGATATTAATCATTTCGCTACTAAAGATAGAGATATACCCTTTAGCCCTACTTAGTTGAATACGGAGAATTAAATGCGTTCTTGTTACCTCTGATGACTATAGAGATATAGGCGTTACAGTAACAACTACAGGCTTGTGAGTAGTTCGAGAGAATATCATAAAGTTATAATTAACCCGTCAACTAGTAACCCAGGAAATAAGACAGGTAGAGTTGCCCGAAGATCAACTGGATTGTCGAAAGTCATGACCCTGAAACTTTCTCTCATCTGATAAATTTTACAGTCTTTGTCAAAATACTCTCAGTCATAAAAACACCCATCATAAATTGTTTACTTTTCAGTTTAAGTTTAGTTACAACAAACACCTTGATTTTCACTCTCTTGAATAGTTTTATTCGAATTTGAATTAGTTTGACAGTAGAATCTAAGTCTCTGTGGGATCGATATCTGGACTTAAAAGTTCTATATTACTTTTACGACCACGTATACTTGCATGTGCGTTTGGGAGCAACACCAATATCATCAAATTTACCCAAGTATTATATCCCATAAAAGTAACTAAGCAAGACCGAAGGACTCGATCAACAACAACTGAATCTCCAACCGAAGTAGACACATGGACATGCATATCAAGACGATCACTAGTCAAATTCCAACCAACATGATAGGCAGATACATATGAGAAAGTAGACCCCGGATCAAACAAGGCCAAGACGGTGGATGACGAACGGAAATATTGGGCGAGATCACGGCATCGAAGGCCTCGACTCGGGCATCCCGAAAAAGAATAGCAAAGACCACCATCGCGGCCATGCTAGCCTGACTATGCCCCTCCTCTGGAGGCCTGAGAACCACCTCTACTTGACCAAAATCCACCCTTGGGCCCGAGGATCCTCATGACCGACCGAGCACAATCTCTGTTGAAGAACAACCCCCGCAACCAGCAAGTGCGGAGTCCCTGCGGGAGTCCGGAACCGATAACTGCTACCGGACCCACTATGGCAGCAGTAGAGTCCGGGGATAATCTCTCATCAAGTGGCCAGAGTCACCACAAACATAGCAAGATCTGGGGGCCGGAGGCCAACACACGAGCTTGGGTCGACTAAAAGGGGACCCCAGGTCGACCGGTCGGGCAGAGTAAGAACGACCATGGGAGCCCTGGCAACTCTATAACCAGGTTCAGGAAGGACCACCTCAAGAAGCTTTAACGCTTGTGACCGAAAAAGAGGCAGTCAGTCGCATCGGTAAGTCTGGATGACGCCCCCCACCCCCGTAGCTAGAACTACTATACCTACCATGACCGACACGTCTCTTCACTGTGGATTTCCGAAAGATCGAGCACGTACTCAACACCCACAGTATGATCAACAACTGCCTAAAAGGAAGATCCCAAGGTCACCAACTGGAGACAAGTAACATGGAGTGGATACACGAGCTCACCAACAAATCGACGAACCCTGTCCTCATCCGTGGGAATCAATTGGGCAACATACCTAGCCAAAAATAAAAATCTGGCCTTATACTCTGACACTGATATGCCTCATTGTCACAAGTGAAGGAACTCATCTCAATGCTCATCCCTCAAAGTGCGCGGCACGTACTTCTCTAAGAAAGCCTGATGAAACTTGGCCCAAGTAAGTGGAGGTGCACCAACGGGTCTGCCCTCAATATAAGTCCTCCACCAAGTCTTCACGTCGCCGCGAAACTAAAGTGACACATAATCCATACCATGAGACTCCACAATACGCATCTTATAGAGCCTCTCATGAATCTTCACTATGAACTCATACGCATCCTCACTACGCAGGACAAAGAACTTATGCAGCTTCATCTTCAAAAACCTCCCAACAAGCTCATGATCTTCAACGGTCGGAGTATGGACTACCACGGGTCTGGGAGCACCCTCATGGACTGGAATACCACCTAAATACGGGTTCATGGCAGCAGAAGGATGCATCCTCATCATCTGGCCCTGTTCGAGAGTCTAGTAACCCCACTCGAGTTTGGAAACCACCTGGAGTAGTGGAAGCACCTATAGCATGCTGGCTGTATAGATGAAGAATTACACGGGCCATAATATCCTGGAATACCTGGTCAGACATTGCATCGAGGTGAGTCTGGGCCGGTCCCTCACTTCCCCCGATAGCCTGTGCTCTCTCGGGCTGATGCTTTGGAGAAGTTGGACATGCTCGCCTCTGTCTAGCCACAAGGGCCTCACCCCTGGCCGGTGCAGCTCCACGGCCTCTAGCTCGGCCGCGACCTCTCGCCTATCCTCATCTTTTGGTGCGTGCCCCAGCAGCGAGCTTGGGCACCTTCTCCCTCGTGATGGTAGCTCGTGTCCCCACCATCTGTCAGAGAATAGAAGTGGATCAGATACCAATTTGCAAATTTCATATGCCAATTTGAATAAATTAGCACGAAGGAATGAAAGAATGTGAAGTTTCCTAAATGACCTATAGCCTCTCGCAAAGAGGTACGGAGCTCATTGTACCGATCTGCAAGACTCGACTAGACATGATTTTGTACTTATAGACCAGGTAACCTAATGCTCTGATACCAACTTATCACGCCCCAACTAAGGAAATGTGCGGGCACCTACCATTTCCCACCTCGGTAGGCGAACCCATTTCTTATTCACAACCAAACAACAATAAAGTAAAATCCAATCACCCAGAAATATATAATAAGTCTAACATAAATAGATAAATATGATAAGTGCGGAAGATACATCAAATCCAAAAAATATGTTCTGAATAGTACAAGAGCCACTACATAATGTCTAGGAAGTACAAGTCTCAAATATCCAAAAATAATTGTCTAAATAATAGAATATAAAGACAGGAATAGATAAGAGTCATCTGGGCAACGAATCCATACAAGTGCTCACCTTAGAATGCTCGTCAAACAGCCTCGAGACTCAGTCACGAAGCGAAGAAGTCGAACCACTCACGAACTCTGCACTCAGAAAAGAATGCATCAAGGTAGAATTAGTACAACAACACGTACTAAGTAGGCATCATAGGTCGACAATAGTTAGATAACATATGCATAAGAAAGAGACTGAAAAGTAGACATGCTCACAATCAGATAAAATTCAACACAGTACAAATATCAAATCCAGTACAAAATTACCAAGTCCTGCATATCTCCTCACAATCTGCTATAAGTTCGAAGTATAATCTCAAGAACCACTATCAAGTCTACGTATCACTAAAGATCAACCAACAAGTCCACATACAATGCCATATGTAAATATGAGATGAATGCAATGCAAATGCAGTGATACACACACGCTTCGAGTAGAAATCGTCACCTTGACAGTCATGACCCATGGAGGACCGCTAAGTCCATATACCTATTGTGGTGCACAGCTCGATCCAATAGTCAATGTTGCGGAACGTGTAACCCGATCCTAGTCAGTGTTGCGGTATGTGCAACCTGATCCAAGTAAGTGTTGCGCCGCGCAACACTATCCCAATATATGTATAAATGAGTGAATGTATGACAACAATGCCAACAAGAATATAAGAATCAATGGTGCCACACATGGACATATATCTCAATTACAATATCAATTTCATAACCTTACTTTCCATTCCAACAACCTCAATAATGATAAATATGCTCTTTGAATCATAAGGCAATCACTAAGCATCAACTCTAGAATCAATCACGTGACAACAGTCAACAATTCACAATAAAGTAACAACTCAATAGAACACGATAAGGCGAAAAGCCATAGTCAACAACAATACCAACCTAAGTATTCCATCCCAAACTCCATACCCGAAGATTTACATGCTTTCTCCAACAATCTTTAACTCTACATATGATTCGATAATCGAAGTCTAACAAAAAAGGTAAGTCGTAACCTACCTGGAAAGTCGAACAGAAGTTACGAACCATCAAACCTTGGCCTTGCCCTTTCTTTGCGCCTCCAAATACTCGAAGTCTAATCATATTTGATTTCTACATTAGAAATCAAGAAGAACAATACCCATAATGATATACTTCTAGTTTAGGTCAAATTCTAACCCATGGAATTGGGGAAAACGGACCCACAAGAGTAGAATGGGAAATTGGAAGGTGGAATATCCAATTCATGCTATAGATGATCAAACCCACTATTCAATTGCTAAATTTACTTAAGATTAAGCCTAATTCGGATTTAAAGTGAAAGCCCCAAGTTTGGGTAAGAACCCTAACTTTTTAATCCTCAAATTAATCACTAATAATGGAAAAAATAAGCTTAACAACAATGAATTCATCAAGTTCTATGGTTATACTAGTCAATTTCACCATCTATTTCCATTTAGGAAGCCTAAACCCATTTCAAGAAATTTAACATAATACTCATCTTCTCCACTTTGATTCTAATGATTCTAAGTATGGATTAAGGATTTATGAGGGTAAAGGACGAAGTCTAGGGTCAAAGATCTTACCACCAAGAAGATTCAGTCCAAAATCTATTCAATTCTCCCAAAGTATGCTTAGAGAGTGAAGAAGGGAAATGATAGGGTTCAAGGGTTTTAACTTAGGAAAGAAGGAAATAATCTGCCCGTCATCCGTTGCAACAGTCGGATTGTCCACTGCAGCGAGCTCGCTACGGTGCTACTCGGCCCGTTACGGTGACTAACACTATAACTCACAAGGCTGTTATGGCAGCTTTCCTTCTGCTATAGCGAGTAGTCCACAGCGGATATCCGTCTGCTGAGGCGACTCGCCATAATTTCATCCTACACACTATAGCAGTCGGTCCCTCACTACCGCGAGCCTAGTGCCGTTGCAGCAGACACTAGACACCAGAAAATCTAGGTTTTTGACAAGTTTCGACCCAAAATTCGGCTATCACTTGAGGCCCCATAGATACAAAATAAACATGCAAACACACTTAAAAATGTACTACGAACTCATCCGTGGCCTCAGAATTTTCAACGGAGGTCTATTTGACCAAGTCAACCCCTAATGTCCTAAAACCAAGTTTCCAACCCAAGTCCCAAAATGCTCCCAAGTGCCTTGAGAACCTAACCGAACATCCCGCCAAGTCATAAACGGTCATCCGAACCTCTCCGAATAGAAGGAATTCTGAAAAAGGTCCGTTTACCCAAAAGTCAACTTTGAATTAAGCATATCTCACTTTAAGGATCAAACTTCCAAAAGTCACACTAAAACTCGTCCGATGACCCCAGGGAAGGGTTAATAGGGGTAACAGGGTCAATAGTACTATAACGACCAATCGTCACTTTACATATGCTTACGTAGTTTTCGTATTTGAACACTTTAATATTGTTCAGAGGCTTTGAAGAGGGGCAAGGCTGTTATATCCCGCATTTTGTACGTCGGAATATTTTAGGACAATTGCGGGAAGTTAAGGACAAGACCATTTTCGACTTTGTTTTAAGACGTAAGTCGTTTATGAATTATGTTGGGAGGAGACATTAAGGAAAATTTGGGGCCAAAAGTTAATTATAGGAAGTTGGCCATTTCATGAAATTAAAGACCAAGTGGCCATATAATATAGGTGGGCCATGGGCCACATGGAATTATAATGCAAGCTTATAAAAGAAGATGAATTAATCATCTTCATCTTTTGTTCATCCTAGAAAAATCTAGAAAATTTGAAAAAAAATTGAGGGAAAATATATGCACATGACCGGCCATGTGCCATGCAATATATATATATATATGGCCAAGTCATGAAAAAGGGACCAATTCATCATTTTAACTTCAAGAAAATTCAAGAAGTTTGGAGAGAAAGAAAGAAAAGAGAGGAAAGCAACCACTCGGCCAAGCGGTTCTGGCCGAGGATGGTCCCTTAAGTTTGATGGTGAGAAATAATTTTCTCCTTGTCTTCCTACTAATTAGAAGGTCCTTGTTAACATGAGCTAGTTGTTGGAGCAAGCAAGGCATCCGTTTGCATGATTCATTGTCCTAGCCGAAGTGAAGAAGTGGAGAAGAGGAGGTAAGATTTCATTCTTGTTTTCATATATTATGGATGGTTTATGTATGTTGTGAAGTGTGGAAGTGAATGAAGTTTACGAAAATAGGGTGTTGTATGTGTGGCCGTATATGCATGGTTAGTGTAGAAGTGAAGAAATAATGGTATTTAGCATGTTGGTGTGTTGTTGCGATATGTAGAAACGGATAAAAATTATTGAATTATGATGTTGATAATGAACCCGTGAATGGGCTGTTTTGGTGATAAGGAATGAATGGAATTTTATTTAGTATTCTAGTTGTTGTTGTGATGGATTCTAAGTAATGAAAACAAATACTTGATGACTTATGTTGAAGTTGTGGTGTTGCGGGCTGATTTGGAGCTTAATGTAATGTTAATATAGTTTCTTGAATTTATGAAAATATTGTTGAAAACGTATGGAATTGTTGACATAAGTCTATGAACTTGAAAGTAGAAAATGTGTTATGAATGTCTCTTGTTGAAGTTGGAGGGTTCGGGTAGCCTTGGATTATTATGAGTATTATGGTTTTGTTAGTATAATTGCTGGTAATGTTGTTAGTTTGGCCGGGTTGTATTCTCGGGATTGTTGTTGATTGAAATCGGCCAAGTTAAACTTGTTGGCATGGTATATTTACAGGGGAAATCTTTGCCAAAATTTAAATGAGACAAATGTGAAGTCAAGGTTGAACTTCAAAGTGCTCTAATTGACGTTTGGTAAACATGACCAAAATGTAGATTCTGGCGGATTTGCGATTTAGATTTGGAGTAGCAGAAGGAGCGGAAAGAGGTATGTAAGACTTCACTTTCCTTCTTTGGCATGTCTTAGACGTAGTAGGCTTGAACACGGGCCTCGGGGATAATTCCTTTCCTAGAAAACCAAGATTGAAATCTGTTACTATTCATTCAGTAGAATTGAACTAGAAATTGTGTGAAATGCTGAAGAAGCTTTCTAAACACCTAGAACTTGTATGAACCACACCCGACTGTCCTAAAACCCTCATAAGTAATGACACGAACCGTATTATACGCGTATGGTGTATGCCGCCTCATTTGATCCGAGGTGGGCCCACTATTCCCGAATTCCCTCCTATTGTTCCATTAGGCTTATTTCCGTATTATAGTCAATGAAAGTTCTTGGTTATTATCCCGACTACCAAACGAAAGTACGTTCTAACTAAACCATTGATCCCAAGGCATGATTTTCCTTCCCGGAAGTTTACAAATGTTTTCCAAATTTTCATTTTTCTCCAAAAACCAAGTTTTACGATATTGAAAGCCTTAAAGACTAAGACAACAATTATGGTTCTATGATGATAATGATGATGCTAGAGATGAGAAAAAGTATGATGACTGTTTTTCCTAAGATTCCAAAGTACACGAAACACTGTCTTGTAACCCTATTCTACGTTGTTCAGGATGTTGCTTTTCATTGATAGTCTCGCCTTAAGATATTCATTCCTTCAAGGTGAGACAAAGCGATCCCGGTCAATCCATAAAGTAATCGGAGGTTACCGACCTTACGTCACTCCGATAGACATATGACTTTCCTTGGGCTCCTATGCATGCTGTCTATGTGATAATGTATATAATACCGGATATTGATGAATGTATATGTATACATTGTATATGTGGGGAATGGGGAGGGCAACTGTGTCCACGATTCGGTGGCTTATCATCCCGGACGCGGGATGCCGGACGCGGGATATGGGAGAGCCGTACGCGCGTACGTTCGTGATATATATATATATATATATATATAATATGATATACTTGGGACAACTGTTGGGGAGGGGGGTGGGAGAGCCGATGAATTCGGCGTCTGTAACTGTAAGTAAAAAGTACTGTTTTCCGAAAGGTATCTGTTTTCTATGTACAAAAAATAAACACCGTGTTCAGAAAAAGGAAAAAGCTAGGCATGCATGGCCTCCGCCCTGAGTGGCATTCACATGTACAGGTTACTCCTTTATCCTATGATCTTTGTCCATGTTTCCATATAGTTATTACTCTGTACGGAGTTACCGTTTTACACGCGATATGCTCTACAACTCTTACTATGTTGTTCTTGTTCATGTCTTGCATACTCGGTACATTACTCGTGCGACCCCTCTTCTTCGGGTCACACGTTCATGCCACGCGGGTACACCCCGACGGATAGAAGCCGAGGATAGAAGATGTTCCGGCGAAGTTGGCAAACTCCATTTGGCTGGAGTGTAGCCGAGACAGTACACGTGCCAGATTTCGATCACGGTTAGAGACTTTGCGACGAGTCGTGGGTTTCGAAGTCAGTTGTACTACGATACAAGTTCTGTATAGATACATATTTTATTTGATTCTAAAGCAACAAAGGAATATTTCAGCAACCTTGTTATGTATACTTGACGTAGAGATTTCAAAAAAAACATTAGTACGTAGAAAGAGTCAGTGGGTTCGCTCGACTCCGGTTACGGGGTCGAGTGCCCATCACACCCTAGTGAGATCGGGGTGTGACAAAGGCCATGTGGTGATCTCTCGATCTTCGAACTTCAAATCTAAAATAAGTTGAGACTTACTAGGCTCTTTATGAAGTGTTTCCATTAGCTAATATAGCTAATGGGTGAAATTGGGAATTGGGTCTCATACTCGTGAGATGACAAGCACTTGTGCGGGTACGGGTCTCATTTTATGGGTAAATTAATGAAAATAGAATAACTGTGCAAAGGAATGAATGCCACGCTTATCGCGTTAGTTGGAAGTGTCAAATCTACTTGATTGGTATGGTTGTTGATGAAATGGCCTTATGATAGCCATGTCTATTAATACTTGTGATATTGATTCATTGTGCATTCATCACTCCACATCTTGTCTAAATCATGAAAAGTGAACTATCTTTGAATTGACTTGATATTATGCAATTGTTTGTTGTACGCAAATCTATTTCATACATTATATGATATCATTAGTATGTTATTAATGAATCATAAGGGATGGTCCGAGGTGATCCGATTGGATATGGTACTAGTTGGAGTAATGATGACATGATAGCCTATCGACTGGATATCCGATATGATCTCAGAGATCTAAGATTATGGATGAGTATATGGACCTCATGAGTCCCCATGGGCGTGAAACCTACTACAAGAGCATTTCTATACTGGTGCATATTGGCCATTGCATTGCATTGCATACCATTCCTACTTGATTGCACTATCATTATTTGACTCTTATATTAATTATTGGAAAGAACTGAGTTTCTATGACTTACTTGATTTGTAGAATTTCTACCCTTAATTTCTTAAGTGACTATAAACTGCATAATGGTTATAACAAAGTATCGAGGTAAGCATCGAAAGACCAACCCTCGTCATCACTTCAGTTTAGGTCGATCAACGATGCTGTTGAGTACACGTGCTTCCCTATACTCACTCTACACTTGCTGCACCTTTTTGTTTGTAGGTTCTATTCTAAGTTCTAGCAGTGGATGAGTTATCGCTGATTGTTGAGGCTACCTTCAGGATCTATCAGGAAGGGTTGTTGGTTGTTCCGTGGCACCGGACTCTATATCTATCTTACTTTCCTGTCTTTACTTTTCGAACAGTTTTGTAGACTTTTTAGACTTGTACTCCATATTAGTAGCTCTTGTACTTATGACTTCCAGGTTTTGGGGAGATGTATGGCTTAGTTTCTGCATAATTGAGTTATGAAATGATTTTATCGATATATGTCTGATTCTTATTTCTAGTTCTGCATAATAAATTTAAAGGACATATAATAACTATTTGGGTTCGCCTATAGGTTGGGATAGGTGCCCTCACGACATTCTTGATTTTTTTGTCGTGACAATTTGGTATCAGAAAACTAGGTTCACATGTCTCATGAGTACAAGAGCGATGTCTAGTAGAGTCTTGCAGAACGGTATGATGAGCTTTGTATCTATCTTCGAAAGGCTATGGGACATTTAGGAAACTTCCAATCTTTCATTCGTTATCGGGCGTATGTGATTTGGTATAAGGTCTAAACTCATTTGCTTCAGGTCACACCACAAACTTGGGGAGTCGAGACTAGTACCTGGTGCCTTAACTTGATTGAGCAAACCAAGCTATAACATCTCATATGATTTGGAAAAGAAAATAACAAGATAATCTAATGAACATGAACATAACTGTCACGCCCTAACTCAGGGAACGTGCGGGCACCTACTATTTCCCATCTCAGTAGGCGAACCCGTCCCTTATGCAAGCAACCGTTAGTAAATAATTAATGAATAAAAGAATGAAAAACCCAAGATAATACGATAAGTATGACATAATATATAACTACTAAGTGCGGAAGATAAACAAATCCCAAATCGTGGTCTGATCAGTATAAGAGCTACTACATACTACTACAAGTCTGAATAGTCAATCATCATCTGAAATACATATTGTCTTGAAATAGAAATGGGACAATAAAAAAGATAAAGTCTCAGGCTGCAGGGATCATTAGTACCTCACCTTAGAACTTATGGAACGTCACCTCGGGATCAGTCGCGAGGTGTAGAAGTCTCTCCATGTCACACCCCAATTCTGATAGGGCATGATGGGCACCCAACTCTTGATTAGAGCTGAGCGAACCCTCTGGCATTCACATAATGAAACTGGACATATAAAAAAATTCAAAAATATAATAAAGTACTTTTCGTCAAACCACAGAAATTTGCGAACGATACTCAATTAATCAAAAACCGAGTAAGTCAAACTGACATATCGGCCTATATGGTCGCTTTACTCAACACATGACATCTCAACATAATAACCACAGGACACTGTCCGCAAAGTCTCTAAGAGTAAACACTTGAATCATATGAATCGGGACAGGGCCCCAACATACCCGTACACACACATGATAACCATAATGACTTGGCACTGCTCCAGGAAAAAAATGCAGTTTGCCAATCCCAGCTGATGGCCAACCATCCTAGCTGAATACTTTTACACAAAACAATGCGGGACCGTGTGGCATGAACACGGCGCCCCCAACAAGGGACGTCGGTACAAATAATATACCGAGTATGTAAGGCAATAGTAATCATAAAGAGTGAGATATAAGCCATAATGAATGTATGAGAAACCAACTGTAATATGAATAGCCCCGAAGGCAGAGAATAATCATGTAAGTAGCCCCAAAGGCAATGACTAGAAATGTAAATATATACCATACCTGGCCCTTTAATAAGGGACTCGGTAAAATATAAATATATACCGTACTCGGCCCTCTAGTGAGGGACTCGGTGAAATAATCATATATATACCGTACCCGGCTCTCTAGTGAGGGTCTCGGTGAACAATGCAATGAAACTGTGCATGAATACATACCCGGCCCGGGACTCGGTGAATGATATGTTAACAGCATGCACGAGTAGAATATCATGAGCAACCATATGCAAACTATATCATCATATGGGACTTAATAGAATGATTAGAATGAACTGACACTTGAGAATCAAAGACAACTGTCATGTCAAGTACCGCTGAGAACTAGAATTCATGGGAATTATGTATGTTCATCGTTCGCTCGTTTATGTAATTCATGCAAAAAAAAAAAAAGAAGGGATAGCCTTAACATACCTGGTCTTAGCTCAATGACTCAAGAACTCAACTCGTATCTGCTCCACGATTGATAGCTAACAACAATGATACTATCATTAATTATACAAACGATTCTCTTAATTGTATAACAAAAATTTAACTTATCCTAAACAAAACGGGCAGCATCTCCCCCGTTCTTCTCATTTGCCCCAACTCCATATCATAAGAAAAACAACCCATAATATACTTATATACAACTACTGTGACTTGAACTCGCAGCTTCCAATCGCCGTCCAATGAGTTCTTAACAAATATACACCTTAAATATGCTCATACAAGCTTATAGATGATGATAGAAGAGAAATCTAACATACCCTGGGTGATTTCCTAGCTAACAATAGTCTCACAAGTCAGAAACGACCTAACAAAGTCAATCTTGAATACTCCTCAAGCTTGATGTATCATCAAAGCTAATCAAATGCTCTCCTATTTCATCCAACTTCTCATTCGCTGCAACCTCCAAATATCAAGAAATTTCAGTTCGGTCACCACTAGATACCCTCTCAAAGTCTTTACTAGATGCCCAAAATCCAAGCAAGATGATATGATTTCTCTTTATTCCTAATATACCCACTCGTTGCTGCCCCAAAATTTCCCTTTTTTTTTGAGGTCCAAAACTCTGTGCACACACATATATAATATATGTATATACGACTAACATATGGCGGTTGAAACAGAGAGAATGAAAAGATATATTCATTCTTACCTCTTAGTTGATCAACTTTCCATCAACTTATATACTAAAAACATATACAATATTTACCTAGCAAACATCTCACGTGAGCACCTAAGGGGAAATTAATGATTTTTGTCTTTTCCTACACATGTCACAATATTTGATTGATCATTTGCTACCATTTTTCTTATGATTCCATGTAAACACCTTTACTACACACTAATACCACTGCTCCTTAATTAATCCATCTTTCCCACTCCACCAACAATTGTCCACATAATTAGTTTTTTCGTCTCAATTCACTTAAACATGGACCACTTTTAACACACTTCACAGACTCATTATCATAAATCATGCGGTAGAACTCTAGTCCATAGCCTCTTTTCATACATAAAATATTATTTGCAATTATCATCGTCACACTTTTTCATCTTAAATCATTTCGGGACTTCATTTCTCGTATACACCGAGTTCTTGATTTTCATGCTTAAATATGACCAAATTCTACGGCCTCGGTAAAATCTCTCATGTTGGACGGTTCAATGTCCTAGTCCAATAATACGGGATGTTATAGCTTGGACCGTTTTTCACTCAAATAAATTTCAAATCTTGACGAAACTTATTTTCTTCGATTTGTTTAACTTCTAATCCTTATGATACATCTGTACTCACTCTAACCACTTATAAGCTTGGGGGATAACCTCGTTTCCGTTACTAGTGTCATTTAACTTGCACGCTTTACAACGCATGAAAACACGGGATGTAACATCCTTTCCCCCTTTAGAACATTCGTCCTCGAATGTTAAACTAGTCTTGTATAAGTATGCTGGTTATGGTGACCTCATAACGAATCAATTGTAACTCAAACTCATCTATCATGCTGTGTCTCTCTTTACTTAGCCTAAGGCCATTCTCCACTTGACATCTATTATTATTGAATTTCCAAAGAATGTGGTCATAATATAGCTACTTTCGTAATTGACTGTAACTTACTATATCCATCTATACTTGAAGCTTACATCGAGTTTTTCTTGTTTTCGAGTCATTTTTCCAATAATACTGTAGAATAGGAGTTGTCTTTCCCTTAGGTAGGTTTGCCATCGCATATTGGTTCCTCTTGTTCTCTCTTCTAATTCTTAGGGGTCTTCTTCCACTCTTTGTTTAGGTCATATGGTCCGCAGCGTACCTCCTTCTTGGAGTCATCATTTTAATCCTCTGACATGTATTATCTATAATATTCCCTTTGAATAGTTGAACACGAGTTTCCTTCTTAGTAATGATTCTCGGTTGCAATACTCCCTTGATCCCTCAGGAATATCCCTTCAAGAGATATAAGTGCGGCACTTTCTTGATATGACCCTCCTTTGATACTCAGACTCGTCGATCCTTTTTTCTTGTTCAATAATGGTATTAAGTCTCACATGGTTTGTAAATCTCTCCCACTTCCTTTCTTCCATATGACTATGATAATTGTATTGATTCACATCTGTAGAGTTTAGATAAATTCAATCCGAGATGTCCTGTCGTAGGTGCCCTCGTCGACTCATTAAAGGCTTCATAATTTTTGAGAATTTCAGATGTAGTTGACACTTCTCTCCGTTACGAGTCCTATCTAGAGATGGACAAAGTTGAGCGTGAAAGCAAAAAGCCACGTAACACGGGTGGGTTTAATGGTGCTCCATCTGGGGGCAAGAGTGGTTTTTATCGTGGGCAGTCCAGGCCAACTCAGTCAGAATCAGTGGTGCAGTCTTCTAGTGGTTTTTCAGCTAGACAGGGCCAGCAACAGATGTAGAGGAAGGGTAGCAGCTCCTATCAGTCAGGTTATCATCCGAGGTGTTCTAACTGTGGTAGAAATCACAATGGTCATTACTTTGGGGTAGATGGGGCTTGTTTTACTTATGGTGAAAAGGGGAATATTGCTAAATACTATCCTAAAGGAAATTCTAGTGCTAATCGAGCTACTACACAATCGCAGGGAACTACTACAGCTACATAGGGTCAGATTCAGCCAGCTAGGCCTGCTCCACAGAGTGCTCGTAGACAGGGTCGACAGGGTGCTCAGGTTGCTCAGGGATGGGGTGGGCAGCCGAGATTCTTTGCTATGACCAAACAGGATGTCGAGGCATCTAATGCAGTAGTCACACGTATTATTACTATCGGTTCTCATGGTGCATATGCTCTTATTGATCCCGGTTCTACGTATTCGTATGTATCTCCTTCTTTTGCTATATTCTTAGAATGGGAAGTTGAGTCTATTAGTGTGCCATATGTGGTAGAAACCCCAGTGGGAGAGAGTACATTAGTGGATAGAGTTTATAGAGATTGTGTGATATTTGTTCAGGGCAGGGACACCGTAGTTGATATATGTGTGTTACTGATGTCTGCTTTCGATGCGATTATGGGCATGGATTGGTTGGCATCATGTTATGCATCGGTTGATTGCTATGCTAAGCTTATACGTTTTAATTTTCCTGGAAAACCTTTAGTGTGGAAAGGCATGACTGTTGTGACACAAGAAAAAATAATATCTTATGTAAAGGCACGCCGAATGATTAATCATGGGTGTTTAGATTTTATTGCCACTGTTCATGATACTCGAGCACATAATGTTACTATTGATAGTGTTCCTGTTGTTTGCGAATTTGCGGATGTTTTTCCTGAAGATTTACCCGGCCTACCCCTGATGAGAGAAATCGAGTTCAGCATTGATTTAGTTCTAGGGACTCAACCTATCTTTATTCCTCCATATCATATGGGTCCAGCTGAGTTGAGAGAACTGAAGGCTCAACTCTAAGAGCTGCTTGATAAGGGGTTCATTAGGCCTAGTGTATCTCCTTGGGATGCGCCTGTGTTATTTGTGAAAAAGAAAGATGGAGCGATGAGAATGTGGATTGACTACAGGCAACTGAACAAGGCGACGATCAAGAATAAGTATCCATTGCCTTGTATTGATGATTTGTTTGGTCAGCCATAGGGTGCTACTCATTTTTCCAAAATTGACTTGAGATCAGGTTATCACTAGCTAAGAATCGAGACCGAGGATATCTCAAAGACAGCATTTTGGACCAGAAATGGGCACTTCAAATTTTTGGTGATGTCATTCGGGCTAACTAATGCCCCCGCAAAAGATTTATGGACCTCATGAACAGGGTATTCAAGCCATACTTAGACCATTTTGTGATTGTGTTCATTGATGATATTTTGGTCTACTCTCGGAGTAAGGTTGAGCACGGTCAACACTTGAGAATTGTGCTACAAACACTTAAGGAACGAAAGCTTTATGCCAAGTTCTCAAAATGTGAGTTCTGGTTGGGCACAGTTTTCTTTTTAGGACACGTGGTGTCCCGAGATGGGATTCAAGTTGATCCAAAGAAAATTAAAGCAGTTCGAGATTGGTCTCAACCCACTACTCCCACAGAGATATGCAGCTTCATAGGACTAGCTGGATATTAAAGGAGGTTTGTGGAGGGTTTCTCGAATATAGCCGCTCTATCAACACATTTAACTCAGAAAGGTGTGGCATTCCAGTGGTCAGATTAATGTTTAGAAAGTTTTCAGAAATTAAAGACTGCATTGACTACAGCTTCGATTTTGACCTTACCTACTGATGAGGGTGGTTTCATCATTTATTGTGATGTATCTCGAGTCGGGTTGGGTTGTGTCTTGAGGCAGAATGGAAAAGTGGTAGCTTATGCGTCTCAATAGCTAAAGAAACATCAGAAGAATTATCCGACTCATGACTTAGAATTGACCGCAATTGTATTTGCACTCAAGATCTGGCGTCACTATCTTTATGGTGAGCCGTGTGAAATCTCTATTGATCATAAGAGTCTGCAATACATATTCAAGCAAAGAGGTCTGAGGCGGATATGCGAGATAAATATCCTCATTTATTTGACGCGACAGGTATGATCTAGATCCGTTCGAGGACAAACGTTATTTTAAGTGGTGGAGAATGTAATAACCCAATTTTTGAATAAGGGTTTATTTGGTAATTTTAGGGAATTCAAAAGAAAAGAAATTCGAAATTAGAATTAAAAAAATTGAAAAGAAGAAATTTAGTGGGCCAAGCCCAGACAGGAAAAGGAAAAAAGGGAAGGGGGGGGGGCTTTAAAAGTCTGATGGTCTAAGCCATCAGACGTGACACTTTTCTGAAAGGAACAAAAAGAAAAGGACGAGCAACAGAGAAGGGAAAAACCAGTAGAAGAAAAGAAAAGAAAAGGAGAAAAAGAAAGGAAAGGAGGGGATAAAAATAAGAACTTTCATCCCAAATCATCAAGGTAATGATTTTAATCTTTTATTTAAGTTTATTACATAATTATGGATGAATCTTTATGGTGAAAATATGAGGATATTTTGAGGAATTGAGAAAGTTTAGCTCTAGGCTTCTTCAATCAAAATCATTGATTTGAAAGGGCAAATAGTGTCGGATTTCAGACTTCTATATATCATTTCAACCTCTCGTTAAGGCCTTCCCGAAAATATATGTCTTGTCGGGTTTTGAACACATTGACCAGAGGGCGTTTTCGTCCTTTAAAATTTGAATTTAACCGTTTAAGCCTTTAAAAATATAGAAGTGTGGTGTACCCTAAGGGTTTTGACCATTCTAAATCCGTTTTTGTGTAGTTTGAGGCAATCTGAAGACTCGAGAATGCAGTTTTGATTTATTGGGAAGTGTGCTTGAATTGTGAATTTGAGGTAAGTGAGACTTTAAGCTTTGGGTACTTGCTTTTCAAAATCCGTTTTAAAAAAAATACGTTTTATCTCCCTGGTCAATGTGTTGGGGCGAGCGTTTGCTTGGTAGAATCGGTGGTCATTAAGGTCAGCCGCATATACTTTATTTTCAATAATCTAAAACTCTCTTTAAAAAATGTTTTGTGATGTGATATAGCTGTGAGCCATGATATTTGGGCATTGTGTATGCTTCCCTTAGCATTGTGTATGCTTCTTGATGATATTGGGCCATTGTGTATGCTTCTATATTGGGGCATTGTGTATGTTTCCCTTAGCATTGTGTATGCTTCCCGACATATTTGGCACATTGTGTATGTTGCCGTGGATTCATGGTGTTGATTAATTCTTTAACTGCCATTTATAATAGGTCCTTAGTGTAAATTATGTTGAGATATATAATATACTTGATAAACAGTGGTTTGGGCCTTGGTTGCTATTATATAATGATATATTCATGTGCGTAATATTTTGTGCTTATTGTGTGTTTTTATTTTCTAAAACTTGTTCCAGGGGTATTTGAAGTGGCGAGTCGAGGATCTTCTTCAAGTTATATTTATGTATAACTCACTCCTTGCCTACATGTCCATGCAGATACTGTCGTTGAGAACGAGGCTGGTAATTGAAGATTTCGTGAGTAGATTTTGTTGCTGAGGTGAGCCACCGCATTGTTCGTGGAGGTAGCCATTTCAGCTTTATCTAGTTTATTTCTAGTTATTTCTTTTATTTTGGGCTTACATGCCCGACACTCAAACTCATGTAACTCTGTTAGATGCTCCATGGTCTTAGCGTGGGATGTGGGCTAGAGATTCATTTATCTTAGTGTTGGTTGGTTTTCATAAATCGATTATGGATTTGGTTGGCGACTATTTCGTATTTTTATCATTAATAACGTTGTTGGACCTGCACTTATTTTCTTTTAGTGCTTTCGTGAATGATTATGGGTATGATATACGGTTCGCCTGGCGGGTGGTGTTTGCTGGGTGCCAATCACGTCTAGAGGGTATTTTGGGACGTGACAGTAAGTCACCTCTGAGTTGTGTGCGGAGGGACTGATATGGAACATCGATATTGCGATACTTGTGAAAAATTGGGTTCTCTGAGCTGTGTGCAGAGTGACGGTGCTTGGATTTGGTGGGTCCCCCATGGGCTGTGCTGCCGAGGCATGGAGGTGTTCCGCTGTCGGAGTATAAGAGTGCAGGCATTGCATTGCATTCATATCTCATATTTCATTGTTTGATTATGCTTCGTGGTTGCTTGTGATTTGGATACTGTGTTGGTTATATTCTTGGACTGTGTTTGATGTGGGCTATGCGTTGATTTGTCTTGATGGGACTGGGTTTTTGGTATACTTGGATATTTGTTTCACTTGGGGCTAGTTGTTACATCAAGAAGCATGACTTGTACTCTATGGTTTGCTTGTTTCCTCTTACCTTATTATCTTTATATATGTAAACTAGTCTTAATCGGCCTATGATAATCAGTAATGTTGTTTGTACTGACCTGCAGTTGCTGCATTCTTTATAAATGCAAAATTCCAAGTGGGATTGACCTCTGTTTCTTGTGGATGATAGTCGTTCCAAGAGTTGTTGTTTAGAGTCTACAGGGTAAGCATAAGGGCGTCTGCCGCCTTGAAGATTCTTCGTTTATTTATTTCTTATTTGCTATTTCGAGACATATTCAGACTTTTGATGTATTATTGATAATTCAAAACTTATATATTCTTGTTAGATGGTCTGTATGGTTAGACCAAACTCTGGGCTGTATTTTCCTTACTTTCGCATATTTCTATATCATTATCGTCAAACTTACGGGATTTTGTCTCTTCCGCTTATTTACTTATTAATTCATGTTTTTACTATTGTTGGATTAAGGGTTCGCCTACTGAGGTGGGAAAGGTAGGTGCTCACACAACTAGCTAAATTGGGTCGTGACACCCATACTTGTGATATGATGAGTACTTGTGTGGGTATTGATCTCATGTTATGGGTAAATCAATGAAAATAGAATAACTGTGCAAAGGAATGAATGCCAAGCTTATGGCATTAGTTGGCAGTCTTAAATCTAATTGATTGGTGTGGTTGTTGATGTAATGGGCTTATGATAGCCATGTTTTTTAATACTTGCTACACCTCAAAAATTTTTGCATCGTTTGCGTCGTAAGTAAAGTAATGTAGGCTGGAGAGGTCATGGAATTCTGATAAGGTTAAGCAAGACCTTTAACAAGTATCAAGAGAGTATCTAAGGGTTCCGGGATCAAGCAAAATTAAAGAATTAAGTTTGTCAAGACTTTGGGGAAAACTTGGCAGAATTCCGGACAGAATTTTTGGTCCAACTTTAGGCAGATGTATATCCTAGAATATAAGGAGTTATGGAACGCATAACCTATGTAAATTGAAGTTCAGAAAGTCTTCTTTCTTCTTTCCAATGCAATTGACAGACCGCAAATTCGAGACCTACGGTGAAAGATATAACCCGGACAAAATTGTATGATTTCTCTGTGCAACTCGAAGGTTGCAAGTCGACAGACCGCCGAGCTTGCCGTCGAATGGAGACGGTGGAACCGACCTTGGGGGTTATAAAAACCCCAATCCACCCCTTCTACATTTTCGTCAACCTTCCACCACCCTTGAATACCTCCATATTCTCCCTCCAAGACACTTTACTCACTTAGGTATTAGTCACTCCAAATTTATATGCTAACTAGCTCGGGAAGCTCGTGTATACAATATAATCTCTATTTTCCTTCTTGAGTTGAGTTGAGAATTGGGGTAAGTTGAAGCAAGTTGCATTAAGGGCTGATCAAGATCAATTGAGATAAGACCATCCTTGCTATGATGTAATTAGGAGTAAATTCATGCAATAGATGGGGAATTATCTTGTAAAATGCGGAATTGGTATCACGAAGTTATAAATATAAATTGTGGGTTTTGGGATGATTGGATGAGAATTATTTTTAAGTGGATCATGATGTGTTAGAGTTAATTCCCGTTATAATTGAACGATTAACTCGTGTTAAGCAGAATTGCGAGCAAGGAACCATATATACTAGTTTTGATATTGTATTTGAATTGCCTTGAAGTTGTTCCGAGATAATAATGGTAAATTTAGGTTGTTTGTTGTTGGTTGATTGTTGTTGTAACCTTGGGGACGTAGTAGGAATAGAGGATTAGCTGCCCAAATTCCCGTGACCCGAATTACCCTTCGATATGCAACTCATATACATTGATATATAAACATGATAGGATATAACTAAGGGAATATCTTTTAATATAGGCTCAGGAAATGAGCGAGCATCGAAATAAGGATTCGTTCAAGGTGACTGCTCGACAAGTAAGGTATGTAAGGTGTTCGTTTCCCTCTTTCTTTGGCACAAATCCAACTAGAATGTGAACATGAGCTTTCCATAACAATTCACTCCAATCATGTATCACTTCTAATGGATGTTCTTTATTGGATTAAGCACTTGTTTCTTAATTAGTTTGACGTACTTCTTGAATGATTCTTGAAATATTATCATGTTTATCATCATTAAGTTATTTCTTTGGAATCAATACGAATTTCATAATTCATTTGGAGGTTACCGACCTTACGTCACTCCGAAAGGCCCGATGTTAGTTCATTGACTCCTCATGCATTATATATATATATATGTTGCACTATTTTAATACATCGCACCATGCTATAGTCGGCCGGGCAGGCACGTAGATGTGCACACCACTGCAGTGAGCATGTTATGATGTTACTCCAGAAGCCGGATGCCCCGGATGCCGGATGATGATGATATGACGATGATACAATGATGATGTACTATATATATATATACACACACACACTAGCATATGAATTTTTAAAACTCATGCATTGCATATTGCACGTCCTCAGATGGCTCAGGTTATTTCTATCCTTCTATATTTATGTCTTACTTACGTTATTGTTTCCTGCCTTACATACTCAGTACTTTTATCCGTACTGACATCCCATCTACGGGACGCTGCATTTCGTGTTGCAGGTCCTGATAGATAGAGTGAAGGACCTTTCAGTAGGACTATCAGCTTCAGCGGGTCGTCAGCAAGTGTCGTTGTACCGAGCTTGCTCTTTTGGTGTATTCTATGTTTATATGTTATGTATATGTATCTTATGGATACGACGGGGGCTATGTCCCTTCCAGTATGTCATGTATATGTACTCCTAGAGGATCATAGATAGTATGATGTATGTAGATGTCATGTATAGCCTCATCGGGCTAGCATGTGTGTATATGTGTGTGCGTGTGTGTGTGTATGGTCATGCATATTTTTTCCATTGTACTGGGCCTTTTCTGCATGCAAATGTCTTTCTATGTTACAGTGAGCTCACATATCAAGCCAGGATATTTGAATTGAGATTATGTCAGTATACGCCAGATGGTACTCGGTCGATATGGCCGGGTGCCCGTCATACCCCTCTTCGGGGTGTGACAATACTAGTGATATTGATTCATTGTGTATTCATCCTCCACATCTCGTATAAATCATGAAAAATTTATCTTTGAGATTGACTTGATATTATACGATTGCGTGTTGTACGCTTATCCATTTCATACATTATATGATATCATTGCCATGTTATTGATGAATCATAAGGGATGGTCCAAGGTGACCCGATTGGATACGGTACTAGTTGCAGTGATGATGACATGATAGCCTATTGGCTGGATATCCAATGTGATCTGGGAGGTCAGGAATTCTGGGTGAGTATATTGACCTCATGAATCCCTCATGGGTCACCTGAAACCTACTATAGGAGCGGGTGTATACTTGTGCATATTGATCATTGAATTGCATTATATTTGTGTTGCATACGATTCTTACTTGATTGCATTATCATTATTTGACTCTTAAATGAATTATTGGAAAGAACCGAGTTTCTATGACTCACTTGATTTCTGGACCTTCTACTCTTAATTGTTTAAACTTTATAATGGCTCTAACAAAGTGTGGAGATGAGTATCGGAAGGACCAACCCTCGTCATCGCTTCAGTTTAGTGTCGGTAAACGATGCTGCTGAGTGCACATGTTTCCCAATACTCACTCTACACTTGCTGCACCTTTTTGTGTTTAGGTTCTATTCCGAGTTCTAGTAGTGGATGAGTTATCACCGATTGTTAAGGCTACCTTACAGAGTTATCAGGATGAGCTGCTAGACATTCTGCGGCACCGGACTCCATATTTATCTTACTTTCCTGTCTTTACTTTTCGAATAGCTTTGTAGACTTTTTATACCTGTACTCCATATTAATAGCTCTTATACTTATGACTTTCAGGTTTTGGGGAGTTGTACGACATAGGTACCGTATAATTGAGTTATGAATGAGTTTATCGACTTATGTATTGTTCTTATTTCTAGTTCCACATAATAAATTTAAAGGACTTATAATAACTATATGTCAAGTTTTTGAATATACAGAGCATTCATCCGAATAAATATTGCCAAATTTTTTAATATACAGAGCATTATCTGATCGACAAAACTGTTCGATCCAGACATGTTATCTATTCCCATGAGGGATTACGATCATTATATATATATATATATATATATATATATATATATATATATATATATATATATGTCATTCTACATGACAGTCAAATCAAACAAAGATAACATTAGTTTTTAAAGCAAGTCAGGAGTGTAGTTGGTTTGATTCCAACAATATTACATGCCGATGATGCAGCTCTATCATAAGAATTGAGATGCAACATACATAGTCCAACTAAAGGGAGGATTCAGAAAAGGAGATAAAGCAAAGCACATATCATCAAAGTTTTTCCTCACACACGATCTCCAAAAGAATGGTGATATCAACGTGCAATAGATTCATTTGAGGACAATACGACTGATTTGTTCTTCAAGTCTATACCAACTGCAACTTTCAAGAAGATGGTGCACAAGATTGAGGTGCGAAGGTTCAAGTTTTTAGATTGATGTTCTCATCAGGAGGAGTTAATACACGTTGTACTCTTTTTCCATTAAAAAGTTTTGTCCCACGGTGTTTTTCAAGTTTTTACTGAGGCGAAATGTACCAAATGTGTATTATTAAGTATGTGTACTCTTTTACTTTCACTAGAATTTTTTCCACTGGATTTTTGTAGTAAGGTTTTAACAACACAAATTATCTATCAAATAGACATCCAAGATGAAGTGTTGAAAATATATTTATATATTATTGTGAATGTCTATTTAGTTTTAGGAGAAAAGTTAAGTCACGACCCAACCGGAGGGCCGCGACGGGCACTCGGTGCTATCCCACCCGGGCACCTCTTAACATACTTTCACATCATATCTAGGTGAGCCATGTAGCTAAATCATGCTTTTCATTCATCATCATTCTAGTCTCATTGGGAAACAACACATCTATATCATCATTAACAACTATGCCCATATAAATGTACATAAGCCGACAAGGCTATCAAAATAATATCCCAAAATATAGGCCGACAAGGCCAAACGTATCTAACCATATACACATGTCTACGAGCCTCTAAGAAGGATACGTCATATCATAACATATGGGCGGACAGACCCGCCGTGCCCATGAATATGTACACAAAAGAATCTATACCAAAAGCCTAGCCCGAATGAAGCGGAGCTCCGCTATGTAGTCCCCGAGAAATATAGCTATGGATCAAGTTCTCCACCCCCACCCGGGGCATGACGCACCGTCCACAAACAAAACGACGTCAGTACAAAGAATGTACTGAATATGTAAAGCATAAGCAATATCAATATAAAAGCATAATAGACAACATATGAAATAACATAGGATGGGAGATAATAACACCATCGTCATAGCACTTACTTGCTTTCCATACGGACGTTCCATTTTTATTGCGCATCCGTGTACATATATCCATATCCATACTCATTTACCTTTTGTATGCATTTCCGTATTCGTATTCATATTTCGATTCATACTCATGTTCATATCATATACATTACATATACATAGCCTTTGCTTGGCATTTACATATACTTAGCATATTCGTACTCATAATGATGTCATATACATAGCATTTATATAGCATACCCGACCACGAAGGTTCAGTGTTTCACATAGCTGGCCCTACCAAGGCTCAGTGTCATACCTGGCCCTACCAAGGCTCAGGGTTATCCGTACCCAACTGTAGTGGCGCGCGCGCATCATCATATATAGATATATATATATATATATACATATTCACTATATTCTACCCGGCCATATAAGCTCGGGGTTCACATTAGCCACTCATGGGCACACATACATATAAGCTCATAATTATCTTTAGTCTTTTTACTATCGTCATTCATTACATTCTATCCTTATAGGATTACTCATCGTATAAAAAGCTTAGTACAATCGTATCATTTGAGCATCATAAGCTTAGTAGCTTCTAGAGATAGGATCATTGGAGAATATCGTAGACTCGTAGAAGGATAAATATTTGGCCAAAGAACCATGCCTTATGAAAGAAGGGTTAGCCTTACATTCCTTTCCGTTCAACTATTCTATCACTTGCTCGTGCTTCTTCAATGCTCACGTTTCTACCTTCATTAAAGTGCATACTAACATTAGAGAATTGATAGCTTTGCATTCATGACTAAAGCTAGGGAAAATTGGACAGCATCTCCTTTATTTATAAAACTTCCTCCATATCATATATCAACTCCCAAACATCAATAATAACATTCACAAAATCATCACGATAGCCTTTATTCAACTACATTATCTTTACTTTTCAATTCACTTTAATTCATACATATTTATGACCATATCACATAAATTTCGTTCATTCATCTTCAAGGTCTATTCCATGTTCTCAATATCATTTATAACATTATTATATTCACAATGTATCAAGAATCATAACTCATTCCAAAAATCTATTCAAAAGTGACACTATTCCCACATTTATGACCCATTTCCTATTTCCTCATATAATCCAAGTGTTTCAACTTCCAAATACTTTAAACAACAAGGAAATGTCATAAAACTTACCTTATATGGTGTAGGATTGAACCTTGGAGACATAAGTTGCTCATGATTTTGTGGCATGGAAGATTAAGGGGGAAAATTTTGGGGTTTAAAGTGAATTTTAAGAAGGTATTTCATGTACAAAAGGGGCCCAAATGGTCGGCAAAGGGGGTGTGGGCCATGGCCACATGGAAGATTAATTTAAGCAATTAAAAGATGACAATTTGTTTCATTTTTCATCATCTTCACCACCTAGAGGCTTGTAGAAACTTAAGAGAAAAAGGAAGAGCTATTCCCATGGAGACCCAAATTTGAGGTCCAAAAAACTCCATCAAAAAAATAATTTCTTCTAGCTTTTCAACTCATTGGAAGGTCAAACAACATGGAGTAATTGTTAGAGCAACAAAAAATTTATTCTTGCAATTCTCAACCCAAGCCCGTTTAAGAACTAAATGAAGAAAATAAGTTTTAATCCCTTTTTTTATGTTATGGATGGTTTTTAATGTTGTATATGAAAAAGGGTAAATTCATGAAATATGGGTGGAGGTTGA
>NC_081342.1:63385359-63402783 GCF_029784015.1 Lycium ferocissimum
ATTTTTCATCACCTCTTAGGAAGGTCGGGGCTTAACCAAGGAAAGACACTCCCCAAGAAAAAATGAAACTCTTAGAACAAGCAAGGCTTGTTAAACAAGACTACGAAAGCAGCTAAGTTCGAATTAGTACAATCCCGAGTTCTCCATCTAGGACAAAAATGGATGAGAGACGGGTGTGCATTCCCCAATGAATGCAAATAGATCCTTTGTATGGGATAAAGATACGGCTAGTCCGGTTCACAGGTGGCAAAGATTCATCAAATCCGTTGATGTACGTCACTTTGCAAAAGTGAAGATGAGGATGTTCATCTCTCCGGACAAGACGAAGACTACCAAAGACACTAACGCGGAGCTACTTTTACCAAGAAAAGCATACTTGCAAAAAAGAAAAAAAAATGACAACATAGAAAGTATAGTTAAAGAGACTTTGGAAAGATTTTTCCAAACAAAAGAAGAACAAGACAAGCCTATAATCAAGAACCCTAGTCCAGAATTATCTCCAAGTCCAAGGATGTCACCATTCCATAGTTCAGAAGAAGGAGATATGGTACATTTCCAGAACAGCGCATTTCAAGATTCACAAGATCCAAACGACGACGATTCGGGAATGAGTTTTGATTCTATTGCACTACATAATTTAGATACATAAAATATATATATATATATATATTTTTTTTTTTTTTTTTTTTGTGTGTGTGTGTAAAAAGCAAAATAATCAGACAGAAGTAGTGGAGGAAATAGTTATGATAAGACAAAAGACTGAAAGATTCGTTGAACAAAAGCAACGGCTAGAAGACATTTGCAGAAAAAGAGAGCTTTATTAAAAGTAGCTTTAATAAAGCGACCCACGATAAATGGACGAGATCAACTAACGAGACAAGTAAATAAAGTTTTCTTTTGAAAAAGTTCACGTGACGATTTAAAGAGCACCGTTTGAACTCAAAAGATTCTTCAATATATTTTTAAAATACGGAGTTAAAGTCACGCCGACGCCTATAAATAGCGACATTAGTGAAGAAGCAAAGACATCACCAACAAGAGCACCAACCACCTCTCTCTAGAAAACTTCCATATTCCCCTCCTCTTTCATCAAATGCTCCAATCCCTTGCCCAGTCAAAAACCTGTGTAATATAAACTCCTATTGTAAAATAGTATTAAGTTTTTAATACCTACCCCTAGTGTAAAGTAGTTTTTGGGGTTCCCCGAAAGAGGAAACCTCTCTCCTTCTTCAAATCATGTAAGTTTATTTACTATGTTTTACGTACTAATCTCCCTTTTATATAAATTATTTTGTGATTGTATGAATATTATGTTTAAGTAATTACTTCCTTGTCATCATGAATTTGTTATTCTTAATATATGGTTATTCTCTTAACTTCTTAATAACCTCGATGGATTAATCTGTAAACTCCTAGGTTTTAAAGAGGCCGTTTTAATGTCCAAATGATAAAGGACGATGTTGGCCGTGGTTACCGGGGTGTGGTTAAAGAAGACTGTTATTAAGAACAAAGGTTAAGAGAAAGAGATGAACATTATAACAAGATTCGTGATTGGACAAAGTCCAGATTAAGATAAAAAATAATAATAATAATAATAATAATAATAATAATAATAATAATAATTTTAAGTTCATTTTTTTACTGTTCATTAAAAAAAAAAATTGGGAGATACACAGAAAATTAATTATAACTACATGATAAGAAGAAATATAGGAGTGAGGAAGCGAGTAGGATTGTTAAAAAATTTATTTGAAAACAACATTAATTTCCTGTTTTGTCCTTTGAACTTTTCTTATTGAAAGAACATATTGAAAAATTTACTACCCTCCTTTATTATTAGTATCACCAACAAGAGCACCAACCACCTCTCTCTAGAAAACTTCCATATTCCCCTCCTCTTTCATCAAATGCTCCAATCCCTTGCCAGTCAAAAACTTGTGTAATATAAACTCCTATTGTAAAATAGTATTAAGTTTTTAATACCTACCCCCTAGTGTGAAGTAGTTTTGGGGTTCCGAAAGGAAACCTCTCTCGTTCTTCAAATCATGTAAGTTTATTTACTATATTTTATTACTAATCTCCCTTTTATGTAAATTATTTTGTGATTGTATAAATATTATGTTTAAGTAATTACTTCCTTTTCATCATGAATTTGTTATTCTTAGTATATGGTTATTCTCTTAACTTCTTAATAACCTTGATGGATTAACTCGTAAATTTCTAGGTTTTAAAGAGCCGCTCTTTAATGTCCAAATGATAAAGGACGATGTTGGCCGTGATTACCGGGGTGTGGTTAAAGAAGACTGTTATTAAGAACAAAGGTTAAGAGAAAGAGATGAACATTATAACAAGATTTGTGATTGGACAAAGTCCAGATTAAGATTAAAAATAATAATAATAATAATAATAATTTTACTGTTCATTAAAAAAAATATATCATCTACATATACTAGGACAAATCTTTTATAGTCTCCAAATATACTATCCATTTTTCTTTGAAAAATTGGTGGAGCTATCTTTAATCCAAATGGCATTACTAACCATTCGAAATGTCTTTCAGGACAGGTAAATGCAGTCCATTCCATCCTTCCTTTCGGAGGAGTTAAAAAATACTGTGATGGCTCCGTTGCTTTATATGTTTATTTTTTTTCTTTTTTTGTCCGTGATTGACAATCCCAAAGTTTCTTTTAATCGGGTGCAAGCTGTTTAGTAGGCAAGGATCGGAACGGGCGGATCCTAGGTCGAATTCCTGATCTATTCATTTCAGCCTTAGAGGATTGAGCTTTTTGAGAGCACCGCACTGCAATTGAATGGCGGATTTCAATGATGAAGAGAAAAGTCTAGAGGAGAAAGGGGGCTCGGCGGGAAGAGGAGTGTACCATGAGAGAAGCAAGGAGGTCAACCTCTTTCAAATATACAACATGGATTCTTTGTTGCCCCCTCTTTTATTTTCGTTTTCCAAAAACGATTTTGATTTCTCTTTTACTCTCCGTTATTGCGCTTAATTCACATTTTATCGCTTTGTTTGTTCTCTCCTCTGCTGTCTCGTTGTATATATGTTTATCAACTTGTACGTTAGAAGATAGATAATGATGTGGAATAAGTACCATTAAACATGCAAAATATGCAGTAACGGATCTTAGTGGTTTTCAATTAGGAATATGAAAGATTTGCATTATAATAATTGAGGCTATTTAGGCTTTATTGAACAGATTTCAAGTGCTACTACGTGGCCTTTATTGCAGATGGATATTTACTTCATGAGACTTTTGTTAATCCATTTAATTAATAGATTATGTAGAGGAATGAGAGAAAAATGCCTAAAAAAAAGGAGAAAAAAGATAAGTAGCATTCTAGGCCATAGAGAGGTGTCACATCACCTTATCTATGCCTAGCTTTATATTATTAATAAATTTCATAAAATTTCTTAGCTACAAAAATCACATAGCAAAGCTAATTCCTCATTTTTGCTATAGTTGCCAACTATCGTGGCAATAATTACCCAAGTAGCTACGAATTTATTGCTACAATAAAATGTCGTAGCTAAATTGCATGTTTTTGCCACGCAGTTGAAGAAACTGTACCAATAGTAATCCTATAGCCACGAAAAATTACTTGAAACTAAATATTATAGCTAAGAAGATATTTTTGCTTCAAGTTATAAAAATTCGTGGCAATTATTACCCAAATAGCTATAAATTTATAGCTACAGTAAAACGTCGTGGCTAAATCATATGTTTTTGCCACGCTTTTGAAGTTATTGTGCAATAGTAATCTTATTGCCACAAAAATTACTTGAAAAAGAATATATTATAGCTAAATAGATACATTTTTGCTTCAAGCTATAAAAATATGTGGCAATAACTATCCTAACAACTACAAACTTATTGCTACAGTAAAATTTCATAACAAATAATATGTTTTTGTCACGTTTTTGAAGTTACTGTAGCAACAGTGATCTTTTTAGCCATAAAAATTTACTTGAAATAAAATAATGCGGTTAAAGTGATATTTTTGCTTCAAGTTGTAAAAAAGCGATTACAATAATTAGCTTAATAGCTACAAACTTGTTGATAAAATTCTATAGCTAAATATAAGTTGTTGTTACGCATTTGAAGTTATTATAGCTAAATATTTTTTACGTCATTCTGTATGAAAAAGTAGAAATATTTTGATAACAACTACAATTATTTTTTCAGACAAAATGGTATATCCGCAAAATCAGAAAGACAACTTAATTATGACAAATGACCACAAGCTCAGAAATACACAAGAGGAACACAACAAGACTACAAAAAGAAAAATAAATAAATTTACTGACATATGACATTTTATAACTAATTATCTAGATAATTTTTTCATAAATAAAAAGAAAAAATATATTTTAAATAGTTATGAATTTTCGATGAAAAATGAAAATTGTCGCCAATTTTGGCGCTAACATTTAACATGAAATCTCCTTGCTAACAATATAATAATATTTCAAATTATTTTTATTAAAAAACTTTGTTTTCCTAAATCTGTAGAATATAAGAATATAGTTTGCTTATATCTAGTTGCACTAAGAATGAAGAATTTAATACGGTTAATTATTGAGTCCATAACCAAATTAAAAAAAAAAAAAAAAAAAAAACTACTAGTAATTTTTATTATTAAGTTACCTAGGAGTTAAAATCACCATTAAAAGAACAATTGAATTATATGTAATTAATGTGCAAATAACTAATTATATAAAATTTAAACATCTATGTGCTCGTGTTTGATTGCATTGTATAATTAGTTATATTTATTTTATAGACAAATAAAAAAAAAGTTATAATGGCTTGGTCCTTTTCAAATTTAATAATTTACATTATAATATAACTCATTGTCCATCTATTAGATCATAACTATTACATCATAATGTACAGAAACTAGAGATTTACTTGTAAGATTCTACATAATTTAAGTAACAATTTAATTTTATTTAATTAAATTTGAATATCTTATTATCTCACATTTAAATAATTATGTGCTTGTATCTAATTTTATTGATCAATTTAAATAAGAAAAACAAGTTATTGATGTTATCGTATATTATAATTTCAATAAATTGATACAACAACAACAACAACATCATACCAAATGTAGTTCTACACGTAGGGTTTGGAAAGGATAGATTGTACGCAGACCTTACCCCTACATTGGTAGGTACAAAGGCTGTTTCCGATAGATACTCGGCTAAAAAAAGCACATCAATGTCAATAACTTGATAATTATGATGAATCTAATTAAATTTTAAAATTAATAATGTAATCTAATTAATATTGGAGCATATGACCCTAACACAATATCATAATTCAGTATAAAAAATATTACATTTCAGTTTTAATATTAATTCATTTAAATAATAACGTAATTATAATCATCTCTAAATTAGAGAATTTAATATTTGTTGATATTTCCTTACCCCTACCTTGGTAGGGAGAGAGGCTGTTTCTGATAGTCATTCGGCTCAAAATAAGCATATCAATTTCAATAACTTGATAATTATGATAAATGTAATCACATTTTAAGATTAATAATTTAATATAAGTAATATTGGAGCACATGACCCAGACAAACAATATCATAAATTCAGTATAAAAAATATTACATGTCAGTTTTAATATTAATTCATTTAAATAAATCAAGTAATTATAATCATCGCTAAATTAGCAAATTTAATATTTGTTGATATTTTACTTATTTTTTATTTTATTTTTATATATTGGATTATGTGATACTTGAAAGATATATTTTGGAATGTCTTTTTTTCATGAAAAGAGTTAATTTGTTCTACTCTATTTATTGTAACTTATATCTTTACAATTCTTTTTTCGGTTGATTATATTAAACTCCCCTATAATATGATTTGGTTTTGGATACATTCCTTCTATATTAAATCAAATACTTATATTTCTTATACTATATAAATGCTACACTTACACTCCCTATGAGGTATATCTGAAATTAAATATTTGAATATATTTATTTAAAATTAAATTAAATTTACAAATTAGAAGTATTTTTGTATTTGTTTTTAAATAATTTAGTAGATAAGATAAGCCTTTTAAAAATATCATTACTCAGGCATTTGATTAAAATAGAGAATACACATAGTCTGAAACATGTATCTTTGGAAACTTATCAATAAGAAATGAACACTGATTACTTAATCAGATATCCGAAAATTAGGAATAACTTTCCTATACTTTAAAGGGATAAGGCACCGTTACCCCCCTGAACTATACCCGAATTTGCTACGACACACCTTACCTTTCCCAGGTCCTATTACCCCCTAAACTTATTTAAAACGGAATAATTACCCCTAAACGCCGATGCCCACTCTCATATGGGAGAGTGACATACACTCTCCTTGCCACATGTGTATTTATTTGTTTTCTTCTTTTTTTTTTATAATTTTTTTCAGCTTACGTGTCATTTTTTTTAAAATAAAAATAAAAAGCAAATTTTCATTAAAAAAAAAATGAGTTTTAAAACCCGTCTTTTTTTTTTTAATTTGAAAATTTGATTTTTTTAAACCCATTTAAAAAAAAAAAAAAAACTAAAAACATGGATTAAAAAACTGAATTTTCTTTTAAAAAAAGGATTTTTAAAACCCTTTTAAAAAAAAAAATTGAAAATTTGTTTTTTTTTTTAAACCCGTTTTTGAAAAAGAAAAAAAAACTGAAAAATGATTTTTTTTTTAAATATGGAAAAATGGATTTGTTAAAAATATGGAAAACTTGATTATTTTTTTAAAATGTCTTAAAAAATTTTGATTTTCATGATTTCATTTTCTTAGGACACTTTTATTTTTCAAATAAAATCCGGAAAAGTGTTTTTCTTGCCAAAATGTGAAAAAAACTGATTTTTTATAAAATTTTGAAAAAAATTAATTATTTTCTTAACATGTGGAAAACCCGTTTTTTAAAACTAAATGTGGAAGACTAGATTTATTTTCAAATTTTTAAGAAAATGCAGATTTTTAAGAAAAAAAATTAAGTTTTCCTCTTTTTTATGTTTCTCACTCTCTCAAAGAGAGTGAAACACACTCTCTTTGCCACATCAGCATTTAGGGGGGTAATTATTCCATTTTAAATAAGTTTAGGGGGGTAATAGGGCCCAGGGAAAGGTAAGGTGTGTCGTAGCAAATTCGGGTATAGTTCAGGGGGTTAATGGTGCCTTATCCCTACTTTAAACATGTAACTTATTTTCATTTATTTTAATTATAAGAATTTTTAATTTATTTTAGTTTATTTATTTATTCGTCCACTTCAAAATATCTTAAAATTACATAAAAAACTTTTGATTTATAATTCTAACTTTTCTTTGAATAATTATATTTTATTATACATAGTTTTGGATAAACCTCGTAAGGAGCATAAGTATAGGATTTCTGTGATATAGGTTTAAGTATTTATTTTAAAATACAGGGACTATATTTGAACTGAATTATATTACATGACTGTTTTTATACGCAATTTTTTACCATAACTTCAATTTTTTTTATTTTTTTTTTGCTGCATAACCATAACTGTTGCTACATTTAGTAATATTTATAGTATTTGTATACAAAAAGTAAAAAACAAAACATATATATATATATAAATGCAAGGATATAAATCAATAGGACGCAAATTGGCCGCCGTCCAAGATCCCCAGAACATAAGATCTTTTCATCCCAGCCGCCACATCCCTCAGGCCCTCACCCACTTCCCCTTTGCTACGTCAATCAAATATCAATTTGGAGTTGTTCAAGCTTTAATTTTCTTTCCTCTCCATTTGTTGTTCACAAGTATTTTTACTTTTCTCTTTAAGTTGTTATAACCTTAGACATTAAAGCAATTATCTTATCTATGCATTTATTTATTTATTTATTTATGTAGATTAGTTCTCATCGGTTTAAGGTAAGCAATGGTGATTCCATTTAAATTGAGAGTGAAGTTCTGTGAACTCGACAACAAGGTAAGTTGGGATTTTGCTTTTTGGATGTTGTAGTCGATGTTGATTTTTTTTGCTATACATACCACTAATAGAAGCTAAGTTAGTTTATGGTTGTGTCGTGTAGTATAAATATTTATGTTGGGAATTTGTTCAACAGTCATAATGTAGTTAAAATCAAATACTTATTATTATTTTACATGTTAATATCGGTTCGGTAGGTGTTCTTGTTATGGATCTATAATTCTTCCCTGAAGGATAATGTAGTGTTGCATATGTGCTTGTTCCTTGATTAAAACTTTGTTGACAAAAACTTTTAGGGCAAAAGATTGAATTGCTTGGAGCTTCCAATCCATTTTAAGATTATTGAGTTTCATTGTCTTACAAAAATTGGTCATATAAAAATGTTAGGGAGATTTTAGTAAAGATAATGCTTTTCTATAAAATATATGATCATATGTACATGTTAAAGTGATATACATGATACGATTATTTTTGCTTTTTTTGTATTAATTTACTTTGTTGATGATGCGACGAGGCAAATATGTGGAATTATTAGAGCAACAATGATAAGTGAGCGATATATATTGGTCAAACTACGGTACAATTGGAGACAATGAAGGAAGAAAAAGGAGAAGACTATACAGCTTTGTATCTCAAGCAAGACACTACTATTGTAGTTGACATAGAAAATTATGTATAGTGAATATTTTGAAATGTAACTATGTAATTATGTGTAACTTGAAATGTCACGACCCAAATCATGGATCATGCGGGCACCCACACTAACCTTCCCTGGTGGGCGAACCCTTCAGATAACTGCCTTAATTTAATACAACATGCGGAATAAATACTTTTATTTATAAGAAATTCCCAAAATCTGGTCTAGACTCATACAAGAGCTTCTAAGAAGTTTACAATTTGAATAGATAACGGACTCGAACCGGATACGACTTACGTTAAGGATAGAGAACAACGAAATCTAAGGAGAGACTGCGGGTTGCAATAGCTCACCCAAACGTCTTTGACGAATGCCTCGAAACGGTCGTGAGACTCCGAACATCACCTGAAAATAACTCTACACTCCCGAAGGAGTGTAGCAAGAGTAGTATGAGCACAACACTAGGCTCGTAGGTATCATAGGCCGACAATGGTTAGTTCACGCATATAAACAAGAAGCAACTAACAAGTAAGCAGATAAGTAATCAAACACAGTCACACATCTAGCACATGAGAAAGTCTTGCATTAACGATAGTCATAGGGATCTCAATATCTCAGATTATAAGCCTAGGGAGAATTCTATAAACCTCGATTCCATCCAGCCTTTAAAATAAATACTCACAAACAACAACTCAGTAATTCACAAATCAAGAATCAATCGGAGAATGTGCCATGCAATGACATGAATGACCATTCAAATGGAGTGCTATGCAATGCAATGTCGTGCTATGTAAATGTTATGCAATGCGAAGAGTCACCTCTCACACTCCACTCCCGTACACACATGCTATGGCAATGCCTCATAGTCATGACCCATGGGGGACCCGCGAAGTCCATGTACCACTCGCTCCGAATATAACCTCGGATCACGAGCACACTCTCACGATCCCGGCAAAGACCTCGGGCATCGGACACTCCATCGTTCCCGGCAAGAAACCTCGGGCAACAAACACTCACAATCTCCGTGCGAAACCTCGGAGTCTCTCTCGTCACTCTCTCGATCTCCGGCGAGAAACCTCGGAGTCTCTCTCTCGTCACTCTCAATCTCCGCAAAAACCTCGGAGTCTCTCAATCACTCTCCTCACCATTATAACAACATAAGAGTAATATGAAAGCATGTCATGCATGATATCGATCCTCAATTATATCACCAATATGCAATAAACAAGTACAAGTCATATTATTGCCCACGGCTCAATCATCAATATTACCCTTCCCTTTCATAAGGTGAGGGAGCTAGTATGTGATAAAGATACAACTAGGTGATAATTACATCACATAGCACATAGAATATGGGATGCATGCCTCGCATGGAATCAACCTCAATAATCACCGCAATCATAGGTTCCATAGATTCATACTAGGAATTGCAATTCAATATTCAATTCTCGAATAACCTTCCTCTTCCATATGACCAGTGGGAGAACAAGAGAGAGAGAATTATATCAAATACATGAAATCACAATACAATGACAGCTCACATAACAATATCGTAATAATGGCGACGAGCCCACATATAACAAAGATTCACAATAATGGCGACAAGCCCACATAACAAGATATCACAATAATGGCGACAAGCCCACATAACAAATGTTGGTAATACCAACCTAGATGGAATTTACCTCCACACCATGCCCGAAGGCCTATCATGCTTTCCCCGTCAATCACTACTATTTACATACGTTTCGCTAACCGGAGTCTAGACATAAAGTAAACCGTAACCTACCTCAATGCCGAACAGGTGTCACGAACTTTCACGCCAAAGCTTTTTTTCCTTCTGAAGTGCTTCCGATCGGACCAGGTCTTTAGTGCTTATTCGTCACACAATATGTGTACGCTACCCAATAATACTTTAACCTATATTAAGACGCCAACAACTATGGTTAAGCTACAGGGAGATTCAAACGTATTCTAACGTTAGTAACTCCTTTCTAGATGTTTAGGCGATGTTTTCTCTTGTATCTAAACCAACCACATACTACCAATACAACATCAATAATTATGTGTTCAATACCAATCCGGACAGCCCACACAATATTCTAAACAGCCCACATTCATAACATGCAATAACGATTCACATACGGCTTCGACATTCTCAAGTTAATTTTATTAGTTTGTAGCCTTAACGTTTGCATGTAACAACTTATAACAGCCCATCCAACATACAATATGATGTATCCTCTTAACTTATAATTATTCTTTCCAACTTAATGAAAACACAAGTCCAAAACAGTCCACTACCACAACATGTCCAAAACAAGTCTCTAACCGACAACATAACGATGTTCGGAATTCTTGCAAACGTTTACGAACATACTAAGCCAACCACATGCGATTTTTATACATCATTTCATGTCTTCTTTTCATATAATTTCAGCAAGTTATGACCAGCTATCCACAAGACAAGTACAACATCAATTCATACGCAACTACGCTATATCGTCATTTCTATAATCCTTACAACAATTCTCAAACGACTTTAGTTTCAACTCCAACCATTAAACACCTTCATTTCCATCATAAAATTCATGATAATAACAATCAAAATATCAAGTAAAAACAGTTCACTAACTTCTTCTCAAAACAGTCCACACACGGCTACACCATGCTTCAACATCTCTCACATAAAATCATAGATTCAACCATTTTCATACTAACATAACTTCACCTTTAACCTTCCAATTCTTTTCATTCTTTTTACCATGAGATCTATGATAGTAACAACCATATTTATTAAAGAAAATCAGTCCATTAATTCCACCAAAACAGTCCCTACGGCCAACTAACATTCCAACACCAACTTTCATGATTTTATGCATGCGATTCATGTTCGTCAAGTTACAACCATACTTCAACATCAACACATATAACCCCATAACTACTATCATGTTCCAACATCAATACACCTTATTTCATGCATACAACTTATATTCACACATCTACATCACCCTTAATACTTGAAAAGAAAGTTAGATCTTACCTTGACAACTTGACTTCTCTACTTGGCTAGAGTTGGTGACTTGAGATGGAAAATGGTTCTTGTTGCTCCAAAGACTATCTTCACGTTTTAGGGACCTTCTAAAGGGTTGAAACACCTTGGAAAATAACTTTTGGATCAAGACTCAAAGGGCTCAAAAATCAGCCCCTTGGCCGTGAGCTCTCCCCTCTCTCCCTCTAGGTTTTCTTTCTTTGTTGTGAAGTTGAAAATGAATGTAATGGCTGATTCCTTAGTCATTATTTGGTTAAATTATGATGCCTACAAGTTGGACACAACACATGCTCCACTCATGACATTGAGCACTCAATTACTTTACACAAAATTTCAATATTTTTCTCACAACTTTCGGCCATATGCCTCCTCCGACCCCTTTGTTCCCTTTCTTCTTCTTTTCAATTGTTTACAAGACAATCTTAGGTGTGTTGAATGATTCATGCACCACCCTTTGTCTATTGTAATCATACAAGGATGAATGTCAATATTTAAGTGTGCAAGTATTCTTCCTAACATGTGTGTCTTCATAAAATAATGCATGCTTTCATAAAGTGATAGATGCCCTCAATATTCAAATGCATGCCTCAACTTTTTCTCCCCCAATTTCAGCCACCTTGGCCGAACCTCACCTCTTATTTTCTTTCAATTTGGTTGTCCACAATATGATGTAAGTGTAGTGGATGAATTAATGTTTAAATGTATATTTGTATGTCTCCCATAATAGTCTTATTTAAGATGACTTTGAGTCATCTTTTGGACATGGCATGTTAATGCTCATATTGGCTCATTGTTGCCACTAATTTTAACTTAACACCACAATTAAGTAGTTCCTAATTTCCATTAATGCTTCTATACCAAACAAAATTTGTAGATAAATTGTGACTTCAAACGAAATCGGAAGTTAAAGTCTCTACTTTGTATCTTGAGATAGTCTTAATACTCAGCCCGACTTGAATCATCCATATCTCCTTACCCCGATATCATTTTGACGAGCTGTTTGTTGCGTTGCAAACTAGACTCGATGAACTTAATTTTAGGCTTTTGAAACACCTTAAAACTCCTCATATACTAGGAGATATGCCTCCTACAATATAGGCTAAAATCGGGTCCGAGATTTTACTGAAATTGTTCCGATTCATTTCGTTTAACTTCTAATCCTCTTCCAACCTCATGTAACCTCTTATACATACATATACACAGTCATTTACATCCATAACAATTCATATACATGTCTCGAAGGGTCCGTAGAATCACAATAACCATAAGTAGAACTCACAAAGCTTCGACGAAACTCCAATCGAAAAAGTATATTCCTATCTTTTGTCCATCTTCTATATCATTACTAATAATCTCAAATACTTTAAAAGGTCACTCACATTACCTCATATACATACTCATAACGCGATTTCAAATCCTTTAGGTTACCAGTCACCTCGAGATACTTAAGACAACCATATTTATAACGATATTCTTACTAACTCGATTAACTTTCCTTGAACCTTCTTAACTCATTCTTTCTTGTTTTAATACAAGTAGCAAGGATTATTATGGAGTGTGACATTCTCCCCTCCTTTAGAACATTCGTCCTCGCATGTCAAATGAGGACTAAAACTCGTCAATTAAATAACCGAATCACCCGTTATCGCAGACTATAGACAGCACGATTTGACCACGAAAAGGGTGTTTTAGGAATATTATGCCTAAAAGTGCTAAACGACCAAATGGGTCGTTACATGAAACCTATTTTGGAATCTAAATTTTTTGATTTTTTGCTACGTTATAGAAATTATTGAGTTAACAATGCTTATGGCATATTCTTCAATTTGTAGCAATGGAGTTTCTGTAATCATGACTAAACCTATATATAATTGCCCAAAATACGGTTATACGTTTTCACCTTTCGTAGCAAAATAAAAAAAAATTGCTGCTATTTTAAGAATTTTGTGGCAAAAAGAATGAATTTATAGCTATGTGACGAGGCCAAGGTGCATAGGAAATTTCGCTCGTATTCTGTCAAATTCTAATATAGTTTAAGATATCGTCCCACAGAGATTGAAAAACCGGATCATAGAGCAAGATTTAATAAGTAACCTTTTGGTCAAAAACCATTATATGATGAGTGTTTAGTTAAGCTTATATGCTGGTCAAATTAGCTTATAAGCACTTTTTCGCTTATATACGTATTTGGTATATACTCCAAGTGCTTATAAGTCAAAATCAACCAAAAATCATAACTTAGTCATCCTAACTTAGCTTTTCAGCTTATCAGCACTCTAGGTTTGGCTAACTTTTTACTATTTTTTTATATAATTCTCAATACCTTTTCCAAAACAAAATCTCACAATTCCTCCTCACACCATATCCACTGTTCCTCCATTTCTTACGAAGATACTTTTAAATTTATAATTTTTGGTAAAATTTTATGAATATTTAAGTCATTTTAACAAAAGAACTGCTTATCCACATTTTTACCAAGCATCATCACCTTATTTTCAGTTTCAACATCTTTATCAAAATGCATTTTGCTTATTTATAAAATTAATTTTAACATTTAAAGCTTATCAGCTATTTATAATACATTAATATTTCGTAACTATTACACACCTAGTTGCCGGTCTCTTTTTTCTTCTTTGTAAGTTTAAAAATATCACTGATTATATGAATGGTGCAGGTGGTAAATCATGGAATACCAGAAAATTTGATGAAGGAAGTAATTGATGGGACTCAAGGATTTTTCAACATGAGAGAGGAAGAGAAGAAAGAGTTTGAAGGGAAGCATGTTTTGGATCCAATAAGGTGTGGTACCAGCTTCAATGCCTCTGAGGAGAAAGCTTTTTTTTGGAGGGACTATCTTAAGGTCTTTGTACATCCTAAATTTCACTCTCCTAGCAAACCCCAAGGATACAGGTACCTTCTTCCATCTAACAATATTTCAATAAAAATTTAAGTTGTATAAAGTATAAAACCAATTTAAACGATCATCGTAGTTTAACCTATTATAACTTGTTAATTACAATTTTTATCAAGTTACCGATTAATTAATAATCATCATAAATATTTACTGTGATTATCTTTCTTATTGTGTAAAATATTTACATGTTAAGTACTTGATAGTACTAAAACTAGGTGTGTCAAATGAGTGGATTGGGTGAAATTTGGTTAGATCAAAATGAGTTGTGTCAATAAATGACCCGGCCGAAAGTTATTTGTGCTAAAATGAACTAAGAAACAGGTCATAACTCAACCCGCCTATTTTTTACTAAGTATTTAAATTTTCCTAAAGCTTTTTCCCCACCCTTTATTATGGGCTTATGGTTATATACAACATATCAACGAAGCTTTTTTAAAAAACATTTTGACAGTTTCTCATGGGTACTACGTTCAACCCATATTGTAGATGGGTTGAATTGGACGGATTAAAAGGCGAGCTAATATTCCGCCTAACTTCAATGAGTTGGATGATTCATGTTTTCATGAGTTAATTTAAACACTATTAATACCTCGGAAAGTAAATGATTATGAGTTCATTTTTATTTATTTATCTCTTTTGTTTTATAGTGATACTATGTCGGAGTATAGTGAGAAAACTCGAGAAGTAGCAAAAGGATTACTTGCAGGAATATCAGAAGGCTTAGGACTTGAAGAATGTTTCTTGGACAAAGCTCTAGACATGAAGTCAGGATTTCAGATATTCATTGCAAATTATTACCCACGTTGTCCTCAGCCTGAACTTGCACTTGGAATGCCACCTCATTCAGATCATGGACTTTTAACTCTTATTATTCAAAACCAAGTTGGAGGTCTACAAGTTCAACATCAAGGCAAATGGATTCATGTCAATGCTCTTCCAAATTCTCTCTTGGTCAATACTGGTGATCATCTTGAGGTAATTAAATTCCTTTTTTATTGAATTTAAGTTGTATGTACTATTGATCGGTAGACAATAGACATAATTAATAAAATTTTAAAATAGGCACTAATTAGTATTCTGACAAAAATGGTACTCCTAAACTCTATACAAAAAAAGTAATTGGTTAAACTACCTGAATCGTGAAGGAATTTGTGTACTGTAAACTACATGAGCCAATGTGCCCTCAGAGTATGTGCATAGGACCAAATATGCTCTTTATATGGGTACAAATAAATTTAGGTCTCTTAGGATTATGACACATGTCAAGATCTGATGCGATTTGACTTATTAATCTTGTAATTAGGTTAAGTTGGGGAACCTTTGAAAATAAGGGCATATTTGAACCATGTATTTGACGATAAAGATATATATGAGCTAAAGGTATTAACAGATAAATATACTCAATTTCATATAGCACAAGGGCGCATTTGAACCTTTTCCGTTCATGATATAATCATACAAACTTCAAGCTCTATATCATATCACTTGTAGTGTAATTACAGATAAATGTATATGACAAGCATTAATCGATATAAAAATGATAACAACACTACTACATATAACAAGTTAAATTGTGCTGGTAGTCTAAAGAAAGTTTTAGACTATAGGTGCGTATAATTTAACTTCAATTAACATTTAGTAACAATGTGTCTTTCTATTGCTTTGGTAGATTTTCAGTAATGGCAAATACAAGAGCAATGTAAACAGAGTAGTGGTAAACAACACAAGTCCAAGAATATCAGTTGCTGTTGCTCATGGACCATCACTAGAAGCAATTGTGAGCCCTGCTTGCCCATTGGTACAAAGTGAAAGCAACCCTCCAGCTTATATACCAATGAAGTACAAGGATTACATGGAGTTGCAGCAGATTAATCAACTTCACCAAAAATCCATCTTGGAACAGGTCAAGATTCTTAGGAACTAAATTTTCTTTTTTTCAATGGGGAGCTGTATTTCATATTATTTCTGAGGTTCACATCAATAAATTTTAGTACCTAATAATGGGACGCATTCGTGCAATAAAGTCACAATCTTTTTTTCTTTTTCTCGGAAAGAAAACTAGATTTTATAATTCTTAGTGGTAACTTTAATATACCTTAATGGTCAATTCCGGGGGTGGAGCTACAAGTTTGTTCACGGGTTTCGCGAACCTTTTTTTTTGTCTAGACCTTATATTTGTATTTAAAAGTTCAATTAATATATATAAATAATTTATTCGGGGTTCAAATGTTGTCTTTTCTAAAATCGTAATCAATAAACTCAAATTTCTAACTCCACCTCTAAATGATGCATAATACCAACCAACAACATGCCCATTGTAACTCTGGGGGGGGTGAGAGGGTAGAGTGTATGCACTCCTTACCCCTACCTTGCGGAGGTAGAGGCTATTTCCGGTAGAGGCTATTTCCGATAGACTCTCAGCTCAAGGAAAGCCATGCAAAGCAGTTATGGAAAAAGAAATTATGAAAGCAAAGAAATCATGAGAAAATAATAATGAAAGCATCATGATCATGAAAGAAAGGAACTGCAGAATAACAACATGAAATAATGCGATAACCGAAGTACAAAAAAATAGATATTAACAAATATCAAAGAACAAGTAACTACGAGAATAATACTAATACTATTGATATGAAAGGAGAAGCCGAAACGGTTGCTCCAAATTACCACCTAGTCTATCCCATAGGACAACGTAACAGACAATGCTTTCAACCTGCTTACTAACCATCTATCTTAATCCACGCCCTCTATGTTGCCATAAATAAATTTAAAATCTATAGTAACTGAGTTAAAAATTGATTTTGTTGGTAATGCAATGACAACATAAGCAAT
>NC_081342.1:63402883-63455613 GCF_029784015.1 Lycium ferocissimum
TTTTTAACGACTCACATGGTGAAATATGTGTTGGTTATAAAACTATATATATATATATTTTATTGAGTCTTGATTTCCGTTGCTTAATCCATGTGAGTAGTTCACCTGATTACAGTGTTGAGAAAGCCTATTTCCAACAATGGAGATGAGAACTGGTCTAGTGGGTAAATTAGTGCCTGCTTCTCTCTTTTATGCATGTCCTAAGTTGTTTCGTTAAGACGAAGATGCACGAATATATAGATAATGTTGTCGATAATTAACAACAATGTCGATATGTCCGAGTGGTTAAGGAGACAGACTTGAAATCTGTTGGGCTTCGCCCGCGCAGGTTCGAACCCTGCTGTCGACGTTTTTATTTATTTATTTTCGTTTTTTTGGGAAATCGAAGATATGTAAAACACACAGTCTACAAACCAATTTCCACCCGTAATGTTAGATCCGAAGTAGCGAAACCATGAACCCAAACAATAGCAACACCAAACAACTATTTTTGTTTTATAGAATTGTCAAATTTGTTTTTTTTTTTTTAAGATTCTGATATAGAAAATCAGATCCAGGACGTATTTATAAAACAAAACATTAATTCAAACTTTGATACCAAATGATACGAATTAAAATATGCAGAAGTAACAAATAGAACAAAAAAAAAAATAGATAGGATAACAAGGATAAATCTAGAAATAGAACGAGAGGGTGAAGAGATTTAGAAGAAATAATGAATAAGCTACCAATTCAAAGACATTTACTTACTGGAATAAATTCAAGGGGAAAAGAAATATAAACTCATACATTGGATATTCACGCATGGACAAATCGAGAGAGGATCAAAGAGAGATTCAAGAGAACAATAATCCCCAAAACCATAACAAACAAGCTTTGGATCGAGGTAATTAAGTTAAGACTTGACCTTCGACGAGAGACGTTTTACCCAATTAAGTTATTAACGAATGAATTAAGGGTAAGGTTGGTGATGTATAGGCAAGGTGACGAGTGCTTATGCAAGCACCAAGTGACATGTTGGGTTCATGTGACTTATATGTCTTAGTTGCTTGAATTGATTGCTTAGCTGATAAATTAAGAGGAATTCCATGTTAACTGTTAAGTGAGGATGCTATCAATATTGTTGCCATGTTAGGCTTTAATTCGAGCTATGTGCATATAGTTGACATGCTTAGTTGATAATCGTATTTTATTGATATTGATATGCCTTACACTGTTATGTGATTGCATATGAGATTGAGAAATGTTACGAGTTATGCACGTTGAGATTGTGTGTGCTTTGTTATGAGTTGTCTTGATTATAAGGTGTGCACGCTGTCCGTGCTGAGTTTGATAACTACGGGAGATTGTCTATACTGCACGTGAAAACCGTCCGTGCGGCATATGAATCACTCATCTATATATGAATGATGTTACTGTCAAACTTGCAATTAGTCTAGTTCGGAGGAAAGGGAAAATGACCACTTTTTGAACCACTTATTAAACTTCAATCAATGTTTCAAAATGTAATTAAATTCTAGACACTCTTTAATACGACAATATTATTTGGACTAAAATACTGAAACTTTTAAAACTTCAGATTTATCCGCGCTGTCTGGAATACAGGGACTCCAATAAATATCTCTTATTTCTCAAGTTAAAACTAACATCATTTAAACTCTTGAGAATTTTTCATGAATTTCTTTTAACTTGTAGAAGTTGAAATAGAATTTTAAAGAGATACCATGAGTGAAGTAATTATTATTTCAGTATACCCCTAGGCCCTGGCCTACTAAACTAAGGGGTCGTTTGGTAGGTAGTCAAAATTATCAAGGATTATAATTAGGTGACTAATTTATCCCAATGCTTATGGGATTATTTTATCTTATCTAAAAGATGGTATAAAATAATCTTAGTATAAGTGGGATAAGAAGGGATACCCCATCTCTTGGGATTGGATGCATTTTATACTGCTTGTTTGGTCTGAATATAAATTTATTCGGGATAAATTTATTTCATCAAACGTGGTATAAAAATTAGTCTTTTGATATCCCAACATACAATGCAATAAAAACAGCCCTAAAGGACATGCTTATGGAGTAGAGTTAGCTAAGACAGCACGGGCCTATTGCCTCCTCATCTCCTTAAGGTAGAGTAGAGCTTATTCACGAGGACGAGATGTTTCTTTCAAAGATACAGTGTGTGTGCGTACCCTGGCCCATTGCTTTTCCCTTTTGTGTCCTCAAATAATTTAACAGCAGCATACATTGAGGTACTATGCTAATATGAAGACATGGACCTGCTTCATCCACTAAAAATGGGGAGTTATACTATTTTGAATCTATTTAAATGGCAACATTGGACCCTCCAACTATCTAAAACAGAAAATCTGTCGACGCATTGAATTGAATCAATAATTGTTTGCAATTTTCACTAACGTAGTAGAGATGATGATACCCATTGGCCACCTCCAAAAGACAAGCAACATGTACATGTTTTTCCTCTTTCACCTCACTCTGTCACTGCCTGAAGAAAAGGTGAAAACCGACCACCAAATTTGACCTAAAAAACTGATCGATGTTGAGGGTCTCTAAAGTGCAACTACTAAAAACAAAAAGCATACAAAATACCTAATACATAAAAAGTGCAACTACTAAAAACAAAACAAAACAAAACAAAAACATACATAAAAATAATAAACCGAACCGACAATGCAACATTTGCAATTACAAACAACAACAAGAAGAAACCACAAACCATCCTCCAAAATTTTAGTTTCCCTTTCAAAGCATTTCTCTCGTGTTGAGTGTCTCTAACCTTATTCTTGAAGTAATTTTTTGGTCTTCCGAGTCTTTTAGCGACAACTCAAGAAGTTCAATTTTTACTTTAGCTTTAAACTACAAATCAAACTTCACGGTATCTCTATTGCTTTGTGAACTCGCAGTTTCTCTATCAACAGGAGGCTTTCTAAATCGCGCCAACACAGTTTTATCAACGGGAGTTGTATCTTCCCACTGAAAATATTTGCACCCACCACTTGCCTATAAAAAAATAACAAATAAAAATTCAGTTTTTGAAATTAAAACATGTCGAACGTGATAAAGACTATAAAAAGTTGGAAAAAAAAACTTACTCAGGGTACTTTACAATGCCAAAACGGCGACCCGAATTATTTGGGGTCCTTGATGTCTTGAATTGGCTATATTGACCGCACAAACAAACGTCAGGTTCTATAGAAAATATTGAGGTTCTGGACAATTGAGAAGATGAAGGAATGGAGTAGTGTGAAAGAGCCCTTTAGCGCAATAAATTGTTGCGTTGAAGGACTTAACTAACTGTTACTGTTAAGTCCCTTCATGCAACAATTTATTGCGCTAAAGATAGTTTAGTAACTTTTTTTATGGGGTCACTTTGGTCACTTTACTCTTTTTGGGTCATTTAGTTTCTGACTCGGAGGTGGTGGGGGTAATAAAAATTTCCCATTTTTCTATATTTTTTTTATAAAATTAAAATAAAATATATATGAAATAGAAAATTAACGGCGGAGGAGGGGGTGGGGGGGGGGGGGGTTGCATTTTTTCCATTTTTAATTTTTTTTTTAATAAAAGTATAATAAAAGGGAAAATACAAACCACCCACCCCCCCCCCCCCCCCCCCCCACGTATACTCGGATTAATTATGACGCGCGACACTGCGAGCGACCTATTACCCCCCCCCCCGACCTTATTTTTCTGTATTTTTGTACTTTTTTCGGGCGATACGACACAATCAAATTTGATACCCGGTTGCTTGATGTTACGCGCTCTCGCCACGATAAACGCCACGTCAGTGCCACGTCACTTCTTCTTCTTCTTCTTCTTCTTCTTCTTTTCAAGAAATCAATCAACCCATTTTCCTCCATTAACACACACACATTCAATTTCATCATCAATTATAAAAGCTTATTTTCAAGAAATCAACCAACCCATATTCTTCCCTCCATTAACACACCACCATTCAACCATTTTTTCCTCCATTAATACACACACAATCAATTTCATCATCAATCATACATATCTTTTCAAGAAATCAACCAACCCATTTTCTTCCTCCATTAACACACGCACATTCAACCTATTTTCTTCCTCCATTAACACACACATTGAAGGGCAACCGATCCGTTTGAAGGGCGATTCGTGCAATTTCTTCATTGTTTATTTTGTAAACAATGAAGGAAACATTGCAAACCGATCCATTTGAAGGGCAATTCGTGTAAACAATGACGACCCAGTCCATTTGAAGGGCGAGTTCGTGCAATTTCTTCATTCTTTATTTTGTAAACAATGAAGGGACGCACCATGCAAAAAATATTTTTTGAGAAACCGATCCATTTGAAGGACGGTTTGTTATGCAATTCTTCATTGTTTATTTTGAAGAAAATGGGTTGAATGTGTGTGTGTTAATGGAGGAAAAAATAGGTTGAATGTGTGTGTGTTAATGGAGGAAAGAATATGGGTTGGTTGATTTCTTGAAAAGATATTTATGATTGATGAAAAATTGAATGTGTGTGTGTGTAATGGAAGAAAAAATGGGTTGAATGTGTGTTGTTAATTTTGAAGAAAATGGGTTGAATGTGTGTGTGTGTGTGTGTTAATGGAGGAAGAAAATGGGTTGATGGATTTCTTGAAAAGAAGAAGAAGAAGAAGAAGAAGAAGAAGAAGAAGAAGAAGAAGAAGGGTTTAGTGATGAAGAAGACAAAATTAATGGAGGATTTAATGGTTAATTAAAGGCTAATTAGTGTAAATATAATTAATAAAAGAAAAATCAAATGAAAAAAAGAAAGGAAAAGTGGTAGTGACGTGAAGCCAATGTGGTGAGAGTGTGCCGACACTACCTCCAATCGTATAACTGGCATCGAATTTGATTATGTCGTATCAAAAGACAAAAAAAATACAGAAAAAATAAGGCCGGGGGGGGGGGGGGGGTAATAGGTCGATCAGAAGGTTTGCAGGTTGCGTCATAATTAATCCGAGTATATGTTGGGGGGGGGGTTATGTATTTTCCCTATAATAAAATATATGAAATAGAAAATTCGGGAGTGGGGTGAGGGGTAAGAATTATTTTTATATGACTTTTATAAAAGTAAACTAAAATATATTAAATAGAAAATTCAGGGGGTGGTGGGGTAGTAGGTGGGGTGGGTGGTAAGAAGAGATTCTCATCTTTTATACTAATTTTTTTTTAGAAAAGTAAAATAAAAAATACAAAATTCCGGGGGGTGGGGGAGGGTTTCACTTGTTTATATAAGTGACAAAATAGTATATGAAATAGAAATTTGGAGGGTCGGGTTGGGGGGTAAGGAGTGGTGTAGAGGTGTGGTAGGGGTGCTAGGGGTTCAGCGGTGGGGTGGGTAGTTAAGTAGGGTGTTTGGGGTGGGGGTAGGTGTAGGTGTAGGTGGTGGGATGGGTGGTGGAGGGTGGGGTAAGAATCATACTACTACACTTTGCATGTCCATTGTCCAGTAAGCATGGATTGAATAGAAGCCAACTCATATCTTACCGTGATTTACCCATGTTTCAGCGGGTTAAATATAGGTTGAGCCCCTATTTGATCATTATTAAAAGGATTCTTACAAAAATGTCCCGCCAAACAAAATAGTTTTCACCCGCTATAGCCTAAAAACAAGATCCAGTCATTGTAGCCTAATGCTAAAAAATATAGCGTCACTCCTTTACTTTGTTTCTGTACTTACCTCATTAATGGCTCCTCCTTGCTTTGTCACGCCCCAAAACCTACCCTAGACGTGACCGACATTCGACGTCATGAACAACATCGGAAGAACCGAAAAGATGCGATAACAATACTTGAACCCGCCAGGTTTAATATTCGCCTCCAACAGTTTATAAAATAAATGTAAACAAGTCATGAATATATGAATTAAATCAGCGGAAGTCTTTATTAATCAAATACTTAGTCAAACGTAATAACGTGACCGAGAGTTAATCAATAACTCAACAACTACCCACAAGAATGTATACTATGGAGCTTCTAAGATAAAGGAATAATAGTTTGACTCGACGGGACCACGGCCGGAAAAAAACTAATATAATGAATAAATAAATAAATAGGTGTCCCACGAATGAACGTGTGGGCTCGCCGTCAAATCGACGACACCGCAAGTCCCCCTAAACGCCGGAGTATCAAGAACCACCTTTCTTACTATTTACCTAACATACCGTCAAAACAACAATGGTATGCACGAGTACTTCGTACTCGGTGAGTGCCTCGGAGACAATAAGTAATAAGAAAATAGAGTACAATAATACATAAAGAAATCGATCCGAAAATCATGTGAAACCAATGTAAGAACAAATTATTCGGTTGTGTATCTCAATAAGAATTATCAAAATCGATTATAAGGCCTCTTGTCAAGGTACAACTTCAAATATGCCTTTCAATTGATCATATTTAACAACAACAATTCCATGAGAAAATAAGAATATCACACATGCCAATACAGTCCCAAGAATCAAGCTCATCGGAGGGATGACCATAGAGGTTCCCTAGTCACAGCGCACCACACCGGAATATGTAATTCTCGGTGGCTATCCTTCCTCCCGAATAGCTAGGCATAAACCGCACTCCGGGTAGCGAAACCGATAGTGGCCACTCTTCCTCCCGAATGGCTAGGCAATTACCGCACTAGGATCCATAGTGACTACCCTTCCTCCTGAGTAGCTAGGCCAAACACAACAATCAAATTCATAGCATGAAAGCTGAATTATAGCATAGAAGCTAAATCACAATTATCTCAATGTAGGCACACCATCCATTAGCATTAAGTTTGAAAATGTTTCCACTTCTTTAAACAAAGTTCAATTGTCATAGTTTCTCATGAAAACCTCATTACCAACCATTAACCCTTATTATTGATCATCTTATAGAGGAAAAAACAGTTGAGATCATATATACATGTATAGGGTATAGTACAATTAAGGTCTAACGTGGCTTGCCCCCTCACACACACCAACCATGATAAAAACATGAATTAGGGTTTCAAAATATGAGAAGTTCACCTTTCATTCAATAAAGAACTTTTGAAAAGAAGTCATGCATTCCAAAATAAGATTTTCAAAAGAGACATACCTTAATTAAGCCTTACGTAATTCAACAATTTACTTTTATAACGAAGAAGACCCAAAACCCTAGCTTGTACCTTGAGAAGGATTACTTTGCAAACCCTAGGTTTTTCATTTAAGAATCATGTTAAGAATCATGGATTGATTAATAATGTTAAAGATGTTCTTATCTTAAGGTTTGGAGACTTGGAGAAAAGGTTTTCGTCCTTAGGGGTTATGAGAATGAGAATAATTCATAAAATTAACTGAATTCCACTATTTATATACACAAATAAGTGGCGGCTGGTGAAATACAGTCAGAAATACAGACCGTATTTCAAAATAAGGGTCGTATTCTGTGGCCGTATTTAACAATAATGAAAACAGTGAGCAGTCTTAGGGAACAGGTGAAATACGTCTAGAAATACGGACCGTATTTCAAAATACAGGCTGTAAACTCTGGCCGTATTTTATGATAACTAAAAACAATGAGCCACCTAAGAAGGTGGGTGAAATACGCCCAAGGTATACAGACCGTATATCAAAATACGGGCCGTATTTTACATTTGACAAAAACAGTAAAGTCTAACTCTCCAAGACACTTTCACACTTAACTCGGATCTACGGAGTGTTACATTATCCCCCACTTTAAGATCAATTGTCCTCGAATGAGGATCGTAGTCTAGAAAGAATTCTCTAAACCACAAGTTGTTTCAAACAACACAATGATTCATCTACGAATAATTAAAATGCTAGCTCATACCTGCCATAGGGAACAAGTGAGGATATCTTTTCTTTATATCCTCTTCTGCTTCCCAAGTAGCTTCTTTTGTGTCATGGTTCCGCCACAACAGGTTAACTGACGCTACATCTTTTGTCCTCAACCTTCTAACTTGACGATCTAGAATCTAAACCGGTTCCTCCTCATAAGATAGTCCTTCATTAATTTCAATCTCTTCATGGTTCAACACATGGGAAGGATCAAGTTTGTACAACCTCAACATCGAAATATGAAATACAGGATGCACGCGCCATATCAGAGAGCAACTTCAATTCATAAGCTACTGTCCCAATTTTCCTAACAATCTCATAAGGGCCAATGAAACGAGGACTAAGCTTGCCTTTTTTACCAAACCACATTACTCCCTTCATCGGCGACACTTTCAAGAACACCTTGTCACCAACAGAAAACTCTAGCTTTCATCGCCTCATATCCGTATAAGACTTCTATCTGCTCTGAGCTGTCTTGAGTCGTTCTACAATAAGATTAACTTTCTCAATTGCTTCATGAACTGAGTCAGGACCCAACAACTCTACTTCAGTTGGTTCAAACCAACCAATTGGAGATCGACAACGTCTTCTATAAAGAGCCTCATAGGGGCAATTTGAATACTCGTTTGGTAACTGTTGTTATATGCGAACTCCACAAGAGGTAAATGTTCATCCCAATTTCCTCCGAAATCTATAGCATAAGCTTGCAGCATATCTTCCAGAGTCTGAATAGTTCTCTTTGCCTGCCCGTCAGTTTGAGGATGAAAGGCAGTGCTCAATTTCACTCTAGTTCCCAAACCTTCCTGAAAGGATGTCCAAAAATGAGCAGTGAATTGCGTACTTCTGTCCGATATGATGGATGTCGGAATCCCATACAATCTAACTATATCCTTTAGATATAGCTTGGCGTACTGCGCCGCGGTATATGCCGTCTTCACAAGGAGAAAGTGGGCAGACTTTGTAAGTTTATCCACTATCACCCAAATCGAATCAAACTTGACCTTTGTGCGGGGTAAACCCACAACGAAATCCATATTGACCTCCTCTCATTTCCACTACGGAATTTCCATATTCTGAGCCATGCCTCCAGGACTTTGATGTTCAACTTTCACCTGTTGACAATTTAAACACTTGCCACAAAGTTAGAAATATCAACTTTCATGCTTTTCCACCAATAGTGCTGCTTCAAGTCTTCATACATTTTGATGGATCCCGGATGCACCGAATACTTAGAACTATGAGCCTCCATCAGTAATTCTTGTCGAAGGCCATGAAGATCAGGAACGCACAATCATCCTTGCAGCCTCAGAACACTATCACCAGTACCAACAGTAAATGAAGTGTACTCACCCCTTTCCACTCCATCTCTCAGCTTTGCCAAAAGTTCATCATCATATTGCTTGGATTTTATCCTTTCCACCATGTCAGACCGTGATGGCGTGATTCCCACTAACTCCCCATTTTCAGTTTCATCAAGTCTGACCCCAAGACTAGTAAGTCTTCGAATTTCCCTCCCCATGGGCATGTCATGTGCACACAAATAAGCTAACGTGCCCATAGACTTCCTACTTAAAGCATCAGCAACCACATTAGCCTTACCAGGATGATACAAAATTTTCAAGTCATAATCTTTCAACAACTCCAACCACCTCCTCTACCTGAGATTCTACTCTCGCTGTTTGAAGATGTATTGCAAGCTTTTATGGTCAGTAAAAACATCACAATGCTCACCATACAAATAATGACGCCAAATTTTCAAAGCAAATACCACGGCGTACCAAATCCAAGTCATGGGTCGGATGATTCTTCTCATGCTTCTTCAACTGTCGCGAAGCATAAGTAATCACCTTACCGTTCTGCATCAATACACAACCCAAACCAATTCTGGAAGCATCACAGTACACCACATATCCACCAGACCCAGAAGGTAAAGTCAAAATAGGAGCCGAAGTCAACTTTGTCTTAAGTTCTTGGAAACTCTTTTCACAAGCTTCGGACCACTGAAACTTAGCAGTGTTTTATGTCAATTTAGTCAATGAAGAGGCTATTGACGAAAAGCGTTCCACAAACTTTCGCTAATAATTTGTCAAACCCAAGAAACTACGAATTTTTGTCGCACTAGTTGGTCTAGGCCAATCCTTAACCGCTGAAATTTTCTGAGGGTCTACTTTAATGCCGTCACCAGTCACCACATGACCCAAGAAAGCTACAGACTCAAGTCAGAATTCACACTTAGAGAATTTTGCATGAAGCTTGTTCTCCTCAAGTGTTGTCAAAGTTATCCTCAAGTGATTTGCATGATCCTCACGACTTTTGGAATACACCAAAATATCATCAATTAACACAATAATGAAGCGGTCTACATAAGGCTTAAACACACGATTCATCAAATCCATGAATGCAGCAGGCGCATTAGTCAACCCAAAGGACATGACTAGAAACTCAAAGTGCCCATAACGAGTACGGAAAGCGGTTTTCGGGATATCCTTTTCCTTTATCTTCAATTGGTGATACCCAAACCTTAGGTCAATCTTTGAAAAGAACTTTGCACCCTGAAGTTGGTCAAATAGATCATATATCCTAGGCAAATGATATTTATTCTTAATGGTCACTTTATTAAGTTGACGGTAATCAACACACATCACAAGGGAATCATCTTTCTTTCTCACAAACAAGACTGGAGCACCCTAAGGTGAGGAACTTGGTCGAATGAAACCTTTATCTAATAAGTCCTTCAACTGATCCTTTAACTCCCTTAGCTCCGCTGGAGCCATACGATAAGATGGAATAGAAATAGGTTGGGTGTCGGGAATAACATCAATCCCAAATCAATAACCCTATTAGGAAGGATACCAGGGAGATCTTCGGGAAACACTTTGGGATAATCACTAACTATAGGAACAGATTCAAATTTAGGTACTACGGCTTTTGTATCATTAACAACAACCAAATGGTAAATACACCCCTTAGTAATCATCTTATGAGCCTTAAGATAAGAAATAAATCTACCCCTTGGCTTCACAACTTCACCCTCCTACACAATAACAGGTTCCTCAGGAAAGGCGAAACGAACTAACTTATGGCGACAATCCACATTAGCATAACAAGCGGACAACCAGTCCATCCCTATAATTACATCAAAATGCACCATCTCAAGTTCATACAAATCAGCCACGGTCTCACGTCCCTTAATCACAACAATACAATTTCTATACACTCTAGAAGCAATAACAGGAACACCAGATAGTGTATCAACAACAAAAGGTTCCAACAAAGGTTCGGATTTCATACTTCTACAGAGCAAAATAAGGGGTCACATAGGATAAATTTGAACCTGGATCAATCAATGAGTAAGCATCATGAGAACAGATGGTAACGATACACGTAACCACGAGCGTCGAAGCCTCGGTGCTTCTCCCTACGAGTCAGCCCATAAAGTCGAGCTGTCCCTCCACCAGAAGTGTTAGAAACTTCCTTTCCTTTGCCGTTATTACGAACATTCTGATTATTACTATTAGCATTACTAGCAGGCGGATTTTTAGCAGATGTAGAAGCAGGCGAATCATTCTTTTGGTTAGACATAGCAGCCATCTTACGTAGCCACTTTCTGCATTTCCTCTTAATGTGGGCTCTAATCCCACAATGATGAAAAATACATTCTTTCCACACTGGTGGACGACTACTTCCCTGCGAAAACTTACTATTTTTTTTTTCTGGCCTTGCCTACCAGAAGGCACACTAGCATGGGAATAAGAACCAGACTGAGCAGGTGCAGAATACCCTCTCTTCTGCCCTCCATTATAGTTGTTACCACCGAAACCACCCGCAGATCGGGCCTTCTTGTTCTGGTCTCGATCCACCCTTTCCTCTTTTTTCTAACTCTCTTGATGTTCAGCAAACCCAACTAGAGATGAGAAGGTACAAGTAGGAGACATAGCAATAGCAGCGCATGAAGAGTTGATACGTGGTACTAAGCCTTTCACAAAACGAGTCAACTTATGCTTTTCAGTCGGAATCATGTATAAAGCATACTTTGACAGACGGGTGAACTCAAAACTATACTCACGAACCGACTTGTTACCCTGTTCTAGCTTTTCAAACTTCATAGCCATAACAAATCTTTCTTCATCAGACAGAAACCTCTCCATGAACTCCTCTTCAAATTCAGCCCATGTAGGAGCTACAGTAGCATCACCCTTCTCAGAATCCCACATCTCAAACCATACATGAGCAACATCCTTCAACTGATAAGAAGAAAGCCTAACAGCTTCAGAACCATTGGCATTCATCGCCCTCAACGCCTTAAAAGTCTCATCTAAGAAGTGCTGGGGGTCATCCACCTCTCGTGTCCCGAAGAACTCTAGTGACTTTAAGTCCAGAAACTGCTTAAGTCTGCCTCCACCATGAGGTTCCACACCTCCACGTTATTGCTGAGCTGCAATTAATGCAGTTAGCAATTGAATAGCAGTTTGCATCGTACCAATCTCAGGCACATCCGCAACAGGAATAACAGGAGTAGGCGGTGCTTGAGGTGGTACTTGATTTCCAGCATCATTTCCATTACCAGTATTCGCGCCCCCAAGATTTCGGTTAACTCCTGTGGGACGTCCTCGGTTACCATTTTTGGATCGCGTCAGAGCCATTTCTGCAAGGCACGAATTGACGAGCGAATTAGAATAATCCTAAAAGGATTTCAAGCTCTGCAGCACAATCTAGAATCAAGAAGAATAGGAAACACCTATAAATGTCCTGGGAGTTTCTCAGTCATGCAGGTGATCAGGCTACACAAGGAAAACTCCACTAGACACAGCTCCACAGACACTGACAGTAATCCTAGGACGTATCTAAACCTATGCTCTGATACCAAGCTTGTCGCAGCCCAAAACCCACCCTAGACGTGACCGACATCTGACGTCATGAACAACATCGAAAGAACCTAAAAGATGCGATAACAATACTTGAACCCACCAGGTTCAATATTCGCCTCCGACAGTTTATAAAATAAATGTAAACAAATCATGAATTTATGAATTAAATCAGCGGAAGTCTTTACTAATCAAATACTTAGTCAAACGTAATAACGTGCCCGAGAGTTAATCAATAACTCAACAACTACCTACAAGAATGTATACTATGGAGCTTCTAAGATAAAGGAATAATAGTTTGACTCATCGGGACGCAGCCCGAAAAACTAATATAATGAATAAACAAATAAATAGGGTGTCCCACGAATGAACGTGTGGGCTCACCAAATCAGCAGCAATAGCAAGTCCTTCCTAAACGCCCGGAGTATCAAGAACCTGCTCTTCTCCGTTACCTAACATACCATAAAAAACAACAATGGTATGCCTGAGTACTTCGTACTCATTGAGTGCCTCGGGGACAATAAGTAATAAGAAAATAGAGTACAATAATACATAAAGAAATCAGTCCTGAAAATCATGTGAAACCAATGTAAGAACAGTTATTCAGTATGTGTATCTCAATAAGAATTATCAAAACCGATTATAAAGTCTCTTATCAAGGTACAACTTCAAATATGCCTTTCAATTGATCATAATTAACAACAGCAATTCCATGAAAATATAAGAATATCACACATGCCAATACAGGCCCAAAAATCAAGCACATCGAAAGGATAATCGTAGAGGTTCCCTAGTCACAGCGCACCACACCGGAATATGTAATTCTTGGTGGCTATCCTTCCTCCCGAATAGTTGGGCATAAACCGCACTTCGGGTAGCGAACCCGATAGTGAACACTCTTCCTCCCGAATGGCTAGGCAATTACCACACTAGGATCCATAGTGACTACCCTTTCTCCCGAGTAGCTAAGCCAAACACAACAATCAAATTCATGGCATGGAAGCTGAATCACAATTATCTCAATGTAGTCACACCATCCATTAGCATTAAGTTTGAAAATGTTTCCACTTCTTTAAACAAAGTTCAATTGTCACACCATCCATTAGCATTAAGCTAAATCAGAATTATCTCAATGTAACAACTTTCATACAATATTCAAGGCTTAAAGTTTCCGCTCACAATTGTGTATGAAAATTATATTAAAAATTTCGCTCATACATACACATTTCATACACAAAAATTTGAGGTAATTTTTTAAGCCTTTGAGCAAAAAAAAAAAAAAAAAAAAATCATTTTTTTAAAAAAATTATAAAAATAATATATTTTAAAAAAAATATATAAAAACGTCATGTTTCATAATGTATCGTTATGTTTTGTAAATAAGGAAAACTATCTATATCTTTTGTAATAAAGAGTCTTAAGTAGGTACCCTATGTAATTAAAAAATCACTCACCCAACCCATTTAAATATGGCCGCATAAGTGAAAAATGGGTCAGAATTGCCAGCACTAGACAGAGCACTGAAAATTGTCGGCTTCCTTTTTTTTCTTTCTTTTTACCCCTCTCCTACGAGCTTCCTCTTTGCTCCTTTGGTGACTCAAATGCACAATTTTTGAATTGAAAATGAAGGGTGCTTACAATCTGAGCAACCCCTCTTGTCGAATTGTCGACTTCCTAATGTTAAACGTGTTTTATAAGGATGTCCTCACATCTTACGACAAGGTGTACACTAGTATGTGGTGCTTACAAAACTGTCAATCTAATGAATGATGATACGGTCAAACTTGCAATTAGTCTAGTTCGAAAGAAAGGGAAATTGACCACTTTTTGAACCACTTATTAAACTTCAACCAATATTTCAAAATGGAATTAAATTCTAGAGTCTAGACACTCTTTAATACTGCAACATTATTTGGTCTGAAACGCTGAAACTTTTAAAACTTCGGATATATCCGTGCTATTTGAAATACATTCAAACTCAGAGAATTTTTTATGAATTTCTTCTAACTTGTAGAAGTCGAAATAGAATTTTAAAGAGATATCACGAGTGAAGTAATTATTTTCACATAATTTCACTCCCCTGGCCCACTAAACTAAATGATACAGGGCAATTCGCAGAATTGCCCTTCTTTTGGGGTGGTCTTTAAATTTTGCCCATCATATTTGAAATCTTTAAAATTTGCCCTTCGGCTAACACCCATAGGTTTCAGGTTCGAACCCACGCGCAGGCAAAATTTTAAAAAAAATTCGCAAGGCAGAGTTTAAATTTCGCTATGCCGGACCCGGCATACTTTTGTTAAGGAATTACCAAAGTTATGCCGGACCCGGCATACTTATGCCTTGTGGGCAGACTTGGCATAAGTATGCCGGATCCGGCATAACTTTGATAATTCCTTCACAAAGTTATGCCGGGTCCGGCATAAAAGTTTATGGATAAAGTGGATCCATGCCTACTATGTCAAAGAGTAGGATTTGACCAATTTAACGGTGCTTGGCAGACATATTGGATGGTTAGACAAATTATTGGTTCTTGGAGAATCCTGGAGCAAGTGCATACTTCTTCTCAACCTGGAAAAAGCTTGATTCGAACTAAATTCTTGCAATTATTAGGTAATCCTGAAAGAGTCAACTGAAAATTTATGGTGTTTCAACATGCCACTCGACCAAAATATATTTCACAATGTGATTGTGCTTACATGGAAAGGCTAGCACTGCTAATAGGATCATACAATGGGGCTTGAGTGTAGAACCAATTTGTGTTATGTGCAAGTGTTGTGATGAAGAAAGTTTGCCCATTAAAAGTATGCCCCCACCGGCATAACTTTGTGAAGGAATTATCAAAGTTATGCCGGACCGATACTTATGCCTTATGGGCGACTTGGCATAAGTATGCGGATCCGGTATAACTTTGATAATTCCTTCACAAAGTTATGCGGGTCCGCATAAAAGTTTATGGATAAAGTGGATCCATGCCTACTATGTCAAAGAGTAGGATTTGACCAATTTAACGGTGCTTGGCCGGACATATTGGATGGTTAGACAAATTATTGGTTCTTGGAGAATCCTGGAGCAAGTGCATACTTCTTCTCAACCTGGAAAAAGCTTGATTCGAACTAAATTCTTGCAATTATTAGGTAATCCAGAAAGAGTCAACTGAAAATTTATGGTGTTTCAACATGCCACTCGACCAAAATATATTTCACAATGTGATTGTGCTTACATGGAAAGGCTATCTGCTAATAGGATCATACAATGGGGCTTGAGTGTAGAACCAATTTGTGTTATGTGCAAGTGTTGTGATGAAGAAAGTTTGCCCATTAAAAGTATGCCCCCACCGGCATAACTTTGTGAAGAAATTATCAAAGTTATGCCGGACCCGGCATACTTATGCCAAGTCTGCCCATAAGGTATGAGTATGCCGGGTTCGACATAAAATTTGTAATTCCTTAACAAAAGTATGTCGGGTCCGGCATACACGCGATTCAACCCTTGTCTTGCGATTTTTTTTTTAATTTTTGCTTGAGCGAGGGTTCGAACTCAGAACCTGCGCGAAGGTCAAAAATTAAAGACCAGCAATATGAGGGGCATAATTTAAAGACCACAAATATGAGGGGCAAAATTTAAAGACCACCCCAAAAGAAGGGCACTCCGCGCAAAAAATTGAATGATACATGTATGGAGGAATAGAGTTAGTTAAAGCTGCACGAGATCTATTACCTCCAAGTCTCTTTAAGACAGACCAGAGCTTATTTATGAGGATAAGATGTTTCTTTCAAACTCCAACAAAAAATCATGACAAAGAAACAATGAGTTTACGTACATTGGTAGTGATCTACTAGTTCAGTTGGTTGGCTACCTGAACTCTCACTTTGTTGGTGAGGGTTCGAATCCCTACATTGTAATCCCCTTCCCCATTTCCCCTTCCCCTACCCCCTATGTAATAAAATACAATCTTAAAAAAAAAAAGTTTACATACATTGGCCCATTGCTTTTCCCTTTTGTGTCGTAAAAAATTAGGGAAAGTCACACAAATATAACTTTTTCAAATGGTAACTAAAAAGATTACAATTACTTTAAAAAAAACATAAATACAACTTATACAAAATTTTAACTTCTTAATTACAAAAATACTACTTTTTACATCCCTAAAATATCAATAATACTTAATTTTAGGAGTTAATATCATTAATGCATATCCACTTTTTACTTTCTCTTTCTTTCAAAATCATTAGAATGTAATTTTCCAAATAAACATAACAAAATCAACTTCAAATACTATATTCCATCTACCATTTTAAAAAGACTTTTTTTTCCTTTCGTTTCCTCCTTTTTATTCTTCTTTTTTTTTTTTTAATTTCACTTGATGATGATTCAATTATTTTTTTGTGACTAAAAGAAATTATTTGAATATATTAATATTAAGAAAAGTACATGAAAAGATATGTTATATGGAAATATGGTATAAGAAATGTACATGAAAATATACCTTGAAAAGTATATGGTATATTCAAGTTGGTATATTTAACTGAAAAGATGATAACAAAATGTTTGTGAATATAATAGTAGAAATTAGTATATTTAAGTTTGTATATTATCTATAGTACATAATATAATAATACTATTTGTGTATATAGTATATAATATTACGATATACCTAATATATGAATATATTACTCTATGTGCCAAACAATTGTACTCTACAATAACATATAAAGTATACAATATATAGATAGAATAATATAATTACTTATGGATTACCACTAAAATAGGATCTTAATTAATAATTGACACCCCATCCCATTAAACTTGGCTTCCTTTCTGCCATCACATATTTGCTATTCAATTTTTTTCTCTCTTCCATGAAATAGGAAAATTAACCTAATTAAATATATATTTGTATATATTTGTATATATTTAATATAATAAACAATATATGCCTAATATATACAATAATGTATGTGGTCAAAGATATATATATATATATATATATATATATATATATAAAATACTTTTTGTTTAATATACATAAGAAATTATTTTATATATTGTATATACTAGTTAATATACATAAAAATATTATATATAGTATATAATAGTGAAATATACGTAATATTTAAGTACAAGAATATATATACTTGTTCAAGGAATTGTATAATATATATCATATAAACAGTAGTATACTATTTTATGGATTAATGCTAGCTGAGTATATTGTGATGTTTAGATAAGTAATTAATGTGTTTTGATACGTATTTAATTTGGCTATCACTAATATAGGAAACTCCTTATTATTAGCCTTTTATTCATAGAAACATTTTTTTTATTTATGGTATGAAATTATACATATACCCTAAATATAAAGTATATATTGTAGATTATGTAATTTAGTTAATAGTTATAGATTATGAAATATTTTACTTATTTACTTGTATTTACGTAATTTTCCCAAAAAATTAACACCAGTACACATTGAGGGATCATGCTAATATAAAGACATGGACTTGCTTCATTGAATCTATTAAAATGGCAACGTTGGAGCCTCCAACTATCTAAAAAAGGAAATCTATATATCGTCAGCATGGAATTGAATCAATAAATGGTTGCAATTTTCACTAACGTAGAGATGGTGATACCCATGGCCACCTCCAATAGTCAAGCAACATGTACTTGTTTTTCCTCTTTCACCTCACTCCGTCACTATCTAAACAAAAGATAAAAACCGACCACCAAAATTGACCCTAAAAAACTGACCGACGTCAATAGTTTTTTTCTATTTTTGTAATTATTTAATAATATCGATCGAGCTCAGTCATTAAAATATACAACGATTTTTTTATAAAAAATGACAAACATCAGTAAGATTTTTCTTCAAGTTCTTTTTTGAAAAAAATGACAAAAAGATAAGCTTAAAAAGTATAAATAAAAAGACGAAAGCCTTAAACCAACAAACACCAATAGTTTAGTGGCAGAATAGTTATCCTAGCAAAGTAAAGACGAGGGTTTTATGCCTGGGTGATGCATTTTATTATTGTGTTATTTAAAAAACTGACCGAATTTGGTTGGTAGTTTTTTAAAAACCACCCAAAGTAATTGGTTTTTCTTAATAAACTGATCGAGTGTGGTCGGTAATAGAAGTTGGTCGGTTTTGAATAACAACCATCCCTAAACCGACCAACAATTTTCGATCCGTTTTTATAGGTATTCTCGAAAAACCGATCGACCGCGGTGGTAGGTTGGTCTTACCTTTTTTTAGTTGTGTCTCTCTACAGCTATGAAGATTACTGGGCTATCAGTGCCATTATTGCAATATTATATCCACTTTACCTAAAGCATAAGAGCATCTCATGGCCATGCAATAGTTCACACACGTTTGTTAAATAGGACCGCTTGTATGATTGGCAAAGAGACAAAATAACTTTTCTTGTGTAACATGTAAAGAATGGATTTAGACCTAACTCAATCCCAAAAACTAGCTTAAAAGAATGAGAATTGTTCAAGCCATATATAGAGATCAAAGATCAGTATTCTTGAAAAAACCCATCAACCGCGATTGATGGTCGGTTTTACCCCTTTTTTTTAGTAGTGTCTCTCTACATCTATGAAGATTACTGGGCCACCACGTGTGATTGTGCATTACTGCAATATAATATCCACTTGACCAAAAGCACGAGTAACTCATTGGCCATGCAATAGTACACCCACTTTTTGTGAAATAGGGCCGCTTGTATGAGTGACAAATTGAATATGAGACAAAATAACGTTTCTTGTGTAAAATAGGACCATCAGTATCAATTTAATGTTGGATACTACAGTTCCCACAGCTCATACATATATACAAAAACATTCCGTTATATTTGAAAAAAATAAAATGCTTTTGATGTGGGATTTGGGTGTAATGAAAAGATTTTTTTTTTTTTGGGAAAAAAATATAAGTAGACAATAATATGATGATATTTACATATCACTAGCAGGTAAATATAATTAATATTCTATGACATATCAATTGAGAGTTGTATTGTAAAACAAATTGGAACGTACTCCGATATCCTCGACACCCAACCTAGCGAGAGCCGAAGTTAAAGTGAGGAAAGATCCCAACAACTTTGTTCCTGATTTCATGCACAATATAATTTATCTTTCTGTCTCTTCTAAAGAATTTTGTAACACAAATGATTATTTATATATTTTATGGACAATGGTAAGTTTACCTTCTTTCGCTTCTTTCAACCTTCTCTCATTAATTATATATATGTTTTTCACCTTTATTTTTATTATTAATATTATTATAATCATAATATTATAGATATAATTAGTAATATACATTATTATAATTATAATATTACTGGTATAATTAGAAATATGTGTTATTATGATAATAATCTTATTGGTATAATTACTAATAGACATTATTATAATTATTATATTACTGGTACAATTAGTAATATGCGTTATTATGATAATAATATTATTGGTATAATTAGTTATATACATTTTGTAATTATACTCATAATATTATTGGTATAATTAGTAATATATATTATTATACTCATAATATTATTTGTATAATTAATAATATACATGTTATAATCATAATATTACTGGTATAATTACATTATGATTATACTCATATTATTTTACTTATCATATTATGGTATAATATGAGAATACATCATTATACTCATATTATTACTGGTATATTAATAATATACATTATATGTGTATATGACAAAATTCATAGCCTAATAGCATATAAATTTAGGAATAAATGAGCATACAGTATAAATCATGTATGAATAATAATGATATATAATCAAGTATGTTATTTGCACCTCCAATGGCTTTTCATATGGAAAAAAAAAATCCCTTAATTCTCCTGATATGTTCAAGGAAGATCAATTAAAAGTCAAAATTTCATTAAAACAACTTTAATTTTGAGAATAACAAAATCACAAATTAGCATGAAAATTGAAAATATTTGTCTTTCTTCCCTTTTATGCGTCTTTGGAGCCAGAGAATAATGGGGTGGTATTGGTTGAAAAAGAGAGTAATGAGAAAATGGTGGTGTATTGGTTGAAGAAGAGAAAAGTGAGAAAATTGTGGGTTTGTCCGTTAAAGAAAATAGAGAAATGATAAGAAAGAAAGAGAATAAAATTGAATCCCTATTCCAGTGGGATCGTTAACGCATTTTTTTACTCATATGTTGCTTTTTTTGAAGAACTTTAAAAGTTGTGCTAATAATGTGCTTAAATATAGAACTGTGATCTACCGTGTAATTTTCTCTTCTTCTTTTTTTCGCTGGAACGAGACGATGCATTAATTAAAACTTAAATAGTCATTAAAAAGGTGGTGCAGATCGAAAAGATACTACTCCTAAATTGTCTTTGTTAAGTAAAGGCATAATAAAGAACGGTGTAATGAAAAGATAAGTAGTAGAATGGTCGGTGGTATAATGTTTAGCTAGTCTATTTATTGTTACTTGTTGGGCTCCAACCATCCAAAAATCCCTCCACGCATTATACTGAATCAATCAATGTGGTGGCAATTATATGCACCAGTGTGGGGATGCTAATACCTAATAATACTTCTACCTATTTTCCCTCTTCCAGCCAAGGTAAGCAATCACTAGTTGTATCAAAAGCTTGCCTCTCTAAAACCTCTGAACCACCACTTAATCATTTTCCTATTTCCGCTAATCTTTCATCTTCTGATGGGAATCATATTAGGCGTTCAGCAAATTGCGAGCCTCCCACGTGAGATTTTCAATATATTCAGTCCATTCACAATGATTATGCGCTATATATTCTTATTCTTGTCATTCAATCATATGCATAATATGCATATTGTATACGGTAAAAACCGAATCAACTTGAGTCCGGTAGGAACCGGGGTAAAGTTTAAGGCCGTTCGATATGAGATCGAGGGAGAATAGGGTCGTAACAACCGATAGGAATGAAAACCGAGGGGTCGTGAGTACATTCAACTTTGCATCAACACTGAGGATATTCTAACAAGCATGGAAAACCCAAGCCTAAAAAGAACACACTCAGTATAGGTTCGGATAATCAGTTATGGGGCAGGCCACGCGTTATCTGACCGTTCTGCCACTTGCGCTGACAACAGTATGGGTGTCAGACCGTACGGACGCAACCTTATCCAATTTAGGGTTTTTCTAGAAAGGCTTTTCCTGCATTGTACTAGGGCCCATTTGCTGTTAGCTATAAATAGAGGGAAACCCCTTCTCTTTTTTAGGTTAGCTTTTCACTATTCTATACATTGTAATAAGTAAAGTGGTAGAGGAATTTTCCTAAGTATTTTGGCTCGGTTAAACAGTTTGCATCTCCCAGATCGGACCAGTTTGCAGAACTTGTCAACTTGTCTTCTTTAGTTTCTTTTACTATTATTTACCAATATATCGCTATTATTTCGCTACTATCTTATACTATAGATTAATCTAACCACATATCCTATCAACCACTTACAAATTTAATTGTTATCCACTTTTTGGGGGTAAACAGTTTGGCGCCCACCGTGGGGCATAGGATAATAGTGGTGGTTTAATTTGCTATTCCTTCTTTCATCTGTTTTTTGAAATTTTGTATTTCAGATTCGTTTGAGATGGCAAACAGTGGTCATTCCCGGCATGTGAACAACAACGAGATAGTTGCTGAAAACGAAAACAGCAGCGGGATACGGAACCTAAATGCGCCACCTGCTGACCTAGCCGACCCAAATGCTGTCAACTCAAGAGAAAGCCTTAACCGGAAGAATACCGTCAATCAGGAGAATGTCGCCCTTCTGCCCACAGACCCTTTGAATGGCCATAACTCAACTACTTTGCCTCAGGAGCAAGCCCAGAAAGCACCAGATATACCGGCTGACATTACGTTTGATATTTGAAATGTTGCAGGACCAGGCGATTGCCATAGCTCAGCTCCAGATTAAAGACAACAAAGTAGCATCGACAAAGCCAAAAGGGGCTACCGAACCAAGGCGAGAGGAGGCACAAATAGTCGAGAGTAACAGATCCAGGGCTGGTTCATCTACCGAGGTTTTGAAAATGCTCGAAACTTTGGCAAAGCGGGTCGATTCCACTGAGAAAAGGGTAAAAACATACAACTCTCGGGTGGATCAGATCCCGAGAGCACCACCGATCTTGAAAGGACTAGATTCAAAGAGATACATTTAAAGGCCTTTTCCTCCGAGTGTGGCCCCAAAGTTGATCTCAAAGAGGTTCAAGATGCCGGATATTCCGAAATATGATGGGACAATGGACTCGCAGGAGCAGGTGACCTCGTACACCTGTGCCATAAAAGGCAACAATGTCGAGGAGGATGAAATAGAGTCGGTATTGCTGAAAAAGATTGGTGAAACATTATCCAAAGGGGTATTGAATTGGTACGACCATCTGCCTGAGCATTCCATCACTTCTTTTGAGATGCTCGTAGATACGTTTATCAAAGCCCATGCCTGGGCCAAGAAGGTACAGGCAATAAAGGCGGATATTATTAGAATCAACCCAAAGAGATAATGAGCTACTATGAGAATTCATGAATTGGTTCCAAAAGGAATAGATGGAACTTCCTCCGGTCCCGGAAGAATGGGTGGCCCAAGCTTTTACTAAGGGGCTCAATCCCCGAAGCTCAACTGCCTCGTTTAAATTAAAAGAGAACTTATTGAAGTATGAGGCAGTAACTTGGGCCGATGTCCATAACAGGTACGAGTCCAAGATTCGGGTAGAGGATGATCAACTTGAACTTTCCCCCGGTCCAATAAATGGAAGTAAGAACTCTGAGAGGTCGAGGAGGAATTATGAACCGGAGACAAGGCCATCGAGGGATAGGTATCGACCATACTCTCAATCGGAGAAATCTAGCTTTAGGTCGGATAAAAGAAGAAGCGGCCCTAACCATCTCTCGAGTAGAGGGGATAAACGAGCTGATCGTGAGTCAAACCGATGGATGCTATTTAGAGGTGACGCCGGTAGTTCAGCCAACAATTGAGACATACTGAGGTTATCAGAGTACAACTTCAACATCAACACATCAAATTTTGTCTCAGCTATCGGTACGTATCACAGAAGCCAGGTGGCCATAGCTGTTGAGATTCGATTCAGCTCAAAGAGATCCGAGCGTGATGTGTGAGTATCATGGGACCCATGGCCATAGAACTGAGGATTGCCGCCAATTAAGGAAAGAGGTGGCTCGGTTGTTAAAAAGCGGTCACCTTTGAGAATTCCTGAGTGAACTAGCCAAAAGATACTATAAAGGAAGGGAAAATCACAAATAGGTCGAGCCCGCAGAGCCACAACATGTGATCAATATGATAATCGGAGGAACGGATACGCCACGAGGATCGATAATGAAAAGAACAAAGGTTTCGATTGTACGAGAAAAGTGGACCAGGGATTACGTGCCTGAGGGGTCTATTTCCTTTAATGATGAGGATGCAGAAGGCATCATTCAACTACATAATGATGCGTTGGTAATCTCTTTTCTTATTTTTAAATCTCAAGTTAAATGTATTTTGATTGACCCAGGTAGTTCAGCTAACATTATCTGATGGAGAGTGGTAGAGCAACTGAAGTTACTGGATCAAATCATTTCGGTGGCTCGGGTGCTCAGCGGATTCAATATGGCAAGTGAAACTACAAAGGGAGAAATTTCTTTGCCGGTCAACTTCGACGGGACTATTCAACAGACTGTGTTATATGTTATCAAGGGGGAGATGAAGTATAATGCTTTACTCGACAGACCGTGGATTCATAGCATGAGGGCGGTACCATCAACATTACATCAGATGTTGAAGTTCCCAACTCCGGAAGGGATAAAGACGGTCCATGGTGAACAACCCGCAACAAAGGAGATGTTTACGGGTGAAGAAACCCCCCTCGTCCTAAAGAAACCGGTTTAAAAAGCTAATGAATCGACCAAAGGCAAGGACACCAAATAGCAATTAAAGAATGCAGGCTCGATTGAAGAGAAGAAGGAGATGAGCCCGGGTTTCGAAGAAGATGATTTCGGTGTGCCCAGATCGTTCATATTACCAGATGATTCGGATGCGACCAAATCTACCATGGAGGAGTTGGAACAGATCATCTTGTTCGTGCACTTACAGGATAGAAAGGTATACCTGGGCACGGGGTTAACCTCGTAGCTCAAGTGTCACACCCCAACGAGGAGTATGACGAGCTCCGACCCATAGGCCGGGAACCACCTGACTTAGCGGTTACTCTGAACATCATATACCGTAGCTCAAAGAACACCTGCACACTGAAAAGGCCCGACATAGAAATGTCTGATAATCCAACATATATGCACAAATGCAAACTGACAAGGTCGCTACAACCTCACGAGTATCATAAAGCCGGCAAGGCTATCAGAAAAATATCAAGAACCCAAAACAAGGCCGACAGGGCCATACATAATATGTACATACCCCACTATGTCTATGAGCCTCTAAGAGTGTACATATGAACATATATTACATAAGCGGAAAAGTACCAAAAGTAGCAAGTCCAGAGTAGTGGCATTTTGCGACACCGGCGAGCCGGAAAATCTCTTGCGGTCGCTCCTCAATAACCCTGTCAGAGCCTGCAGCACGAAATGCAGCGTCCCGTGCAATGGGACGTCAGTACAGATAAAAGTACTGAGTATGTAAGGCTGGAAGCAATAACATAAGTGGGACGGAAATATAAATAGAGTAAAGGTAACCTGTCAGCTGAGAACATACAATATGGCATGCATGAATCTTAAAAATCATAGATAAGTAAGCACATATATGTATATGTATATCATATAAGTATTAGTGCTGCGGAACGTGCAGCCCGATCCATATAGGTTAGTGCCAAGGAACGTACGGCCCGATCCATAAATATAATATGTTAGTGCCGAGGAACGTACGGCCCGATCCATAAATATGATATGTTAGTGCCGAGGAACGTACGGCCCGATCCATAAATATGATATGTTAGTGCCGAGGAACGTACGGCCCGATCCATAAATATAATATATTAGTGCCGAGGAACGTACGGCCCGATCCATAAATATGATATGTTAGTACCGAGGAACGTACAACCCGATCCATAAATATAATATGTTAGTGCCGAGGAATGTACGGCCCGATCCATAAATATAATATATACATAATGTAAATAGCATGCATGAGAGCTCATATGAAAGCTACAACTTTATTGGAGTGACGTAAGGTCGGTAACCTCCGATTTATATTGTGGAATTCGTGTCGAATCCAAAGAAATAACTTAACGATGATGAACATAATAATATACCAAGAATCAATTAAATAACTAAGACATTAAGATTTGGAAATATAAAGTATAGGAATGGAGCGAATTTGCTATGGAACGCTCATGTTCATATTCTAGTTGGATTCGTGCCAAAGAAATAGGGAAACAAACACCTTACACACCTTATCCGTCAAGCCACCACTTAAAGGATCCGTTACTTCAGTGTTTTCCCTTCACCCGAACCTATATATCGAGAAATACATCTTTAATCATATTTTCATCATATTTCCATCAACTTATAAGCACTAATTATTGAAGACTAATTTGGGTTACGAAAATTTGGGCAGCATTTCCCCTATACTCTTTACCTCCTCCAAATACCAAAACAACTCCCAAACAATACCAACAATATCAACAACAACATCATCAAGATTCTACAAGACAAATATGCACAATTCCATCCAAACTTTCTTCAAACCTCAATCCATAAGACAACAACATCAACACATCAACTATAACTTTTATTCTCGTAAATATTCCTAAATCAATGTTAATAAAGAGAGAGATTCAATGATCCATAGCTTATCTTTACTAAAGTAGAAAGATGTTCAATATTTAATTTGTACCCAAGCCCTTTCCAACGCAAAACAAAATTATAATCGCGACTACACGTTACCGGGACCGCGACTAGTACTCCGTTACTTGAAATTACTCAAAATCCTCACTTTTATGATGTATATATGCTATCTTATGCTTGATAAATTTTCTGGAATATTAGGGAAATTCTTATGACAAAAAAGAGGGGTTTTAACCCTTATATAGTGTGCTAAAGTCGGTGGCACTGTAGCACTGTAGCAGCGCGTTTCTGCTCTGTCAGCCTAACTTATAACGTCCATAATTCTCTACTCCAATGTCGTATCGACTAACGGTTTGTTGCGTTGGAAACTAGACTCGATGAACTTCACTTTAGGCTTTTGAAACATCTTAAAACTCCTAATATACTAGGAGATATACCCCTCCAAAGTTGACTAAAAATGTGCCCGAAATTCTACCAACTTTTATTCCAAATTTTTTTCGACAAATTTATTTTCTTCGATTTGCTTGGTCCCGGAACCTTTAGGCACTTGCTTGACACTTGTTAATATTATTCATTAACCTTATAAGGGTTCCATGACCTCTCCGAGCTTACTTTAATTTACTTACGACGCAAACGATGCGGAAGTTTTTCTAGGTGTAACATCAGGAGCAAGTTAATTAAATTTTTTCAAGCTAATGCCGATTGTTTTGCATGGTCCCATATAGACATGACAGGTGTGCCACCGGAAGTGATGAATCATAAGCTTATCCTCGATAGAAAATTCACTCCGGTCAAACAGAAAAGTAGACCGATGGCCGAATCAAAACATGCCTTCGTCAAAGATGAGGTAACAAAGCTTTTAAAAATAGATTCTATCCGGGAGGTTAAATACCCGGACTGGTTAGCTAATGTCGTCGTTGTGCCGAAGAAAGGTAACAAATTTAGAATGTGTGTTGACTATAAAGATCTAAACAAAGCATGCCCAAAGGATTCGTTCCCTATGTCTCACATTGATCGAATGATCGATGCGACGGCCGGGCATGAGATGTTAAGTTTTCTCGATGCCTACTCCGGATACAACCAGATTTGGATGCACCTGGAGGATCAAGAAAAAATTCCTTTTATAACCCGATATGAGACTTATTGCTATAATGTCATGCCATTCGGATTAAAAAATGCTGGAGCAACTTATCAACGCCTAGTTAACCGAATGTTCGAAGAACAGATAGGTAAAACAATGGAGGTTTACATTGATGACTTGTTAGTCAAGTCCTTTGAAATAGAGGACCATTTAAAACATTTGCAGGATACCTTCGATATACTTCGCAAATCCAACATGAAGCTGAACCCGGAGAAATGTGCCTTCGAGGTCAGATCTGGCAAGTTTTTGGGTTTCATGGTATCAAACCAGGGGATTGAAATTAACCCTGAGAAAATCAAAGCCATTGAGGACGTGCAAAGGTTGACCGGAAGGATAGCGGCTCGAAATTTGGTTCATCTCGAGGTCATCAGACAAAAGTCCCTGTTTCTTCTCCCTGCTAAGGAATAAGAATGACTTCATATGGACACTAAAATGTCAAAAAGCCTTGGAAGGTTTGAAGCGGTACTTTTCGAGCCCGCCCTTATTGCACACACCGAAGATAGATGAACAACTGTTCCTGTATCTAGCGGTATCCGAGGTTGCGGTAAGCGGCGTTTTGGTCAGACAAGAAGGAGGTACGCAATTCCCCTATCTATTATGTAAGTAGGACACTAGGAGATGCGGAGACCCGTTATCCGCACCTCGAAAAGTTAGCTTTGACACTGGTAAGTGCTTCAAGAAAGCTAAAGCTTTATTTTCAATGCCACCCCATATGTGTAGTAACTACTTACTCGTTAAAAAATGTCATGCATAAGTCGGAACTATCGGGTAGGTTGACCAAATTGGCTGTGGAAATTAGCGGTTATGATATCGAGTATAAGCCTAGAACGGCTATTAAATCTCAAATCTTAGCTGATTTCGTAGCATACTTTACCCCCGCCATGATTCCCGAGGTGGAGAAAGAGCTCTTGTTAACTTTGGGAAAAGTCTCGGGCATCTGGACCCTATATACGGACGGGGCATCGAACTTTAGTGCAAGGGGTCGGTTGGGTATTGTTCTTTTGGTGCCTTTAAGCCCCCGTGCGTGACGTTATTAGACAATGAATCGAACCATGAAATTAACTAACAATGAAGCCGAGTATAAGGCTATAATTGCGAGTTTGGAATTAGGTATCGAAGTTTGGGGGTTACAAAGTCATCGAAGCTAGTTGTTGTGATTGTACGCCTTATACGGTCGTAAACCAAGTTAATGGTGTTTTCGAGGTCAAGAATGAACGAATGCAAAGATACTTGGAGAAAACTCAAGTAATATTACATCGGTTTAAAGAATGGACTATGCAGCATGTACGTTACCTTTGAGGGAGCGAGCAACGAGGTCGATGAATGCGTGTGCCAACTTAGATTATTCATATGCTCTCTTTGATCCGTTATTGGATAATAGTGTATATTTATCCGAATCCCGTATTTTATACGTCGAATTATTCATACGTTAATCGTCATAAATTAAGGACGGGATTATTTTGGGATATGTAATAGGGACTTTTAATTTTCAATTTTAATTAGAACATAAGTTGTTTATAAATTTTATTTAGTGTAGAAATATTATTGAGATTAGGGATTAATTAATTGTGATTAAAATATTAAATGAAAATTGTAGTTGGTATAAAATAACGCTAGTGGAAGGATGAGTGTTGAGTGACTCCACTTTCACGTTCATGTGGCAGCTTACAATGACTAAAATATGCATTATTAAGGGATAAGTGGCATATTTATAAATTAAAGTCCATTAGAAGAATGGACCCCACAATCCATTAGGTGATAATAAAACAAATGAAAACATTTAATTGGCTAAATTTCTTTAGCACAAAACATAGCGAGTTAATCCGTGGGACACTAAGAAAAGTCCACTAGAAAGTAAGTAAACAAGGATGGAATAAGTTGAAGTGTGAGTCAACACATTCAACAACACTTAATGTGCATGAATGGCACACGGAGAGTGATAAAATATTAACAACTCTTAGTGCACATGTATAGTTTACATTCTTTTGGATGGAATATTAAAAGGGGATCATTTTAGTTGCCTTTAAGTGAATTAGAAAAGAGTAAAGGAGATTAAATCTCCTTCTGGAACGTTGATAGTTCTATCTGACAAACTATTTGAGCTCTCACCCGTAGTTATAAAATTTTGTGTTGAAATGGGGAAATTAACGTGACAAATAATGAGCGGCATAGTCGGGTTAACAAGTAGCAACAATACGTCATACAAGGTAATAATTCTCCTCTCCTATTTAAATTCATCCAAGTCATAGTTAAAATGTAATATGAGAGCTACGGAATTAATTGCGGAAAATTGGATAAACTATGTTATTGTTATCATATGGATTGTTTGGTGGTTGTTACAAATTTTCTGGCATTATCTTTGGAATATAAAGCAAGACCGTAGGAATAGAGGTACGAATGGTTGTAGTTGTTGTGATTGTACTTATTGTATACTATGTATATACGGAAATAAAGTTACAAATGTGTACAAGTATAGATATAGAAAAGTATATTGGGTTGTTTTGGAGGAGATTTAGGAATGGATTTGATTTTATTTGGATAGGTATTTATTGATATTGTTATTGGTATTGTTGTGATAATCGGAAATTAATAAGTGGAAGTTATAAGGACTAGGCGAATATATAGGGAAAATGCTGCCCGATTTTTTCTTAAATTTTTAACTAATGGAAAAACCTAAACGACAAAGTATGAGTTAAAGAATAAGGCTTTATAAAGCGGTGGGCTACGGATTTACAAAATAGAAAGTGTAGTTGCTAATGAATACGTTACCTTTATATTAAATAGGCTAAAAGAGCGACGAGGCGGATAAGCGGATTTACGAATAGTTGCTAACGGTATGTAAGGCTAACTCTTCTTTCTTTTGGCATGTCTTAGATCTAAGTGATGAATGACATGAAGGTTTTGGGGTAATCCTATTCATAAGTTCCAAGTGCGATTTATGATTCTTATTCACTTCTTGATGATAGTTGCTAATCTCCAGGGATTGAGCCTCCCCTTGATGTCTTAAAGGCTAACTCTTTTGTACGTTGGATAATAGTCGATATATTTATCGGCTTCTATTTTATGGAACTCTATGACTCATGTCTTGACTTCTATAAAATGTTTCAAACTATATTGACAAGCAACGTTTTGTGACTTCACTACACATTCATCATCGTATATCATATGTATTGTTATTATTCCACGATCAATTTGGATTATGATATTCTTAAGCGGAAGCGGCTGCCCGAATGGCCGGTATTATTAAGCCGGAAGCGCCGCCAGAAGGGCCATCATTATTATGCGGAAAAGCGGCGTCCGGCGGACTATTGTGTTATTATTCCGGAAACGGCGGTCCGAAGACCGATATTATTAGCCTGGCGAACGGCTACGAGTAGGATATTCTATATTGTGTATACTAGACTTTGTGTAAGGGACCACATGACATGGTTCAAAATGTTGTTGCAGGTTACTCTCGGTTTGATTCTTAAACTTGTTTACTCTTGTGTTTTCCTTGTTTATGACTCGGCAATGCTTTGCATATTCGGTACAATATTCCGAAATGTGACCCCCTTTCTTCGGGGGGGGGCTGCGTTTCATGCCGCAGGTTCGGGACGCGGTTTAACAACTTGACCACCTAGGAGAAGTCGACGCGAGAGTCCAGGACGGCTCAAACACGAGTTCGGAGCCGTACACTTGTTTTGGTATAATTTTGTGTATATATTGCGGGTACGACGGGGTCCCGTCCCGTCATCTATGTACGGTCATACTCTTCCCTAGTAGTGCGAACAATGTGGGTGTCATGGTTACCATTTGGCCTTGTCGGCCATTGTTTTGTTGTACGGAAGTATTGGTAGCCTCGTTGGTTTGCCTTGTCATATGTTATGAACATATAAATATGTTTTTTTTTTTTTGGGATGTTTTGAGTTACAGGTCAACTTGGGTATTCTATTTGCAGTTTGCAGACTTAGTTAAATAAACCTTATTGAATGCCACGTTTGAGTACAGGTAACGTAAGTTGGGTTACCGGGTAGGTTAAGCACAATCACTCGTCATGGCCCTAGGTCGGGTCGTGACAAAGTGGTATCAGAGCAGTTCAGTCCTCGGCATGTTCGCAGACAGTGTCTAGTAGAGTCTTGTTTATCGGTGTGTTGTGCACCACATCTATAAACAAGAGGCTACGAGACATTAATAGGGTGTCATTCCTTCTTTCGTGTTGGAAATCGTGCGAATAGAGCTATGTCATAAGTGGAGTCCTTAATCTAATAGTCTTGTATGATTTCAGCGATGACTAAGAAGAGTAAAGCGACGAGACGAAGGGGCAAATCGATTGAGGATGAGGCGGTTAGCCGAGCCCCGAGTCTACCGTAGCTCGTACTTATCTTTGGGATACACATTCGGTCCCGTAGTTCTACTACTTCCCCACCTCGGAGAGCTCCGGAGGGCACGATCCGGCCCCGGCTCCGGCGACTAGCACCGGTGCTTTCCCCTCGGCCCGGATGCTCGGGGGTCGGAGATAAGATAGATGAGAGATCTTGCTACATTTGTTGACTCGGATACTTGCTACCCGAGTGGAGCCGGACGGAATAGGGTCACGAGTATCCGGATAGGTCACTGGTGCCGAGGCTCGAGATTTTCTTACATTAAATCCCCCAGAGTTTAAGGGCACGAACCCTAATGCTGATCCTCAGGAGTTCATAGATGGTATGCAGCGTACCTTAAATGTGATGGAGGCGTCAGCTACAGAATCTGTTGAGCTAGCTGCTTATAGATTGCAGGGTATAGCGATTAATTGGTTTCAGTCATGGAGATTATCGAGGGGTAGGGATGCTCTTCCGCCGACTTGGCAGGAATTCTCAGATGCCTTCTTGCGCCATTATATGCCACCCGAGTTGAGGCGGGCAAGGGTTGATAGGTTCCTTAACCTGCAGCAGGGTAACATGACTGTTAGAGAGTATAGTGTGGAGTTTGATTCTTTGGCCAGATATGCCCCTTCTATTGTGCAGGAAATGGAAGATAGAGTCCACCGATACGTGATGGGATTAGAGCCAGGGTTGCAGGAGGCTTGTATGGCAGTAGCAATGCACCCAGGTATGGATATAGCTCGCATTCAGGCTTATGCTCAAGGGTCAGAGGATCGTAGGCGCCAACGAGAGGCTATCTCAGAGCGGAGTAGTAGTCAGCCCAAGAGGGCTAGGTCGGAGGGTCAGTATAGAGGTTCCACTAGCGAGAGCAGACCCCAGTATAGTGCACCTCTGCAGTTTCGAGGATCTCAGCAGGGCAGGGAGACTTCCCTTAGGCAGAGACAGAGTTCTTCTTACGCATCGGGTTCTTAGCAGCAGGTGGGGTCAGGACAGGAGGTGATGCCCCCTCCTCGATGTGCGACTTGCGGGAGACGTCATATAGGACGATGTCGTCAGGGTGTGTGTTATACTTGTGGTGATTCGAGGCACTATGCTAGAGATTGCCCACAAAGAGGGGGTCATATTGTTCCTGAGAATTCAGTAGCAGCGTCGTCACCCTCAGTGAGAGCCCCAGAGATAGGACTCCATACTTCTTTCGGCCGAGGTAGGGGCGGAGGTAGAGCATCTAGCTCCAGTACTGGGCCGCATCGTATCTACGCTCTAGGTGGAAGACCAGGTCTAGAGACACCGCAGAATGCACCATCAGGTATACCCTTCTTCAGATAATTTATTGATGGATTTAAGCTATATACGAACTGTCCCTTATCACTAGGACATGATGTATTACAATATATGTTAGAAAATGAGCATAGCGGTTAACGGGGTAAATCGAGACAAAAGACTTAGTGAAACACTTAATTAAAACCTTAAGGGGGAAAGTGCCCATAGCATAGCAAGACCATAGCTATAAATCCAAACTAGGGTAAACGAATAGAAGACTACCTTTGATATGTAATCTTTTAGTTATTATAACATGATACTAGCGGTATCAAATACGATTAATTTGACCTTAAATAGTACCGTCATGTTTTACCCTATTGTTTAGCTATCCATAAAACTTCTATAAGTTACAAATTTCCAACATTCGAGGACAAATGTTCTAAAGAGGAGAAGGATGTTATATCCCGTATTTTATACGTCGAATTATTCATACGTTAATCGTCATAAATTAAGGACGGGATTATTTTGGGGATATGTAATAGGGACTTTTAATTTTCAATTTTAATTAGAACATAAGTTGTTTATAAATTTTATTTAGTGTAGAAATATTATTGGAGATTAGGGATTAATTAATTGTGATTAAAATATTAAATGAGGAAATTGTAGTTGGTATAAAATAACGCTAGTGGAAGGATGAGTGTTGAGTGACTCCACTTTCACGTTCATGTGGCGACTACAATGACTAAGCATTATTAAGGGATAAGTGGCATATTTATAAATTAAAGTCCATTAGAAGAATGGACCCCACAATCCATTAGGTGATAATAAAACAAATGAAAACATTTTTTGGCTAAATTTCTTTAGCACAAAACATGGCAAAGTTAGTGGGACACTTTCTTCCACGGAAAGTAAGTAAACAAGGATGGAATAAGTTGAAGTGTGAGTCAACATTCAACAACACTTAATGTGCATGAATGGCACACGGAAAGTGATAAAATATTAACAACTCTTAGTGCACATGTATAGTTTACATTACTTTTGGATGGAATATTAAAAGGGATCATTTTAGTTGCCTTTAAGTGAATTAGAAAAGAGTAAAGGAGATTAAATCTCCTTCTGGAACGTTGATAGTTCTATACAAAAACTATTTGAGCTCTCACTTGTAGTTATAAAATTTTGTGTTGAAATGGGGAAATTAACGTGACAAATAATGAGCAGCAAGTCGGGTTAACAAGTAGCAACAATACGCATACAAGGTAATAATTCTCCTCTCCTATTTAAATTCATCCAAGTCATAGTTAAAATGTAATATGAGAGCTACGGAATTAATTGCGGAAAATCGGATAAACTGTTATTGTTATCATATGGATTGTTTGGTGGTTGTTACAAATTTTCTGGTATACTGGAATATCGTGGAATTGGTTGTAGTTGTTGTGATTGTACTTATTGTTATACTATGTATATACGGAAATAAAGAAGTGTGTACAAGTATCGATATAGAAAAGTATATTGGGTTGTTTTGGAGGAGATTTAGGAATGGATTTGATTTTATTTGGATAGGTATTTATTGATATTGTTATTGGTATTGTTGTGATAATCGGAAATTAATTGGAAGTTCGGACTAGGCGAATATATAGGGAAAATGCTGCCCGATTTTGTTAAATTTTTAACTAATGGAAAAACCTAAACGACAAAGTATGAGTTAAAGAATAAGGCTCTATAAGCGGTGGGCTACGGATTTACAAAATAGAAAGTGTAGTTGCTAATGAATACGTTACCTTTATATTAAATAGGCTAAAAGAGCGACGAGGCGAACGGATTTACGAATAGTTGCTAACAGGTATGTAAGGCTAACTCTTCTTTCTTTTGGCATGTCTTAGATCTAAGTGATGAATGACATGAATTTTGGGGTAATCCTATTCATAAGTTCCAAGTGCGATTTATGATTCTTATTCACTTCTTGATGATAGAACTCTCCAGTGATTGAGCCTCCCCCTTCAGTCTTTTGTACGTTGGATAATAGTCGATATATTTATCAGCTTCTATTTTAGGAACTCTATGATGACTCATGTCTTGACTTCTATAAAATGTTTCAAACTATATTGACAAGCAACGTTTTGTGACTTCACTACACATTCATACTGTATATCATATGTATTGTTATTATTCCACCTGATCAGCTGGATTATGATATTCTTAAGCCGGAAGCGGCTGCCCGAAGTGGCCATTATTATTAAGCCGGAAGCGGCTGCCCGAAGGGGCCATCATTATTATGCCGGAAGCGGCCGTCCGAAGGGACTATTGTGTTATTATTCCGGAAACGGCGGTCCGAAGAGACCATGATATTATTAGCCGGAAGCGGCTACGAGTAGGATATTCTATATTGTGTATACTAGACTTTGTGTAAGGGACCACATGACATGGTTCAAAATGTTGTTCTGGGTTACTCTCGGTTTGATTCTTAAACTTGTTTACTACTGTGTTTTCCTTGTTTATGACTCGGCAATGCTTTGCATATTCAGTACATATTCCGTACTGACCCCCTTTCTTCGGGGGGCTGCGTTTCATGCCCGCAGGTTCAGGGACGCGGTTTAACAACCCAGCCACCTAGGAGAAGTCAGCACTGAGAGTCAGACAGCTCCACTTGATTCGGAGACTGTACCTGTTTTGGTATAATTTTGTGTATATATTGCGGGTACGACGGGGTCCTGTCCCGTCATCTATGTACGGTCATACTCTTCTAGTAGTCTGCGAACAATGTGGGTGTCATGGTTACCATTTGGCCTTGTCGGCCATTGTTTTGTTGTACGGAAGTATTGGTAGCCTCGTTGGTTTGCCTTGTCATATGTTATGAACATATAAATATGTTTTTTTTTTTTTTTAAGGATGTTTTGAGTTACAGGTCAACTTGGGTATTCTATTTGCAGTTTGCAGACTTAGTTAAATAAACCTTATTGAATGCCACGTTTGAGTACAGGTAACGTAAGTTGGGTTACCGGGTAGGTTAAGCACAATCACTCGTCATGGCCCTAGGTCGGGTCGTGACATCATCAGTTGAAGCGGAGGAGTCCAATTCTGGCACGATCGTCCAATTGATGAACTCGGCAGTGGAAAATGGTCATGCCAAGATAAATGCTATGGGTCTGACATGGGATTGGCGCAACAAATACATTGATTACTTGCGTAATGGAAAGCTCCCAAATGACCCAAAAGAATCGAGGTCACTTCGAACCAAAGTGACCCGATTCTGCTTGGTCGACAACCAATTATATCACCGTTCTTTCTACGGACCTTTGGCTAAGTGCTTAGGGCCCGCAGAAACAGATTATGTAATGAGGGAAGTCCACGAAGGAACCTGTGGTAACCACTCCGGTGCCGAAGCCTTGGTCTGGAAGTTGATCAGAGCAGGGTATTACTGGAATCAGATGGAAGAGGACGCGAAAAGCTTTGTCCGTAGATGTGATGGGTGCCAAAACCACGCGCCGATGATACACAGCCGGGGAGTTACTGCACCCAGTCTTATCCCTTTGGCCGTTTATGAAATGGGGAATGGACATCGTCGGTCTTTTACCATGGGCTGCAGGTAAGGCTCATTTTATCTTATTTATGACTGATTACTTTTCAAAATGGGTTGAGGCACAGGCTTTCGAGAAAATTAGAGAGAAGGAGGTTATTAACTTCATCTGGGACCATATCGTTTGTCGTTTCGGTATCCCAGCTGAGATAACTTGTGACAACGGTCGTTAGTTCATTGGCAATAAAGTTAATAATTTCCTCAAAGGGTTGAAGATCAAAAAAATTATATCAACTCTGTATCACCCAAGTGCAAACGGACAGGCGGAATCAACAAATAAAACCATAATCCAAAATCTGAGGAAGCGATTAGAGTTGTCAAAACACAAATGGAAGGAAGTTTTGCCGGAGGTATTATGGGCCTACAGAACGACATCAAAGTCAAGTACGGGAGAGACACCATTTTCCCTGGTCTACGGGGCCGAGGCTTTAATCCCTGTAGAGGTTTGTGAACCGAGCCTGAGGTTCTGGCATGCAACAGACGAGTCAAATGAAGAGGCTATGGCCGTAAAAATTGATTTAACGGACGAACTACGCGAGAATGCGCTGGTCCGTTTAGCAGCTCAAAAACAGTGAATGGGAAGATACTACAATCGAAGGACAAACCTTCGACATTTTCAAGTTGGGGACTTAGTGCTTCGGAAGATTACCCTGCACACTAAGAATCCCAACGGTGGAAAGTTGGGACCGAACTGGGAAGGACCGTATAAGGTAACCGGAATAACTGGCAAATGATCATATCAATTGGAAACCGGAGGCAGCCAACAATTGCACAACAACTAGAACGTAGCACACTTGATGAAATATTATTGCTGAGGTATGATCCGCTAACCCTTTGATTATTCTAAATATTCTCACCTATCTTCTATGCAGGGTCACATCGGAGTAAATTTGAAGGTCTTAGAATTAGGTCTGAAAACATGTATTGCACTTTTTTCCTTAGCCCGATTTTGTCCCCAAGTGGGTTTTTCGGCAAGGTTTTTAACGAGGCAACAAGTGCAATGTGTTACCTTAGAAGACGAGGCTAAGTGCCTGTAAACTCGAAGACCAGCTAAGTACTAGGGACTGGATGTTCAGCAGCATCGTTTGCATGTAGTGTTTTCCCGCTCATGCTTCACGAACAATCACTAGGGGACTATGATACCCTAACCGAAGAAAAACTCAAAGAAGCGAAGTAGGAAACGAAGTTAACATCAAAAAAAATTTTGTTCCTCTTTTTGTAATTACCCAAGCTTTCTGTATTAGGTTTCGATGTAAAGGCCAAACGATCGAACGAATCGTGCCCAGATAGTATTGCTACGGCAACTACATAAGGCATCGGATGAAATCCTTAGTTTTTGTATGAAACAACTATTTGAGATATGAAGAGAAATTTACTTTTGAAAGAATACGTTTCAAAAACGCTCTTTCGTTGATACCCTCGACTGGGGACTGTTGTCACAAAATCGACAAAGGCGCAAAGGTTATAGTTAATCGAGCCCAATTTACAAAAATTCAAACAGTCGAAAGAAGGTCAAAAAATTAAAGACCTCGACTTAAATGCCCAAGGTGATTCGGAGACGTCTAAATTCACATAGCATAAAAAGGCCCCGCAGGCAAGCCATCAATCTTCGGTCAAGAAGGAACCGAATAAAATAAAGCCCACAACTCGTAATTTATGGTTGGCTCGATTTTTCATAAGAAAAACTGTTAAAAAGGCTTAAGGTTGAACTTCAGCTATTTTTTACGAAGCAAACATCAATACGAAGCAATATCATAAAGTACGCCCGACTAAAGGATTGGAGAAAATACTGGCAAAGGGAAATGCAAATTTCATATATAACATAATAGGCCAGCTTTACACTTGTGACTTTTAAAGATCAAAAACAAAAAAGTTCCTACAAGCCCTATTTACTCCGTCCGAGAAGAACCCGAGTCGTCAGAATCGGACTCTTCAGGGTCTTCCTCGGAGCTATCCTGGAGTGATTTCTTAGCCCGGTCCTCGATCATTTTTGCATCAACTATACAAGCAGGAATATCTTCTAGGACCCGATGAACCGTATCAAGTGTAATCCTCTGAGACCTCCACTTCTCGTGCTCTACTAAAAGAATAGAACGAGCCTCAACAACCTCAACTTCTTTGTAGGCTTCCTCCAGGTCAGCCTAAGCTTTCTTTAATTTTTCCTCTAATTCGGACTTTATGTCACTCAGAGTGACCCAAACCACATTGGAAGATACCAGCTAGGCCTGAAGAGCATCATTGGCCTGAACAGTGGCCTAGTGTTATTCCTTGAGCTCATCACTGATCCAGGATCGTGTCTCGGCCTTTTCTTCGATTATCTTTAACTTTTCCTTCTCTATGGCCCTCTCAGCTTCGAGCTGCCTGAACCTCTCCTCCATTTTCATAGCCTCGCCTTTAACCGAGTTGAGCCCTTCCCTCAATTGGGCGATGGTAGCCTCAAACTCACCAAGTTTGGTGGCATATTCGGCATTCTCTCGGCTGAGCTAACTGTTGTCTCTTTCCAAGAATTTGTTTTCCTCAACTATGTCGTAGAGCTCAGTTTTCAACTGGAGGTTCTCTTTTTTGGTTGCCTTGAGCTTCGATTGGAAAGTTGGAGGAGCAACAACCCGGCTCAGTTGATCCTTTTTTGGGCGTAAGAGAAGTTTGAACTTCTCCGTTTCTCGTCCCTGAGCATCTAACTGGGCCCGTAAATCATCCGCCTCACGCTGGGCTCGGAGGAAACCTTCATTCACAAGCACAACACTCTACAAGAATAAAATAAACAAAGGTACGAAATCGACAAACGGTGAAAGTTACATTAGACACTTCAAACTTTATGAAAAGGGGCAGATAAGAATGCTTACTCGGTTGCCGGCGTGCATACCCTCGTTCATAAGACACTGCCACGAGAGTCTCTCCATCTTCTCCTGGTCCAAATCTGAAACGAGAGGTCTTAGATAACTGGCAACCCTTAGGGGGCGAGATAAAAAATTGTAGTCCTCAGGGACGATGACCATGGTCGACCTGGTCCTCCTCGGTTCTACACTTGGGGCCGAAAAAATATCTACAAGTCTGGATCTCGAACCTGACTCGGTAGACCGGCTGGCAATCCTCGTCGCTCGTGGAATACAGAGGTGGCCGAACCCCGAGGCTTCCGCCATTGCAGGAGGGGTATTGGCAAATATATCATCGAGATTCTCCTACTCGGAGCAGGAGGAGAAGTTGGAGTCGTATCGACCCTTGATGGTATCTCGACAGTAGTAGCTGGTTCACCACTAGGGGGCAGGTCAGCAGTTGTAGTTGTCTTGACCCTTTGAGCCGTCTCTGCCCCTGAAGCTGTGTTGGCCCTTCTAGGCTTTTTTACCAAAGGCACCACCTCGGGTGAAGTATCACCTGTAATGTCAATAAAATCAACGGACCGTAGTGGAATCGGAGCTTGGATATATTCGGCTATTGGGGGGAAAGGAACCTCAGCCTCCCCACCTGTGGTTGGGGCCGAACTCTGTGGAACCTCCACCGAAGAGGTCTCGGCCCCAGTAGCAGTAGCAACAAAAGGCCCTGGTGCGACATTTCTAATCCAAATATCATCCTCGGTTTCATCCCTCAGGTCTCGAACATCGGATGAACCTGCAACGTCCCTCGACCTTTTCTTCCTCTTTTGACCCTCAGTTGTGGTCTTTTTCTTTTTCTTTTCAGCCGCAGCAATAAGCCGTGCTGAACCTGACATATCAAAATCTGAGCCCGGTGTTGCGGGCTTGTCCGCTGGTATGGGTCGCTGGGTCGCGGAACCTTTGCCCAAACCTGGATATCGAAAGGTTAAATCTAGGAAAATTGGAATGAAAAGGGATGACAATAATTAAATGAAAGAAAAGGATATCGTGGTTCTGCGCTATACATTGATCACGAGACAAAACTCCCCATGTCTGGTCATCATGCAAATGCTGGCCGATGATTTTTTCAATCCACTCGGCGAAGCTCGAGATTACATCCGGAATCCGTGCTTCAACTGTAACATTGGAAAAGGTTAGAAAAAGTGCTCGAAGTTGCGTAAAGGAGGTAAACCCATGAAACTTGCGTTTGTCATTCCACTTTTTGGGAAAAGGCATATATTCGGCCGGTATAATGTCTGCGGTCCTAACCCGGACAAAACGCTCATGCCAGCCCCGATCCCTGTTCTCATCAACACTGGAAAGAATGGGATTTTTGCCTCATTTGGAGACTTTTATCATGCCTCCACGGAAGATCCTCGGGCAATATAATCGGATAAAATGAGCCAAGGTAAAATTGATTTTGGCATTATTAGCCAAAAAACGAAGGCAGACCACGATCCTCTAAATATTCGGGCCTACCTGAGCAAGGCATAATTTATACGTTTGGCACATTTCAAGAATGACCGGATCTGTTAGAGGGTTGAGTTTGAAAGTGAAAGGATACGTATAAACGTATAGAAACCCTTCTTTGAAATTGATGACCGATTCGTCATCACCAGGAGCAAAAATTTCTATGGGGCGGTTGTGCCAGCCACAGTCGGCCCGAAATTGAGGAAGATGTTCCTCTTTGATCGACGATGGATAACGTCTCACATTGTAACCCTGATCGAAAGTCTGTACGGCTTTTTCGACGGCGAATTCGGGGTTAAAATTGGGCTTCGAGGGTATTATGTCTTTAGCCGCCGGTTCGAAGGGAGTAGCTTGTGTTTTGTCCTCGGGGTTGGCAACAGGCTCTGCAGTCGGAGAAGGAATCGATGGCACATTTTAGGGAGCAGATTCTGTGTCTGTTGCCATTTCTTGAGTTTGGATGATCAAGATATGAATATATGAAGATTTAGTTGAAGGTATGAAGATTTAAAGGCTAAAAGTATGAAGATATGAAGACAAATAAAGTTAGGAAAGATTTGAGAAGATTTTTCCAAAAATCAAGGTGGGTTTGGGATCCCAGATGAATTTTCTTAACAACTTTTCGATAATAGGAGATGTCGGAGCAAAGAAAACCAAGAACTGAACAAAATGAGTGATGATCAAGAGACGAAGGATGAAAGAAGGAAGTTAAAAGTGAAAAGTAAAGAAATGGGATCACTGTAACTCCCTTATATAGACAAACTTCCATGGCGGTTACTGAAGCCATCCAACTAGGAGAGGCCACGTGTCCGGAAGTTTAAGAGACGTGACCCTGAGGCGGTTACCGAAGCTGACCAACTGAAAGGTGACACGTGTCCGAAGTCAGAAGGACGTGACATGAAAGGACGTTTCGTTTCCCGCTTGTTTTCGAAGTAAAAGTAAAATCTTACTGGAGAAGTCACCGAGACAGTTTTTCCACTTCCCGTTACTTCGGTGAAACATTGATCGAGAAAGGCGTGGACTTCGTATACGGTAAAATCCGAATCAATCCCGAGTCCTGTAGAACCGGTAAAGTTTAAAGCAGTTCGATATGAGATCGAGGGAGAATAGGGTCGTAATAATCGATAGGAATGAAAACTGAGGGGTCGTGAGTACATTCAACTTTGCATCAACACCGAGGATATTCTAACGAGCACGTAAAACCCGAGTCTAAAAAGAACACACTCAGTATATGTTCGAATAATCAGTTATGGGGTAGGCCACGCGTCATCTGACCGTTCCGCCACTCGCGCCCGACAACAAGATGCATGGGTGTCGGGCCAGTCGGGCCGTTGCACTTCCTTATCCATTTTAGGGTTTTTCTAGGAAGGCTTTTCTTGCATTGTACTAGGGCCCGTTTGCTGATAGCTATAAATAGAGGGCAACCCCTTCCTTTTTTTGGTTAGTTTTCGCTATTCTATACATAGTAATCGATGAAAGGGCAAGAGGAATTTTCTTAAGTATTTTGCCTCGAAACAATGATTCCCATCTCCTGCACCCACTCGGACTTTGCGAACTTGTCGACTTGTCTTCTTTAGTTTCTTTTACTATTATTTACTAATATATTGCTATTATTTCGCTACTATCTTATATTATAGATTGATCTAACCACATATCCTATCAACCACTTAACAAATTTAATTGTTATCCACTTTTTTTTTTTTTTGGGCGGGGGTAGGGGGGGGGGGGGGGGGGGGGGAGGAAACACATGTAATAAATCGGCTTCTCTTTGTTCCTAAGAACAGAATTGTTCCATTATTACCAACAAAATAGAAACACTCTTGCGCGGAAATAATCAACTGAACAAGATACTACAAGACCGTATCTGGCGCACCTGTATGTGTTGATAAAGCGGAAAAGACTATAGTATGACTGTCCTATCGACCACTCTCACTACTACAAGACTATAGTATGACTGTCCTATCGACCGCTCTCACTACTAGAAAAACTCAAATCACATGGGAATTTGTTGTAGATGGTATCGAACTCGCGACCATTTAAAAACTTTTGAACCCACTTTGCCACTGGGCTGAGCATTGCACTTGTTTAAAGTGGAGTCAAAAATTAATATATGCGTCTATTTTTTCAAAAACTGATTAAATATACATATATATACGCTGTAATTTTTTGACAAGTAAGTTCATGTGAATCCACTTAACACCATGTGGGTCCGCCCCTATCATTGGCCATGCAATAATACACCCACTTTTGGTGAAATAGGGCCGCTTGTATGAGTGGCAAATTGACAATGAGACAAAATAACTTTTCTTGTGTAAATTAGGACCTCCAGTATCAATTTAATGTTGGATACTACAATTCCCACAACAAAAACATTCCGTTATATTTGAAAAAATTAAAATGCTTTTGGTGTGGGATTTGGGAGAAATTTTATTTTGTACGAGCCACCACTATTAAGTGGCAGACAAATACTTGTGTGAGACTCCATTTGTATTTCGCCAAGTGGATTTGGGTCCCACTTTAAGCAAAAAATGGGCCAAGTCACAGCCCCACTCAATTACTCTCTCTCCTTCCCTCTCCTCTTCCAGACCTAACTTCATTGCCTAACTCTTCCTATTTCAAACACTTTAGAGCTAATTCTTCTTTCTCTCAAGCAATTCCATTATTTATTTTTGAGACAAATTAAAATCCGCCAATTACTTTCAAGAAAAAAAGAAGAATGGAACAGAAAGATACGTAAAAACACCATTAACCTTGACAAATAAATAAGTTTTTGAAATTATTGCTATGAAACCCAGCAACAAAAGCAGTCATAAAGATGAAATATTGAGTACGAATAGCATGGGATTTCGTTTTTAGTTAGGCAAAGCATGTTGTTCAAGGACATTGATATCGCTCCGGTTGTTTCACCGTGATTTTTTTTTCTCAATGAAAATGCTAAAATCCTAAAACAAATAATATAACTGACAAGCCTAAAAGGAGAACATCTTTAACTAGTTGAATAAGATTTTAAAAATGAATTTTTGAGGGAGAGAAATGGAGAAGCAACAGAAGATCTAAGATTTTCACAGAGAGAATTGATGAATGAGGAAGAAAGATCTGCAAAATGGTGAAAGTGGGACCACCAGTCCAAATATCAAGCAATAAAGCCTCACACAAGTACGACATGGCATGTGAGACACATAATAAAACTTTTCGGGATTTGGGTGTAATGGAAAGATAAGTAGTAGAATGGACGGTGGTATAATGTCTAGCTAGTCTATTTATAGTTACTTGTTGGGCTCCATCCATCCAACAAATCCCTTCACGCATTATACTGAATCAATCAATATGGTGGCAATTATATGCACCAATGTGGGGATGCTAATACCTAATAATACTTCTACCTATTTTCCCTCTTCCAGCCAAGGTAAGCAATCACTAGTTGTATCAAAAGCTTGCCTCTCTAAAACCTCTGAACCACCACTTAATCACTTTCCTATTTCCACTAATCTTTCATCTTCTGATGGGAATCATAATAGGCGTTCAGCAAATTACGGGCCTCCCATGTGGGATTTTCAATATATTCAGTCCATTCACAATGATTATGCGGTATATATTCTTATTCTTGTCATTCAATCATATGCATATAATAAATCGGCTTCTCTTTGTTCCTAAGAACGAATTGTTCCATTATTACCAACAAAATAGAACACTCTTGCGCGGAAATAATCGACTAAACAAGAGTGGTCGATAGGACAGTCATACTATAGTCTTTTCCCATGCAATAAAGTTATATTATATATCATTCAAAAGATTACCTGAATCTATATATGTTCGAGCTGATCATTTGTACATGTGTTGCATAGGGAGAGAAGTATATGAAGTGTTTTAACGAACTAAAGAATGAAATGAAGAAGAACTTGATGATGGTTGAGGGATCAGAAGAATTAGAAAAGTTGGAGCTGATTGATAATTTACAAAGGCTTGGAGTGAGTTACCACTTCAACCATGAAATCATGCAAATTTTGAGGAGCATTAACCAACACACTCCAGGAGATTCATTATACGCCACAGCTCTAAAATTTAGGCTCTTCAGACAACATGGATTTCATATCTCTCAAGGTGCATGCTAGTTGTTTTTGCCAAACTGATTTCATTTCCTTCTTTTATGTATGTTCTGACAATTGACCACGTCCATTTTTTCTTGCCTGTCTTTTGGTTAGACATATTGAACGATTTCAAGGATGAGCAGGGTAACCTCAAGCAAAATCTTTGTGAAGATATAGAAGGGTTGTTACAATTATATGAAGCTCATTTCTCTCTACAGAAACTGAAACTGCTACTTTCTTAGAGTCCGTCAATACATTCACAATGTCACATCTAAAGAATTATTTGAATAATATTCAATATGGTGAAGACAATGTGACCGTCGCATTAGTCCGCCATGCGCTGGAACTTCCTTTGCATTGCATCATGTTGAGAGTTGAGACAAGGTGGTACCTAAACATTTATGAGAGAATCCCAAATGCTAATCCTCTTTTGCTCGAGCTTGCTAAGTTGGACTTCAACATTGTTCAAGCAACACACCAACAAGATATAAGAAATCCGTCAAGGTGAGATATGTATCAACTAGAGTATGATAATTTTTTTTTTTTTTCATGACTGTCAGATTATTTGGGATATAGTTTATAGTAAGTGGAATTAGCAGCCTAAAGAATACATGACTAAGATCATGTTTGGACATCCGATTTTTTTTTTTTTTTTTGCTTTCAACCTTTTTTTCCTTTCAAAAAATTTCATTTCAGCTTGATGTTGAGTTTTTGAAGTTTGAAAAATTGGTTCTAACCACTTTTTCAGGTAAATTTTTTTTCTCTTCACAAAACTTCCTTCAATTTTCGAATAACTTTTTTCAACTTAACTTCAAATACATACTTTTTTTCAAATATCAGCAAATTGATATTCACACGCCTATTGATCAAGCTTCTATTACATGCTAAATTACAGTGATAGTGTAAATTTTTTTGTTATATATACAATTTGTGTATATAAGTTAAATCCGAGAGAGCATATCTTGGGCATCAATAGGTTTACTACACATTTGAAGCATTAATTTGCATGTAATTAAGGTGGTGGAAGAGCTCCCGGCTGGCAGAAAAATTGCCATGTTCAAGAGATAGAATTGTTGAAGCTTTCTTGTGGATAGCGGGGACGATGATTGAGCCTCAAAAGAACCAGCACTGCCGAAGAATGTTGACAAAGGTCACTGCTATTGTTACAATCATAGATGATCTTTATGATGTTTATGGCACACTTGATGAGTTGGAAGTCTTCACTGATGCTGTTGAAAGGTTTGTACATAACTTTAGGGGAGGAACTAACCTTTACCAATCTAAAAGCTTTATGTTTCGTAAAGAATACAATTGTTATAAACGAAAAATAAAATGAGGACACTAACTTTTAATTCACAGATGTTCAATTCTCTAAAAACTACTAGTAGTACTAAATTCACTCTTTAGTTAATACTTCTCCTGTCCTAATTTATCATAATTTGAGTTTCGAGAGTCAAACTTCTTGATTTTATGACCGTTAACTCGACTATAGAATCCTTGAATTTTTTTGAAATAAAATTTACATTATAAACTACGTAAAAAATATTGTAAGTCACAATAATTAACAAGCCTTATTAGTTTCTCCTCTTTGATGTCAAGTAAAATAATCTTTGTGGTTACATTCAGAATGGATGTAAATGAAATGGATCAGCTTCCAGATTATATGAAAGTTTGTTACCTTGCACTCTTCAACAGTATCACTGAAATTGCGTACGAAGTTCTCAAAGAGCAAGGGATCAACGCTATACCCTACCTTAAAAAAGCAGTAAATATACTTCTACTTCGAATCTATTCCCTTATTTTAATTTCTTAATTTCTGTATATTTGAGAAATGCTTGTTATTAATTAGTGGGCAGACTTGTGCAAAGCTTACTTACAAGAAGCAAGATGGTATTACAACGGATATACACCAACTCTGGAAGAATACTTGGATAACGCATGGTTTACAGTTGCAAGTCCTCTGATAGTAGTCAATGCCTTCTTCTTTGTCACAAATCCAATTTCCAAAGAGGCATTAGCATCCTTAAGCAAGTACCCGGACATAATTCGTTGGTCTGCTACAATTATTCGTCTTGCCGATGATTTGGCGACATCATCAGTACGTTTTTAACCCTTACTCCCTCGGTCCCAATCTATTTGACACTTTTCACTTTTCGCTTTTCGATAGTCAAACTTTTTAATTCTGACTCTGTCTTTGAACATAGAATCTTTAAATTTTTCTAAATAAAATTTACATATTTGAAAACTACGTAAAAAGTACTATAAGTCACCATAATTAATAATTTAAAATATTTAAAAGACATTTTAAAAAAATTATAGTCAAAGAATAACTCGTTTGACTCTCGAAAAGCGAAAAATGTCAAATAAATTGGGACGGAGGGAGTATATCTTACTCTTTTCATCCCATTTTAACTGTCATTTTAGCTTTTTTCACGTCCATTAAGAAAAAATAAATATAAGTTATAGTTTACTAAATTACCACTATTTATTAGATGCTTTTTGAGAATTGAGCAATATGAAAAAGAACTATCCCCTTAATGTTAAGGGTATAGTTGTAAACAATTGTCAACATAAGTTTTGAATTCCTAGAGTGACAATTATTTTGGGACAACTTTTTTTTTTTAGCTAAAGCAACAGTTAAAATGGGATGGAGGGAGTATTAAAATTTTATCACTATTTGTTTAAATTAATACTCCCTCCATCCCAAAAAGATTGTCTTAGTTTGGCTTGTCACGGAGTTTAAGAAACAAAAAAAGACTTTTGAAATGTGTGGTCCAAAATAAGTCTTACATATTTGTGTGGCTATAAATCATCTCATAAAGTTAAATTATTTCTAAATATAGAAATGTGCTATCTTTTTGGGACAAACTAATAAGGAAAATAAGACAATCTTTTTGGAATGGAGGGAGTAACATTTTTTTTTATAAAGTGGGACTTTATTTATTTATAATCATGACATAGCTGCCGAACTGGAGAATATATCAGACTGGATGACACTTAATAACATTAGAGAACACTCCGTTTGAATGAAGACATTGAGATTTAAGAAGAGATTTTAAAATTGAGTAAATATTGCTCTGAACAATATAACTCGCCTCGCAATCAGAGGCGGACCCAAGATTTAAAGACGATGGGGGCATCACCAAAGGCAGATGCACGTCAGTCGAAGAGATGTCACGTAACACCGCCTTGTCTGAAATTTTATTGAAACACCCATAGAACCGATAACATATAAATACTAATTAAATGGCACATCTGAATGAAACTTGTTCCGCGAACTAGTGGTTTGGGCACCCCTTTTCATGCGATAGGCTGCCTATTCGAACCTTGCCACAACACCTTTTTTTAATGCATTTTTTCAATTGTCAACTGAAAATTAAAATGCCAAAAGTTGCAGTTGAGTATCGAACTAGGGTTGCGCTGACCAAATGAGCCATCCCGACTGATATGTTAGAGGGATCCTTTTAAATAAATAATAGATATTCAAGGTATATACACATATATATATACAGAGTTTCCAAATTAACGGGGGCACGTGCCCCTCTCCTAATAGGGTAGGTCCGCCCCTACTTGCAACCTGTATATTCTTAATGGAAATATACTATACCAAATATAAATGGATGTCTTATCGATAATTTTTCAATATCTAACATTTAAACCACGTAATATAATGGAAATAGTACACAAGTGCGATGAAATTTATTTATTTAAAATACACGGGTCAACTTACTCCGCTGTCAAAATAAGAACTTAAATTTCTTTGGATGTAATATTTATGCATTACCATGCGAAAAGTTATATATTACAGATCAGTGCAAGTTGTTTACCTTATTTTTTTGAAGCAACCAATTATACTTATTGTGGACAGTACGTGTAGTTACTTTTTAAATAACCTAATATATAGTGTAAAAATTATTTTAAACAATAATTGAACTCTATTTCTTTTGCTCTTACTTCAGGATGAAATGGAAAGAGGTGATGTTTCCAAGTCAATTCAATGTTACATGAACGAGAAGGGTGCTTCTGAAGAAGAGGCAAGAAAACACATTAATTTTTTGATAAAAGAGACATGGAAACTGATCAACACAGCTCAACGGGATGATGCTGGTTTTGCACAGGACGAAGGGGGTTAAAGAGATCGATTCAATGGGGAACTTTTTTTTTTTTTTTTAACCTTCATTTCCAACTACTCTCTTTCGTTCCAATTTATGTGATACCGTTTGACTAGGCACAAAGTGTTGGGATCGAAATAATCAGGACGTCATGCAGAAGCTAATAATTGCAAACCTTGAACGACGATAAATCGGACAACAAAGAACATATACTAAAAAAGCATAATATTATAATATGTTTTGGTCAAGTGACCTACATATTAAAAAAAACCTAATTTAAAAGAAAGCATTAAAAATTATGGAGAGAATAATCTCCCCATAAATAAAACTCTTTAGTGACTACATTGTGGATGCTATTGTGTTTTTTGTGTGAAGAATGAATCCTTAATTTATAGAAAATACAAAACTTTTCCTCCAAGTAAGTATTAGTCAAATATTGAAGAGATCTTTTCCACCTAGAAATGAATTCTAATTATGATAGAAAATTTGTGCAAAACCCTAACAAATCTCCCCTTTTGGCCTGGATTTTCTTGACAAAACTTGATCCGCTTCTTCAGATAATCTTCATCAGTGCTACTTGCCATGGTTAAAAATAAGATTAAAAATATTATGGGTTAAAAATTAGTTTAAAAATATTTTGCTTTATTTTTAAAAATGCAGCAGTAGGGATGTTGAAATTATGGTTGAAATTCATCTCCACATGTAGTAGTCCTGGATAAAATCTTCATTATTATGAAATTGGTTGCTCTTGATTTGAAACCGCCTTGAACATGTCCTGAACATCGCCGAATCATTGGCTGAACCATTGGCTCTGATACCACTTGTTGGGATCAAAATAATCAGGGCGTCATGCGAAAGCTAATAATTGCAAACCTTGAATGACGATAAATCAGACAACAAAGAACATATACTAAAAAAGCATAATATTATGATATGGTTTGGTCAAGTGACCTACATATTAAAAAACCTAATTTAAAAGAAAGCATTAAAAACTATGGAGAGAATAATCTCTTCATAAACAAAACTCTTTAGTGATTACATTGTGGATGTTATTGTGTTTTTTGTGTGAAGAAAGAATCCTTAATTTATAAAAATACAAAACTTTTCCTCCAAGTAAGTATTAGTCAAATATGGAAGAGATCTTTTCCACCTAAGAAACCTTTCCCACCAAGAAAGGAATTCTAATTATGGTAGAAAATCTGGGCAAAACCCTAACACAAAGTTTAAGAAAGAAATAAATATTTGAAATTCGTTATCTAAAACAAATCGTAGACATTTGTGTGACTATAAGTCATTTCATTAATGGTAAAAGAGAAATTTCCAAGCTAAGTTTTTTCTAATTTTAAGAATGTGACATTCTTTTGAGACAAACTAAAAAGGAAAGTAGGCCGCATAAATTGGGACATAGGGAGTATTATTTTATGTGGCTTTATATATGAAGTGGAGTCTGATAGGGAGAGGGGTAAATATGAGCTACTTTTCTAATGGCAGGGAAAATTTTGCACCCAAAAGCAAATTAAATGGAGGGTATGATTATTCTATTTCTAATAGTTCGGGGGTAGCATTGATCTTTTTTTCATAATCTAATTAGCTGATTGGTAAGTGAAAAGGAGCAAATATGCCCTTCAAGTATAAAAAATTTAACATATATATATATATATATATATATACACCCTTTGTAAGTATTGTTAGTTTGCCCTTGTTTTGAAGTAATTTTGAAAAAGGAAACTTTTAGTTTCTTTTTCTTTCTCTATTCTTCTTTCTTTCTTTTGTTGGATTGGCAAATATGAGTGGGAGTTGTTGGAAACACCTGGACAATTTTATTTAGAATATTTGAGGAAGATTAGAAGTGGTCAGGACTTGTTTGAAGGAAAAAAAATCGGATCTAGAAACGCCTCTACAAAATGTGTATCATCTTGTATATTGAGTATATCAGTGTGTATCACAGACAAATTTTTATGGACGCCACTGTTATTTGTGTATATAACGCGTAAATTTTTACGGAGATACACAGATATATAAAATATACAGAAGGTAAATGATATACGGTGAGATATACACTGTATACATGAGGATATACCCATGAAAAAGTGGGATATAAGAAGGAGTCATTTTCAACTTTTAGTTTCAATCTGAAATTTAGCTCAAATCTGTGTCAAATCATGTCCAAACACCTCCAAATTGCTTAATTAAGATGTTCCAAACAAAACCCAATATCACCCAGTCGAGACAAATCACAAATAGAAAAAATTTGAATCAAGCTTCAATGATCTAATGGTATTTTTATATCCTTATCTTCGAAAAATTGATGAAGAGCCTAAAAAATGAAAGAATATTCTAATCCAACGTCGAAATCGATGAAAAATCTGAAAAAATGAAGAAAAATTAACAGTAGAAGACCAACAAGAAATCAATGAAAAAAATAATGATGATTTCTTATCTCCGAAAAAGAAAGTTTAGGGATTTGGTAGAAAGAATTGAAATAGTTTTGCTAAAAGTTAGGAAGTCTTAGCCTAAAATGAAAGTAGAGACATTTTGTAGAAAATATTCAAAGATTCTGGTGAAATCGTTAGGACAGAGAGGATACTAAATATTTTTTTCTATTTTTAAGGAAAATAATTAGATAAATATTTAATTTGGGCTACCGGATGTCATATGCTAAAAAATGAGCTCTTTTATGCCAATTATTATACAACATTGTCATACCGTACCAATTTCACAATGTTGAATTATCAACTTTTTGCGCGGATTTCCCTATATGGACTGGTCTTTAATTTTTGCCATCAAATCGATGGTCTTTAATTTTTTTTTGGGAAAATAACATAGACTACCAACTTAAGACTCTTTATCACAAAATATAATGATACTTTTCCTTATTTACGGAACGTAACGACAATTTACGAAATATGACGGATTTGGGCTTTAGTACTGTACCACGTTTTGGGCTTTAGCACCGCACCACGATTTTGGGATTTGGCAGTTCACTTAGCCCAACTGTGAATGCAATTTTTCTCTTCCTCCTCTGCAATATTCCCTCTCTACTCTTAACCCACTATCTCATACAAATTTTCTCTCTCTCTCTCTCTCTCTACTGTGTTTGCAATGTTGATGTAAATGTGTGTGATTCTCCATTCCATTTTCCTCTGCTTTCGCTCCATTTCACCATTAGTAAAGGTAATCTAGGGTTTACAAATTCCTTTAGTTTTGATCATATATTGTCGTGGTAGTTTCAATCATATAGTTTCAATCATCTATTGTTGTGTTAGTTTCGAATATTTATTGATGTGTTTCTATCTTCATTTCAATCAATTTCATCTTGTTCACCAATTTGACGGTTTATTTAGGGTTTCTACTTTGTATTTCC
>NC_081342.1:63455713-63476049 GCF_029784015.1 Lycium ferocissimum
AAATGGGAGCAAGACCATACACCATAATAGGGACAAGACCAAAGATTCTTTCCAGGGTTGTTTTTAGACCAAGAAGTTTGCATTTGCAACAAATTCCCGTGTTGACATTGGACCACTGCTCTAAGCATGGGATCACTCTCATCCATACACAATCGACCAAGGTCAATTTTTTCCATAACAAACCCTAAGAAATGAAAAATGACTAAATATGAGCAAGAATCACTCAAGAAATTTAAAACAATAAATTTCACATGAACGAAAATTTAAAGAGAAATAAATGAGAAATAAACCTAGCTAACGAACCTCTTTCCAACGATTGGAGCGATTAAGGTGTTGATTTTTAGAGGTATAACGATTGGGAGTGGTTGAAGTTATGGAGCTGTTTGCTTTTTTGACAAAAAAATGGAGATGGGTATTAAATGGGTGAAGAAGAAGATGAAGTAGCCGTTTGGGTGTAAAAATGGAGGGAGTTCAAATTAATCTACATGGCATCTACGTGGCAGTCCAGATTGCGCTCCAAAACACGTCACATGCTCTTTTTTAAAGGCTATAACGCGCCACCGAGCGGTGTATTCACGCTCTTGTCCACATCGGCAAAAAGGGGCATTTTTTAATACTGAAAAAAAAATTTCAGGGGGGTAATAGGTCCAACGCAAAGGTTAGGTGTGTAGTTGGCATTTTGGTCAAACGTTGGGGGGTATTTTGACTATTATCTCAGTTTGTTGGAGTAGCCGTAGCATTGTCGATATCGAGTCGAAGATCTAAATCGTTTTCTTTGTTTTCGCCCTTTGATCTCTGTTTGGATTCGAGTATACACTAATTCGGGATTCGTGGTGTTCAAAGCAGATCGCAGACCCAAAGCCTCACTTCGCTGCACCCGAAGCAGGTGATTCTCCATTCTCATTTTTTACGTTCTTTAGTTGCTCTGTGTCGTTTAGGTTGTCATTCAAAGACTAAAGCATGGTTAATTGATTAAATTAGACAAGCCTGTTTGCATATTCCTGTGTTCGTCTATTTGTGTGCTTAAGCATGTTTATTTGCGATAGTTTAGTTTAGTTTGTTTAAGCCTATGAACAATTCTTCCTTAGTTAGTTGATCTCGGTTTTGGCAGTTTAAGGCATATTCATGTGTTTATATGCTTAGTTCAGTCTATTTTTTTAGTCAAATATGCCTGAGGGGTTAGTTTAGTTAATATGCTTTAACTAAGCATGCTGTGTTAGTTTGATTAAGTTTGATTTTGTTGCTCATCCTGCTAAGCTTAGCTATGTTCTAAGTTGCTTTAACTTTGTTGATGTCCTTGCTGCTTGGTTCATGTCTCGTCCAGTTGTGGGAAAAAGCTATGCCTATTTATTGTAATTGTGTACATCATGCAGCTTTTGTATGTCATCTGAAACTTGAATTCATGTGGTTCACCATTAGAATGTTGTCAAGTGCAATGTTTGATTTAAGAGCCTGTTGGGCATGTCAATGGAGTTAGGTCCACTGAAGCTGATTATCCTGTTGTTTGGTTATGCTAAATCCCCACTAATGTTGGTCAGCCACCTATGATCTAATATATGATAAATAGATTCCTAAATCTCTCTGTGACAGTATGATTAGCACACTTAACCCCCTTTCCAAATCAGAGTAGCATGTTAGACTGATGAGATATGTGAAGCATGCCTATATATTTGTTCAAGTGTTGGAGTTTAAAATCACTTATGATCTCTACGGTGTGTCGTTTGAGTTCAACGCTGTCTTCACCGTGTTCCATTGATGATAAACAGAACCTTTAAGCCCATGAGATTTAAAAATGAGTTTGCTAAGACTAAAATGGCATTTACTAAACTTGAAAATGACCAAGATTTCTGTATGTTCCCTATTGGTTCTGTTTCACAATTAGAGGTCCATGATCTAAGTTCAGGTTGGTTGGTTTGATATTCTGAAGTCTCAGAATGTGTGTGTAAGGATTTAAGGGATTTTAAATGTAACTGGCAGAATCTGTGAATCTATTTGGTATTCTGGAAACTTATGATACATGCTTGAGGTCCTATTTCGGTCAAATATAAGGAATACATGTTGTGTGATCCCTCTCTGAATCTGTATACCCCCTTATCTGAAGGTATCTGGTGAATCAATCCTGTATGACACATGCTTGTGTTTGTAATAGCTGTAACACTAACATATATTGCCTGTCTCAAAATGACGTGAGGTCTGCTACCCTGCCTGTCTGTGTTATGTCTGTGACTTCGTGTTTTGTTGTCCTTTGTGTTGTTCATGACGAATGAGGAGCTGGTTATGAAATATGACTTTGATATGATCTAAATTTAGTGTGTTAATCAGTCCAGAGCATAAAACTTCAGTTCTGTTGAGCCTGTCATGTCACCCGCATCTGTTAATGGTTTCTTGATATGCTCTTACGTCATAAATATCACAGTAATCCGATTATGTATATATATTGGTGTATATCATATCGATATACCCAATCGAAGCACGTTAATAGGAGGTTAGATTGGTCATTATGGATCGAAGCTTAAACCCTCCCGTATTAGCCATGCCTCGGGATTCATGAAATCCCTTGGAACTTGTGCAACATCGGGAATACGGGGGCGAAAGCTTTCCAATATTGACCTTCTATATATCCCTATGGATGTGTATACGTGAGGTATACTTGAATATACAATATATATACATAATCTATTGATTTGTCTTAAGTTTACATTTTTATATGTTCGATCTTTCGTTGATTAGATGCTAATCCGTTTCCTTTCATTTTTACGCATGACCTTCGCATACGAGTCCGAGGGACTCGTCTTCCGCATTCGGTGTTGGGCCAAGGCCCAACGAAAATATTACTCCTCCTCTGTCCAGCTCAGCTCACAGCCAAAGGAATAGGAACAAAAATCAAATTCTGGGCCAAAAGCCCAAATAACAAAAAACAACAGCAGCAGCCACACATGAGATTTATTGGGCCAAAGCCCAAAGAGCGAAATGGAACTCAGTAGCAGCCCCCCCGCCCTAAGAATGGGCTGAGCCCATTTAATTCATTTGCTTCTCTATATTATTTTGTGCATTTAATTTATATTGTATGACTAACACTTTGTTTTGTTAATTTAGATGAGCCTTAGTGAAATTAGTGGGGTTTAGTTTTAGTAATGGGTAGTTAATTTAAGATTTCATCCCCTCTTTATGTTTAAAATTATTTATAGTATCTATAATGTTTATTTTTATTAGAATAATTGATTTTCGAAACAGCATGACTATATATTTTGAGTTAAAAGAATCATTTTATTCTTACTATCTTAAAATTTCAAAATGTCACTAATATGTAAATGGTAACTTAAGTATTTTATAAACTTTGTTTCCAAGATTCATCTAATCGTATATATTTTTTTTAAAGCCGGATATAGTTAAACAAAGTTAGTAAAAGAGCAAGAAAAATCACGACCTTTCTATCACATTTAAGAAAATAAGCCTAGGTATTTTTACATCGCCATATTGACATAATATAAATTTTATCTAAAGTTCGCATTTACTAGAAAGCTATTATTTATAGGCATATTATTATATTTTCTGCGAGTTTCCATTTCAATAGCATTATTATATTTTCATTAAAGGCTTTAGCCACGTTTTTTTTGGGATTCATTTAGCTTTTAAAATCTTCTCTTGTGCAAGTCATTATATTTTCTACAAGTATTATGTTTTCTTTCAAAACCTTAACATATTTATGAATCTTATTTTAAAATAGCATTTAAAGCCTTCTTACATGCAAATCATTATATTTTGCAAGTCTCATTTTTAAATAGCGTTACTATATTTTCCTTTAAACTTTAGTAATATTATAAGTCATTTTCTTAAATTTAAGCATCTTATTCAACTTTAATTAATTAACCTAAGTTTGACCGGTAAACCGTAGTTAACGGATTCTAAAGGATGCCTAACCCCTTCCCTTTAGGATAATTAGAACCCTTACCTAGAATTAGCTTTTTTACAGCACTAATTAATGGAGGTTTAGTTAGGCTTTACCTTAGTTAATAAAATAGGTGCCCTAATTCACCTTAAAATCAATTAGGTGGCGACTCCTTAAAATAAGCAAATAGGAATCTCTAATATGTTGTACTCTAATTTAGCCCGTCTAAATGGGGTATAACAAAGGTAAGTAGGTAGGGTCATAAAGACCCCCCCCCCCCCCCGTGGTACTGGGTTTGCAACTATATAAGTAGCCCTTTTTTTTGTTATTAGACTACACCATATTCAATGTCGAGTAGTAGAAACTCACTTGGTCTTTACTCCTTCCAAAAGAACCAAATAGCAATGATGATGAGAGTTCAAATCATAGCAGCTTTTCGAATAGCGATACCGGATTTCAAACTAGATGAGCTAAATCCCCACCTTCTTATAGAGTGTAATGATGATTTCTCGTAAAGGTGAAATATTCAGATCCGCGGGAATATTATTGCGGTTTACGCCGAGAATGGTCACATCGGCTTGCCGAATCAGAACGTCTTGTTCGTGACTTGGAAAATCTCAACGCTCCAATCCCAACAAGGTACTCCTTAACCATGTCTCAAGTAGGTCCAGAAACTTGCGAGCTTGCCGTGCAAAGGATTAGAAAAGAAAACAACAGGATGCTGGCAAGACGATGTAGATTTTACATGCTAAAGTTGGCCGAAGAACAAGCATCATCAACCGGAGAGAACTAATCGCTACTGAAAAAAGATGTGTCTTAAGAAACCGCTAATATTTTTCTGAGGACGATATTGAGGACTTGTACTCTGATGATGATTAAGAATGTTGTGATTTTAGTTTTAAGTTTAATATATCATTTTGCTGCTATTTTGAAGAATATTAGTATGTTAAGTATTTTCATCTACTTAAGGTTATGAATGATGCAATTTAATTAATTTTTTTTTTTGTATGAATGCTTTTGCCATTTTGACTAACTTTTGATTAATTATTAATGAACAAGTTTAAGTATTCGTAAAGAACTTCAAGCTAATGTTACCGAGCCTTGAAACGAAAATGGCGTTCGAGCACTTTTCAACCTCTAAAACGGCCATCCGAACTTCTGTGTATCCTTAATGTGTTGATCTTACCTTATTAATCGCACAAAAATAAGTAGGGTTCTATATAAAATATTGAAGTTTCAGGGTCCCGAAGCATGATTAATCCATGGTCAAAGTACGTTAAAAAGTGTAACGAAAGAAGGGTTAACCAAAAGAGCCGAAAAAAAAGAGGAACACTATAGCACAGTAATTTACTGCGCTATAGCAGTTAACGGAACCGTCTCCATTAACTACTTTAGCGCAAAAGAATTTACTGTGCTAAAACTATTTTCGTAACATTTTTTTTTTTTGTTGGGGTATTTTGGTTGAAAATGTTTTTTTTTTTTTTGGGCATTTTGGTTCCGGACCCATCTTTCTTTAGGAATCATTCACAGTTTAACAAGCACACAATGGAATTTTAGTATTTGCTTGTTTCATTTTTACATAATCAGCTTTAAGGGTAATTAAAACCAAAAGACATAAAAATAAACCATCAATTTGTACCGTATTCTTGCTAGAAGTCGGTATACTTTACTTAATTGCCCTTTATGATATCATTTTGTATTTTTAGGCTGCATATCCATGTTTGTTTAGTCTAGTAGCTCCTTTAGTTTTTTTTTTTTTTTTTTTCATTTGTCTAGGAAGAAGAAATAGTAATTCTAAATGGAAGTCAATGTAAATGGGTGATTATTTATTGTTTTCTTTTTTTGCAATTTTGTCTTCTTTCTGTTTTTGAGTGCTTAATTCATATTATGGTCATTTGTATCCCACTTGGACTTTTCTAGTATTTCGGGTATTAAACAGATTTATTTAAATGTTTTGAGTTGACTCATGTTTAAGATGAACAATCGGTTATTGATTACAATTTTTGAGATACCGCTTGATAGTGGAACATCATAAAAGAACTTACTTTGGGCCTGGATCAATACAAATGCCCAATTAATTAAGTGGTGAGATGAGCGAGACGAGATGCGAATTATTTCAAATCTCGTTGCTATTGAAAAGAAAAGAGTGGTAAAATCAATTGTAAGGAAGCAAGATGGGTCGCGAATTTATTCAAAACCCGTTGTCGAAAGAGTGAAAATTAATAATAACCAAATAATATTAAGTCTCAGATTTTAGAGACAAATAATTGCTTTTAACGCTAGATGAGCTTTAGGCACGTTTCAAGATGTCGATTAAGAATGCGGTTACGCATCTTATTTCGAGACGCTTTAAACAACTCAAGGATGTGGTTACGCACCTTGGCCAATCTTGTTTTAATAATTAATCTTGTTTCGATTGAGAATGCAGTTACACATCTTATTTTGAGATACTTAAAAGATCCGGAGTGCGGTTACGCATCCCGGTTAAGACTAATAAAAGTTCAACAATAAAAAATACGAGCAAATCAAGGCTCGGGAGCATAATTTATCCAAGAATTAATTTGAGTTAAGTATAAGTCGATAAAGCGACCGTGTTAGAACCACGAGACTCAGGGAATGCCTAACACCTTCTCCCCGGTAAACAGAATTCCTTACCCGGTCTTTTATTTTCGCAAACCAATAATAAAAGAGTCATTTTCTTTTGATTAGAGATTCATAAGGTGACTTGGAACAACCAAACTCAATTCCAAGTGGCACTCTGAATAAATAAATAAATAAATAATCCCTTTTCAAAACGTCACTTCAATTGGAAAAACCCTTTAATAATAGAAACCCGTGTGTTTATCGCGGGGAGCCCAAAAAGGGGTATGACAACAACAACAACATACCCTGTGAAATCCCACTGAGTGGGGTAAAATGAACATACAAATCAGATACAAAATATATTCATATATATACATTATTATACATAGTTATTCAAATTATATACATCTTGTTCCTCTCCTCAAAATTCATTAAACATTTAAAAGAAGAACAAAAAGATGTCACAATTTATTAAAAAAAACATTAGTCTCATTCAACTTGATATATCTATGCTCAAATTTAGTCAAACCAAGCTCGTCCACTTATTCAAATTTGATATCCTTCTTCGTCTTGGTGAAAAGTGGAGAGGGAAATTAAGGATTTTAGTGATGGAGATGATGAGAGAAAAGGAATTTTAAGAAGTGAATTAGAGGAATTTCGAAATTTAACGTTAGAAAATAAAAAAGAAAAAGGGGATTGGGAATAGGAAAAAGTCATGCGGGAGAGAGAGAGAGATAGGGAGTAGGGAGCAAGGTTTTAAAAAGATGCTTGTTTAAGTGTTAAAATTTGGCTAAATTTGATAACAAATTGCAACTAGGCCAAAAATTATAAGCTAGATGCCCAAGGTGTATTTCCAAGAAGAGAAAATTCATCGAGAATGAGAAAAGGTGGGAAGAGAAAAACTTGTCCTCTAAATGGGATAGGAAAATAAAAGTTGGGCTAAAATTGATAAACTAGACACACGCCAGGACGTGTAGGTAGTTACTAGTTATCTCAAAGAAATTTTACACAAATGTATTTCTCTAAACCAAAAAGTTATGTTGTTCTGTTAATTCTCACTTCTTAAAGAGGTCTTTTCTTGTCAACTACTTTATGAGTTTAATTTATGTTCACCAACAACGTAAAATATACTTCACACTATCATGTTAAAGTGACTTATAATAACTGTAATGGTTTGCTTTTCCACGCGGGTTTATGGCGCAAAAAGGCTACTACGAACTCGTTGACGCTCTTTCGGACTTGTTTTGAAAAAGAGTCGTCACCTAATTTTTAGGAATTAGGAAAACCAGTTTTGAAGGGTTTATCCAAATACCGTGAAAAAATCTTTGTAATCCAGAGTTCTAGGTAAGGATTCTGATGATCCCCAGGGGAAGGTGTTAGGCACCCCAGTATTAAGGATCCATACTATACGGTTGACCTTCGAATTCCAGTGTATGAGTATTTGTTTAGACTGCTTATCTTGTATTTATTTTCCCGTAAAAAAAGAATTGTCATGCATATCATACATTTTGGAAAAATATATCCCCTTTATTTATAGAGGTATCGTAGCTTTGGATTTATATCATCCGAGTATAAATAGTTTCTTTTATAAGGAATAAGTATAAAGGAAAACATTGTTTATAAACTATTTATTTTATACTCATACACTGGGGCTCGGGATGAATCGTATTGGTACGTTTCAATCTTATCTGGAACTTTATATTACGGTCTTTTAATCGTTTATAAAAGGATTCCATATTTTTAACGAGTATATCCCGTCTGAAATTATAAGTTAATTTGGGCCAATTTTGGGCCAAAATAACGTTTGTGCTAAAAATCCTTCACTTATCTCTATTTTTTCAGAAATGAGATCCATAACTTGGTAAAATCTGATTTTTTGTTTAAGTCTCGGAAAAACTGGCCAATATTGTGCCAAATTGGTCATTTAGGAGGTTGTATAAGTTAAATCCAATTGTTTAAACCTATCCTTTAAAGCTGATTTTGGAAATTCAATTGGAGTAGGGATTCCATTAATTAACTCATTTTTCATGAAATAACTTTATTACATAAAACGTGATTTGCTTTGTTAAACTTGGAAATCAATAGTGACCTGTTGTGAAAGCAGTTTTTGAAAAGGTCTCACTTTGACACTTAGTTGTAAGAAAAGAAAAGGGAAAGAAGAAATTATGTTTGAGTCCGTGGTTTTCAAAAATCGCGTGCGGGGACCTAGAGTTGACTAAACGGCGTAAGAACCGTTGTCCTAAGACGTCTAATTCCAATCATAAGGATTTTCCACTATAATATGAGTTTGAATACACTTTTTACAAGTACATCAAGATAGGAATAAGTCTACGAATAAATATAAAGAGACTAAGATAGACTAGGGGCATACCAAGCCCCTAGTTGGCCATTTTCACCCATGGCTGGGCCCTTTGCGCGCCTCGCTATCTTCTTTGTCTTCCCGGACTCTATTTTGAAGTAGTATTCCCACTTAGGCCTTGGGCCTAAGGGGTGGTTTTATGCATTTGTGACCCGAGCGGCCGCGAGGTAGGAGGAGGAGGAGGAGAAAAAAAAAAAAACACCGGTTAGTTTAAAATCGTTGAACTTATCACTAAGGTAAATAACTAAAGTTATAAATACACACACATGTATAAGACAAAGTATACACACACACACACATATATATACATAAGGCAACCCACACTTGATTCATACATACTCCTTTGCCTACTCCAATAAAACTCAAGTTATCCTAAGACTTAGGCATGGCATGGAGACTAGGTCTGGATCCCGTATTTCCGATGTCGCACAAGTTCCAAGGGGTTTCGAGGAACCCCAAGCATGACTAACACCGGGAGATTAAGACAACCCCGAATTACCACATTTGGCCTTAGATTCGTTTGAGCCTTATTGAGAGGGGACAGAGAGGGCATAGAACCCAAAGTGTTATGGTCATACAAGTAACATGCTAGTAGTTAGTGAAATTTCAATGAGTAGCCATAGAGCAATATACAAATATGTACACTGAAACAAACATTATAGAGAACCTTGATGTCACAAAATGGCTCTTGACCAATCAAATATAATTTCTTTTGAAGGGGCAAAGACAAGTAGCACCAGCAGTTGCAAACAGAGGCAAAAGGGAAGGAAACAAGCAGTTGCCAAGGGAAAATACAACAAACCACAATACTTGTATAAAAAGCTTAAGCCGGATGAAGGAAAATATTTGTATAAGCATCTCATGTCCAACAAAGACAAACAACCTCAACTAATTAAAACCTAACATGACTAGTCTTAGGCTGGCATGTCCAAAGATGCATACTAAAATGGAGAGAGGTGTACATGATCAAATGTAGGCAACAATGCTGAGCTAAATGAAGTACCTTGGAGGTTATGTGATCACACACAAGCAAGAATACAAGGTGTTTCAACCGTAAGGGAAGCAAAAAGGAGAAAGCACACAACCAAGTTAAAAGGAACAGAGTGTCTGCAAAACATGAAACTAGTCTTGGGTATGCACTCATGGTCCTAGAAGGGTCAAAGGCAAGCACATAAGGGAAGCTAATCAAGCAAAAATAGGTGCAGGTTTTGGAGGAAAGGTCTGGAGATTATGAATCACACACACACACATAGATGCAGGAGCCAAGACAAGGCCAAAGCATGATTATATAAAGAGTTTCACTCCACAGATACAAAAATAGGTAAGTGTCAATGGCAATGTCACATAGGGATAAGGGTGAGTAAAACACAGGGTTGGGCACTTCAACTAACTCACAACGATTAGCAAAAAAGGGAGGAAAGAAGCACACAAAGAAACAACACACACCGTCTCGATAAATGGGGCAGACAGAGTGTTTGCAACAAAAATAAAATAAAGCAGGTGTGGTACCTAGTCTAGAGTAGCATATACGCTAAAAAAAAATAAGTTGGGGTAGCCCAACTTATTTTTTTTAGCGCTGAAAACCCCAACTTATTTTTTTTTGGCTTATAAGCTACTTTAGATAAGCTAAGTCAAATGGGCCCAATTATTTTTTTGAGCTTATTTTAAGTACAAAATGACTTTAAGCTGGCCAGCCAAACACCCAAAAAAGCTGAAACAGCAAAGCAACTTATAAGCCAATCCAAACAGCCCTAATGTGATCTAGGAAAATGGAAGTCAAGGTCCCAAGAATGGTCCAGAGAACTACATTAGGTCACGAATCACACACATTGTACTCTAGTAAAATTTACAATTTTAGGAGGCAGCTTATAGTAAAAAGAATGCAAATAAACTTGCCACCAGTCAAAAATAAGCAAAAAAAAACAAGATCTATAGCAAGCTAGGGGTGGATTTAAGAACGGACAAGAAGGATCACAAAAGAAAGAAAAAAAGAAGAAAGAAATAGACAACATTAAGTAGAACAACAACTAAAGCTCAAAAATGATTCCCTTAACGAAAGAAAACAGGTTCAGACAAGCACAAGAAGCTTGAGTGTCACGACCTAACTAGTGGGTCATGACGGGTACCCGAAGCTGACTACCGAGCACCACTCATCATGCTATCTATCATCTCGAACCTGGGCATACATCATTCTCAACACAAGACTTATCGTAAAACGATCGTCAATACCTCCCAAAACATGCATAGACATAAGCCCTCGAGGCTACAAGATGATGTACAAAATATACAATGAAGATGATCACATAGCATTTACAACACATACATAAGTATCTACGAGTCTATAACTGGAATACTGAAGTCATAAGGACGGGACAGACACATGCCCCAAATATGTACACAAAAGAATATACCAATAGGCCGCACCTTCGAGTAGTGGGTTGCTCCCGCCGAGTAAGCTAAGCCTAAGCGTACGCACCGTCTCCCATCTACAGTGGCATGAACACAACATCCATAAAGAAAAAAATGTCAGTACGAATAATGTAATGAGTATGTAAGGCATATATGGTAACATAATAAGGAAATATAGAAAGCATGCCTAATCGCTTGCCTTTTGAGGCGGAATCATGCATGCTCACTTTTACCTTTAAAACATATCACACATACATATATAAACTGTCTGAATCAATAACATCATTAGCCCGCGTCCAGGCCTCCCGCGTCCGGGGTAACCATCTCGCGCCGCTCACTAGTGGTGCTGCCCGTGCCTTATAAACATGGTGTAACAAGCCGCCCGCCTTAGCGGTGCTGCCCGGCCATCTAGGCACTGTGTAATCATCCATAAGCCGCCCACTACGCTCACCGTAGTGGTGCTTCCCGGCCGTATAGGCGCGGTGTAATCTTACATATACATAGACTAAAGCATGCATGGGAGCTCAAATAAAAGCTATTACTCTATCGGAGTGACGTAAGGTCAGAAACCTCCGATTACATTATGGAACAACATCATCGCTATTCCTCGCCTCGAAAGAACTAGTATCATGAGGTGAGGCAACAACAAGGAATAACATCAATGAAATCATAAACATAGGATTATCAGGCTCATGAAAGCATCATTATCATCATCATTATCATAGAATATATCTCATCTCTTTCCATAAGGAGCTCTTAAGAACCTTTAACCTTCATTTTTAGGGATGTAAGAAGGTCATGGGAATATAGGGAAGAAATCACAATGTAAGAGTCATGCCTTTGAAAGAAGGGGAATAGCCTTACATATCTTTACGTCTCCTTAACAGCTAAGCGTTCTCTTTCCAAGCTCACAACTCTACATCATGAGAATTCGTACAAGATTAGATGATTGAAAACATACTTAAGCTTAAGCTAAAACGGTTAAGAGTTAATGGAAAGTGGGCAGCATATCCTTCGTTTCAACGACTTTCCCTATATAATAACAACTCCCAAGACATCATAATCAATAACTTCTTCAAGTCAAACATTATCCAATTCTTACATTGCCCTTCCAATGTCACCCATAACCATAACTATGACATAACAACCTATTCATTCTCATATAATGCTCCTTTAATATCATTTGTATTATTCACCACAAGATTGTACTCATAACATGTCAAGAACTATAATTCAAGTCAAGTTATTATTCAAGAATATCACTATTTCCATATTTGCACTCCATACTCTTCTTCCTTCCATAATCCAAGTCTTTCAACCACTCAATATTCTTAATAACATGAATTGAACATAAAACTCACCTTTGATGATGTAGGAATGGACTTTGGATGAAAGTACTTCACTTGGAGAAAACCCACTTCAATACAAAGGACTTCTTGATCTGTACAAACCCTAGTGAGCATCCATACACTTGATTTTTACTAATTCTTGGTGTTTAATCCTTGATTTCCCTTGGATATATGATAATATGGTGTGAGGAATATTCTAGAGCTTCCAAGACCTAGAGAGAAAGTGAAATCTGAAAATTATGGACAAAGGTCGTCTATTTATAGCTGAAACCAGAAAATTCCAGAGAGGCGGTTTGACGGCGAGGTGACGATCCCGTCGACATGTCAACGGTCCGTCGACTTGTCCCCACCCCCCATGTTGACGATGCACAGTGACGGCCCGTCGACAGTGACTGATGTCTGCAGAATTTCTTGAATCCGTTCAGTTTGCGTCGGTTCAATTCGTTCAACTTCTAATCCTGTAATCTACCAAGAACACCTACTGATATCCCCAAACTCGGGTAGGCGTCTCCATTCTTAAGGCATACTCATACACAACTAGGGAATCTTTGGTTCCATTATAACGAAAACGAGGGGCGTAACATTGAGCATGTGCTACTTAACCTAAAACATGGCCTGGGGAGAGGGAAATGATATACTAAGTCAACACATAATAGGAGACTAATACATACACATTGCAGAGGTTACAGAATCAGAAGCAGGAAATCATCTCTGTGTTTCTTTTATCAAATTCTACAAGTTTTTATGAAGCAAGGGTGAACTCAAATAACATAAAGCTTTTGTGAATCAACTTGAGATAAAAGTGGACAAGATAGTGCAACCAGATGTAAAACAGGCCTAGTAGAAACAAAGGATGACACAAACAATTCTGAGCATAGTAGAGGAGAAGAGAAAAAGGAAGGAACGCAAACACTTCATAGAATACCAAGACACCCCCTCCCCCCCCCCCCCACCTACTGGTTTTGAAAAGGAAAAATAAACACTTCATAAAATGCTTTGGAAAAGAGACAAACACTTCACAGAGAATAATTTTGAAAAGAAACAAAAATTTCACAGAAAATGGTTTTTGAAAAGAAACAAACACTTCACGGAAAATGGTTTTGAAAAGAAACAAACACTCCACAGAAAATGATTTTGAAAAGAAACAAACACTTCACAGAAAATGGTTTTGAAAAGAAACAAACACTCCACAGAAAATGGTTTTGAAAAGAAACAAACACTCCACACACTTTCAAACTGTATAACTCTAAGCTAGGATACACATCACTCTTCACCATCACACAATAGCCTTAGGAAGGGACCTTGAAGATTAGAACTTAGAACTTTAACACCCAAAGACCATAAGTGTCACAGTCATTACACAAGGACATGAAAAAATAGAATTTTGGATTTGCAAAGTGGAACCAGGTGCAAAGCTTCCTAGTGGTAGGTTACACAGAAGTGGACAAGACAAGAGATCAAGCATTTTAACCATGTAATTAAGCAGAAAAGGTCTTTGCTTTCACTTTTATCAATAAGAAAGGGGAAGAAGTTGATCCTATGCTATGAACCTAGAACCAAAATGAATTTACAATAATAAGTCCTTCTAAATGAAATGCATAATGCAACTAGTTAACCATCTACAAGTTCTGTTTTCAAAGCATGATGGAGTTCTACTTATACCATAGATGTGTGCAGGTGTCTTATGATTTGAGAAAAAAGAATTTGAAGTCAAATCAGGGAGTAACATACTATATTCTAGCAAATCTTTGACCTCTAGCTTTTAAACAAACATCAGACAAGTTTCTTTTTGGAAACTGGACCTATTAACCTTACAATTAACTTTCTCCAAATAGCCACAAGCTTTAAGAGAGACAAAACTGATAGAGCTTATCACACAAGGTGCCTTTATCAAATTACATGACGCACTTAACACATAAACACAGAGAGGAGGGACAAAACTTAGCTTATGGATCAAATCCCTATTGGACAGAATCACAAGGATTTTAAAGGAAACAGAGGAGTAAATCACTTTGAGAGAAAAAGAACAGACCATCCCACAATAATCATTTTGACCAAAAATGAGACTTAACAATCCTATGGGCACATAACCTATCCAAATTTATTCTTTAAGTGAAACAGTCAATCAGACAAGACACAAGCATCAAGGTAACCATTAGACCAAGTTGGAACACTTAGCAAATAGGCTGAGGCTCAACATGATGAATCTTTACCATTTTTGACACATAACCACATTAAACAAGTAGTAATCATGTTAGGTTCACACATAGGTAAGCTTAACCTTCCAAATGACACTTGTGATCAAGCAGGACAGACCATGATCCCTTGGTTCAAGTCATCAAAACTCCTAACTACACACAATCACACAGGTCAAACAATGATCAGACTGGGCAACCTACTTCAGACAGACCTCTTGGCCCTTCCCCTTTATCAATCCCCAGCCCAAGACAAACTCTTACTGAGAAAAAAAAAAGGACATAAGGCAAACCAGGTTGCTCAATGAGCTTGTGACTTCAAACTAGCCTCATGAACCTGATTTCATTATATGAGATACACTGGACTAAACCATTCACAACTTCAACAAACCTATCCTGACCTTAATTCATAGCACATAACCTATTCTAGGCAATACACTAGCATGATCCACCAACTAGACCCTAGTATGAAAAACTTAAAGTATTTAGACAGTTATGATAAGATGAAGAAATCCACATTAGACTAACTCTCTCCTACTCAGACTATAGTCCTAAAACTACCTTCGAAGGCCTTTAATCACAATTGATCAGCCAAGGGCACAAACAAGGAAACTAAATGGAAATACAAGTGAGACAGGTTCATTTGCTTACTACTATAGATTATATTAGGTGCTAGGAAAAGAACTAACTAGTTGTGCAAAGCATGAACAAAGATCCAGACTAAGAAGTTAAATAAAAAAACAATCTAATCAATTTAGAAATTACTCTATAACTCATATGAGACTCCTTAATTGAGTAAAAATACAGATAAGATCAACGAGGAATCACAACAAGATCAAGTAGGAATCACAACAAGTGTATCAGGTTTGAGCTTTGTCTTTTTTTTTTCAAACCACAAGGAATTACATGGACTAAGTACAATATGGACACCACAACTGAAAGAAAAAGACTGAACCAAACATATTGAATTAGCCATCTTGTCCTAAACCCTACACACACCTTGACTAGGGATAATGCCAGCAGAACTAAGGTATAAACGACTCCATTATAGACCATAAAATTATTCTACCTGGACATCCTCAAACAGGAACTGAACATAGAGAACAATAACCACTTAATCCTCATCATAAAATGTAACAACCCATTTTGTCGTTACCGTGATTCTTTCATTTTTGCCCTCATTGACCAGTTCCTAAGTCTCGTTAGAACTATTTTGACCCGAGAAGATAGTTGGCATGACTTCCTAAGCATCGTTTTGGGCTTTGGAAAGTTTTCTAGAAAAAATTGGCTTTAAGCAAAAATAGTTTGACCGTGAGTTGACTTTTTGGTGAACGAATTTCATTCAAAGATCCATCGATTCCGAGAGGTTCATAGACTGATTTATGACGCATTGGTAGGACTGGTTTAGCTCCTAATGCACTCGGGTGCATTTTGGGACTTGGTTTGGGAATGGTTATTGAGGTTTGGGAGTTGACTTAGTCAACGGTATCTCCGTTTGGAAGTATGAGGTCACAGGTGCGTTCGTAGAGTTCTTTTACATGTGGATACATATTTTGGTTGTTGAAAGCGGACCTCGGATGATTATCGAAAATCGGGTTGGAAAGTTGGTTTTTGGCCGCTCGGGAGTTGACTTAGTCAGCGGTATCTCTGTTGGGAATTTTGAGTGTGAGAATGAGTTCATAGCGCATTTTTACCTATATCTACATAGTTGGTTTGTCAAAATTGGGTTCCAAATGAGCTTACGGAGTTCCGGGGCGAAAAACTGAAAAACCGAGGCATCTGGTGTCTGGTGACCGCTTCACCGGACCCTTTACCGCTGGGACGGCACTGCTACAGAATCCTTGGGACCGCTTCATCGGTTTGATCTCTGTAGCGGTAGTGGTTTCCGCTGCGGCGGTTCCGCTAAAATCTGATGACGGGTTCAATATAAAAACCCTCATATCTCCCTCATTTTAAGTCCAAATGAGGCGATTCAAAAGCCAAAATTCAAGGAAATTTCATGCGAAATCCAATGGTGCCATCCAATCAGAATTTTGAGGACATATTGGTATGAAAATTTAGGAAAAACAGAGACTATGTTGGATTTGGACCTCATTTAGGATACATTCTCTCTTGGAAGCTTGGGGATGAATGGATTCTTGGTTATTTCTCAAGATTGTTCCTATGGGTAAGGTCTAAATCTCATGATTAATATTTTCCATTAATTAATCCATCATTTTGGCTTCATAAAACCCTTCCTCTTCCAAAAATCTCTATGCAAAACCTAGGGTTGTTTAACCCAAAATTGGGGTTTTTCATGAAAGAGTTCTAAAAACGAATTAACTTCCTAGATATTGTGAATTAATGATGTTAATGTTGCTATTTATTCTAGGTAATGATATATCTATGCTTGTTAACCAATAATCTTTCATTCTAGAGTTGAAATTCTTGAATCAAAGTTAGGGTTCTTAGACCTAAATTTGGGGGTTTTCATATAAATGATAATTTTGAGAATTAATTGAGTATTTCTATGATTAAATTACTGGGTTTTGACCTTTTAGTATTGAATTTGATATTTTGGTCATAAAATTTCCGTTTTGCCCTTGGGGCCCGTTTCTCCTAAATTAAGGGTTGGAATTTGACCCGAATAGAAAGTAGCCAATATGAATATCATTATTCATGGTTTCTTACATAGAATTCATATGTGATAGAGTTTTATTATTTGGATATGTTTCGAAAGACAAGGTAATGTGTGGGTTCATGGCACTGCTTCTACATGCCAGAGGTGTTATGGCTTCCCTTTCGAGTGAGACTCGGTTAGTTTCATATATTCGTGTATTAGAAGGAACGGAGAATGCATGGATAGGAATTGGAGATTTGGGATGGAATCTTAGAATGGTATTGTTGTGTGATTTGTGTGTTCGGGCTTGTGGCCTGTAGATTCCTTAGGTTGTCTGATGTGATTTTTCGTTAATATTGGGGGATATATGTGACTTGGAAGTAGCGGGTGAAACCTATTGTATGTCTAATGATAAGAAATTCCCGTAATATATGATTATTGTATTATGCCATTAATAGTGAATAAAGTGGATGAATGGGAGGATAAAATGTACCAATGATTGTGATTGAGTCCAAAATGAGTTGTGATGAGGGATTTTGAGTGTAGGGTGAGATTCGTGTTCCTAATTTAAGGAAGTGGCAAATATGTATATCGATTGGTTGACCTTTGTGTGTGGAACTAGCCACCCCGTTAGGTGTGTTTGATTGTTCAATTGTGTTGGCTTGATGCCATATGTAGTTGGTAGATATCGAATTCTACTTGTTGTCTTGATTCGGATAGGATTGACATACCCGTTGTTGGTATTTGTACTTGGATATATGTTGGCATACCCACTGTGGGTATTGTGATGTGATACGTTGTTGGCATACCTGTTGTGGTATTTGTGATATTGAACTCCGCTGTTGGTGTTGTGATGTGATACGTTGTTGTCATACCCGTTGTGGTATTTGTGATATTGAACTCAACTGTTGGTGATTGACATATGCATTGCACGCATTCTCTCATATTCATTATGCATGGCCGATACCCGGTGATGATCCGGTATCGTTGATTGAGCGAAACTGATATTTGATAAACTCTTTTACTTGAGTGATTGTGAAAAGGCCGATGCCCGAAGATCCATTCAGAAATCATTGTTTATATGAAACTGATACTTGATAAACTCTTTTACTTGAGTGATTGTGCGGAGGTCGATGTCCGAGGTTCAATTTCGAAATCGTTGATATGTGTATTGCATGCATTCTCTCATATTCATCATGTATGGCCGATACCCGGTGATGATCCGGTATCGTTGATTGAGCGAAACTGATATTTTGATAAACTCTTTTGAGTGATTGTGAGGAGGCCAATGTCTAATGGTTATATTCGAGCATCGTTGTTGCATGGACGATTGTGATGTTATCTCGGAATCGTTTGTTAGTGCATGGACTCCACGGGTCCCCCAGAGTGGTGCCGGTGAGACTCCCCGTGTGAGAAATTAGCCAAGGTCCCGTCTGTCTGTTTGGCAAAGATCCGGGACAGGTGGCATTTAGACTTCGCTAGTCACACTGGGTTGTGCTACCGAGACGTCGATATTTCGGTCTGGAGTATATGTGTACACCTCATTTGCATGGCATGGTATTGCATCCATACATCTTACATTGCATTGCATTGATACATCTTGCATTGCATTGCATTATGGCTTGTTTGAGATGATTTGGTGTTTACTAGTGATGATTGGATTCAGATTGATTTATTCAGATTTGGCACATTTGGGATTAGATGCTTTACTTAGGCAATGGCGTTTACTTGGATCTGGATTTATTGATTGAACTTGTTGAGGTATCCTATAGACCGTCCGTAAGATTAGTTATATGTTCAGTCTCTATGTGTTGTAAGATAACGAGTGTCTTAATGATGAATTGACTACTAGACTGAGACGATCGATTTAATGATATGTGAGTTCCGATATCGTTGTGAGTTTGACTGGTGAATCATTAGAGTGAAATTAATGCTTAAGGGTATTGATATACAGTGTGTGGTAGATAGCCGAATGACTTGATTGAGTTGTTATCATGTTTATCTGTGAATTCTTTTACTGATATGTGTTACTAATTATTGTCGGCCTATGATACTTACTCAGTACGTGTGGTTGTACTGATATTGCACTTGTTACACCCTTTTTGGGGTGTAGATTGTTTCAGGTAATTGATCGAGGCATATGTAGTGGTAATTCTGAAATCATTAGTCCCTCTTGTACTAGCCTAGACAAGGTCATGGGAAGTTGGATCGAGTCTGTATTTGTTAAATCATTGTAATTTTATTGATTCTTGAGTTTATTGAATATTTTATGAAGTTTTCGCTGAATTTTCTAAGTATCTATTGATTTGAATGAATCGCCTTTATTTAATTGATGTATAATCAATGAGAGGGTTCGCCTACCGAGGTAAAAAAGGTAGGTGCCTGCGCGACCCCGAAATGGGTCGTGACATAAAAACTCTCACATTATCCTATTAACTAAGCATCACATAAGCATGTTACCTTCCCCCCGCCCCCCCCAAAAAAAAAAAAAAAAACTAAGCATCACATAAGCAGAATTCAAATAAGAAAAAATAATGGACTAAAATGATACCATAAACAGACTCTCTTCAACTAAACTAAACTGAACATAACATAAACAGGAAAGCAATAGACTAAAGTACTAGCCTAACTAGAATCTTTATAAACTAAGCAAGACATAAAATAAGAAATGGCATTAAACTAAAAGGTATTAAACTAAAGCTACATAAGCAGACATCAAGTAATGAAACATGGAACTAAAAAATGTTACTTTAAAACAACATCTTCATCAATCAAAACTAAACTAAACTGAACCAAACATAACAATAAACTAAAGCACCACCATAACTAGCATGTAATGAATTAAACAAGACATAAAACAAGAAAAGGCATTAAACTAAAATGTATTTGCCTTATGTGGGTTCAATCCAAAATGGACTAAAAATCTTATGCTCCAACCCCCACCGCCCCCCCA
>NC_081342.1:63476149-63610586 GCF_029784015.1 Lycium ferocissimum
AGAACTTTAACACCTAAAGAACGTAAGTGTCACAGTCATCACACAAGGACGTGAAAAAAATAGAATTTTGGATTTGCAAAGAGGAACTAGGTGCAAAGCTTCCTAGTGGTAGGTTATACAAAAGTGGACAAGACAAGAGATCAAGCGTTTTAACCATGTAATTAAGCAGAAAAGGTCTTTGCTTTCACTTTTATCAATAAGAAAGAGGAAGAAGCTGATCCTATGCTATGAACCTAGAACCAAAATGAATTTACAATAATAAGTCCTTCTAAATGAAATGCATAATGTAACTAGTTAACCATCTACAAGTTTTGTTTTCAAAGCATGATGGAGTTCTACTTATATCATAGATGCGTGCAGGTGTCTTATGATTTGAGAAAAAAGAATTTGAAGTCAAATCAGGGAGTAACATACTTTATTCTAGCAAATCTTTGACCTCTAGCTTATAAACAAACATCAGATAAGTTTCTTTTTGGAAACTGGACCTATTAACCTTACAATTAACTTTCTCCAAATAGCCACAAGCTTTAAGAGAGACAAAACTGATAGAGCTTATCACACAAGGTGCCTTCATCAAATTACAGGACACACCTAACACATAAACACATAGAGGAGGGACAAAACTTAGCTTATGGACCAAATCCCTATTGGACAGACTCACAAGGATTTTAAAGGAAACAAAGAACTAAATCACTTTGAGAATAAAAGAACGACCATCCCACAATAATCATTTTGACCAAAAATGAGACTTAACAATCCTATGGGCACATAACCTATCCAAACTTATTCTTTAAGTGAAACAGTCAACCAGACAAGACACAAGCATCAAGGTAACCATTAGACCAAGTTGGAACACTTAGCAAATAGGTAGGCTCGGACATGATGAGTCTTTACCATTTTTGACACATAACCACATTAAACAAGTAGTAATCATGTTAGGTTCACATATAGGTAAGCTTAACCTTCCAAATGACACTTGTGATCAAGCGAGACGGACCATGATCCCTTGGTTCAAGTCACCAAAACTCCTAACTACACACGATCGCACGAGTCGAACAATGATCGGTGGGCAACCTACTTCGGACGGACCTCTTGGCCCTTCCCCCCTTTATCAATCCCCGGCCAGAGACAAACTCTTGCGAGAAAAAAAAAAAGGACATAAGGCAAACAGTTTGCTCGATGAGCTTGTGACTTCAAACTAGCCTCGTGAACACGATTTCATTGTATGAGATACCTTTGGACTAAACCATTCACAACTTCAACAAACCTATCGACCTTAATTCATGTGCACATAACCTATTCTAGGCAATACACTAGCATGATCCTGCTTGCTAGACCTAGTATGAAAAACTTAAAGTATTTGAGCCGGTCATGCTAAGATGAAGAAAATCCACATTAGACTAACTCTCTCCTACTCAGACTATAGTCCCAAAACTACCTTCGAAGGCATTTAATCACAATTGATCAGCCAAGGGCACAAACAAGGAAACTAAATGGAAATTCAAGTGAGACAGGTTCATTTGCTTACTACTATAGCTTATGTTAGGTGCTAGGAAAAGAACTAACTAGTTGTGCAAAGCATGAACAAAGATCCAGACTAAGAAGTTAAATAAAAAAACAATCTAATCAGTTTGGAAATTACTCTATAACTCACATGAGACTCCTTAATTGAGTAAAAATGCAGATAAGATCAAAGAGGAATGTGACAAGATCAAGTAGGAATCACGACAAGTGTATCGGGTTTGAGCTTTGTCTTTTTTTTTTTTTCAAACCACAAGGAATTACATGGACTAAGTACAATATGGACACCTTGTTGAAAGAAAAAGACTGAACCAAACATATTGAATTAGCCATCTTGTCCTAAACCCTACACACACCTTGACTAGGGACAATTCTAGCAGAACTAAGGTATAAATGGTGGCAAGCTAATATACTAGACCCACACTCCATTATAGACCATACAATTATTCTACCTGGACATCCTCAAACAGGACTGAACATAGAGAACAATAACCACTTAATCCTCATCATAAAAACTCTCACATTATCCTATTAACTAAGCATCACATAAGCAGAATTCAAATAATAAAAATAATGGACTAAAATGCTACCATAAACAGACTCTCTTCAACTAAACTAAACTGAACATAAGATAAACAAGAAAGCAATAAACTAAAGTACTAGCCTAACTAGAATCTTTATAAAATTAAGCAAGACATAAAATAAGAAAAGGCATTAAATTAAAAGGTATTAAAATAAAACTACATAAGCTGACTTCAAGTAATGAAATATGGAACTAAAAAATGTTACTTTAAAACAGCATCTTCATCAACCAAAACTAAACTAAACTAAACTGAACCAAACATAACAATAAACTAAAGCACCACCCTAACTGGCATCTAATGAATTAAACAAGACATAAAACAAGAAAAGGCATTAAACAAAAATGTATTTACCTTTTGTGGGTGCAACTGGGGTACAAATGATGGACTAAGACGTCTTATGCTCCAACTCCTCACTCAGGCCACCACAAACACCAACAGCAAATAAAAAATTAATTTTTAGAACTAGAAACTTAAAAAACTTAAGCTTTAAAATGAAATTTTTGACTTTGGCGACTTTCAAGACTAAAATGGCAAATTTCAGTCTATATCCGATTTTCACCTCTCTTTTGAACGAATGGGGGTTTCTATTTATAGAAACCCCAGAATGGCTTCTAAAATTAACACTATCGATGTGGGACTTGCAAATTTATGCAAGTCCTACTCTCAAACTTGAACCTACGGCCTAGATCTTTGGCACATCCATGAAATCAACGGCTTACAACCATCTTTACCAACATTAATTGCAGAAAATAAAAGGGGAAGGGTAATCGTACCTTTAAGGGTTTGTTTTGCCCGATTTTGGGGGAGAGAAGGACAAAGCATTGAATGTTTTTCCTTCTCTTTTCACGCCACCAGCTGTCCGAGATGGGACGGGACCGTAAAAAGAGCGGGGGTGGGTGGTGAACAGGAGGCGACGCTAGGGTTTTGCTCCCTAGCCGCCTCCCTCTTCTCTTCTTTACATACAGACCCCTGGGGTCCTTAATTTTTGATGGGGGTGGGGGGGGGGGAGTATAATACTCCACTCATTTAACTCTTGTTAATTTGGGTCTCGGTCCTTTGAAATTTGGGCACAATCCATTAATTTTTCTGAAAAAGGCTGGACCTAACCCTCTTTATACATATATACATATATTGTATATGCACCATGTATATTGACATATATATGCATAAAAAGGTCGGGGGGAAAATAAACTAGTAAATAAAAAAGAAAAAACTAATTATTAGTCCATTGGGACTTAAAATAATTTAAACATGACTCATAAGTAAAAAAATAAAAAAAAATCATTTCTGCAGATACTGCTTTGAATTAATTAACCAGATAAAAGAGAAATTAATCAACTACGCCAACACACACAGAATCAAGATTTAAAGGGTAAAAATGGTCAATTCTTTTAATTACTCAAAATACCTTGGACAGTAATATGAAATAAAATCGTCTATTAATCTAATTTTTCCTTGATTTTAATTAATGAGACAAATGATTATAAAAAAGGATTTTCTTGCCCTTTTGAGTAAATTTCAACAAATGAAAGAAAATTCTTCGAATATAATTATTTTCTACAAAAAATGAAAATTACCGTGGAGACTTCTTTATCCACTTGAAAAGATGAGATATTATCCCAAATGATTTCATAAAATTTACCACCTAGACCCTTTAGGGTCCGCAACTGATTTTATTTACTATCCAAGGACTCTGAGCACTTAAAATAAATTACGGGAGGTCAAAAATTAGGTGTCAATAATAACATGTAACTGTCCAGAATTCTAATGCGGTAATATAGAAAAAATATGGAGGACATGTCTGGTAAAACGGAAAAGGGTAAAAATGTGTCTAACATATTGGAAATGGTGCAAATTTTCGCTCCTTCCACCTATTGGATCCAAATTAATGCTCTTAACGTTAATTTTCGGATTAAAAATATTCTCTCTTCCACTTATTAGACCCCAATTGCCTATTACGGTTAAAAATACCCATTCTTTAACGGAATTGTGTAGCTTTAATAAAAGGTGGTAGTAATGTATTGGTCCACTTGGATATTAGACCAACCCATAAATAACTCGACCAATCCAAATTTATTTGTTCGATAATTGGGGACGAATTTCCAAGAATCCATCATGTTAAAGGATGAAGAAGCTGAGCTAAACATAAATCTAAAATCAAATTGGAGCTTGTTTGCGCCGGTTTTGAACGAAAAACTGTAGCTTAAAACAAAGAAGACATTGTTGTTTTTTGAATTTATTCGGTTACAAAATATGAAGCACCGAAGGAACTAAGTACCATGGTTTCTAGTTGTTTTGAGTTAACCCGGATGTGTCAGGTTATTTATGGTTGGGGTCACATGTACTAATAAATCAGTACCGCCTATTTAATTAAAGCCACAGATGTGTCATCTCATAATTCCGCTAAAATGAGGTACATTTTTTACCCGAAAATTAACATTAAGGGCAATTGAGGTCCAATAGGTAAAAAGAGAGACATTTTTAACCCGAAAATTCCCCTTAGGGGCTATTTGGGTACAATCGGTAAAGGAGGGCAAATATAAACCCTTTTCTATATGTTAGGGACATTTTTGACCTTTCTCCGGAATACATCGATAAACTTAAGAGACCTATAAAGAATGTTAATACAGTATATGCATATTTTTAAACTTGATTTTTCATTATAGACAGTTTTCTCTTGTGCAAAATTTAAACCATATTTAACTTCAAAAATTTGTTTTGTTCACCAAATAGTTCATAGAATATCAAACTTCACGGTTCTTCATTAGTTTTTTGTTCTTTATCTTTATATCAAAAAAACATGTATGCTACTTGTTAACTAGCCTAGACATTTAGCAAGTAAATATGGTTGAGAGTGGTTGTTAAGTATGATTAGTTGTGTAGTTAGTTAGTGTGTTAGTTAGAGAAATGTATATAAGCTTGAGCTAAGTCATTGTAAAGCTTCAAACTCATAAAAGATATTTTCAATCAAATGTAAAAATTCTCTCTCTATAACTGCTCTTCCTTCTCTCTCAATTCTCCTTCTTCCTTCTTCATCTCATTTCAACTCGATTAGATCTCCATTAATGGAGCTTTCATGGTATCAAAGCTACAGTTATTGATAGAAATTAATCGCAACATCGTTGAGAAAAATAAGTTACTAGCAGGTGCAATTGATTTCAGCTTATACAGTTGAATCCAAGCTGCAAACATTGTCATAAAAAGCTAAGGTTTAGATATTCAAATTATCTAATGGTGGTTGATAATACAACAAACAACACATATGACACAAATTCAAATGAAACTGAAGTTGCAAATGCACATGCAGCTAATACAAATATATCTAGAGGAACAACTTCTGGAACAACTAGCACTATCTTTGGTAACAATTCAACTGTAGATCATAATCATCCTCTGTATTTGCAACCTAATGATACTCCAGGTAGTTCGCTAATATCACTTCAGCTTACTGGTTTTGAAAATTATGCTTTATGAAGTAGATCTATGAGAATTGGACTACAATGTAAAAGCAAAATCGGATTTGTTGATGGTAGATATCCTAAAAGTAGTTTTGCACCTGAATTGCATGATCTATGACAAAAATGTAATGATGTACTATTGTCATGGATAATGAGTGTTGTTAGGCCAGGATTGTTGAGTACTGTTGTATATACTTCTAGTGTACATAAGGTGTGGTGTGAACTAAATGAGAGATTTGAGAAAGTTAATGGATCTCATGTGTTTTACTTGCACAAGGAAATCCACACATTCACAGAAGGTACTCAGACTGTGACTGATTATTTTTCAAGGTTGAGAGATTTGTGGACTGAAGTTGATGCAATCATACCCTGCACTGACTGTCCATGTCCAGAGTCTAGAAAATTTCATGAATATTTTGAGTATCAAAGATTGTTATAGTTTCTTATGGGTTTAAATGAGTCATACACTCAGTCTAGGAGTCAAATATTGATGATGGATCCAACTCCTAATGTGAACAAGGCTTACTCCTTGATTATTAATCAGGAGAGTCAAAGGAATCTAGCTAGTAGTACTTAAGTTGGGTATATGTCTAGTATGATGGATGGTGCTGCTATATATAGCAACAAAAGTGTGATGGATAGTGTTGCTATGTATAGCAACAAAAATGTGATGGATAGTGTTGTTATGTACAACAATAGAAATTTCAATAGTAAAACATCTAATAGTGATGTGAATACCTACAAGCCAGGAAGAGAACTGCTGAAGTGTGAGAAATGTGGTTGTAAAGGTCACTCTAAGGATGAATGTTACAGATAGTGAGATATTCTCCCAACTTCAAATCAAAGAAGAAGAGTGTAAATACTGGAGGTTCTGAGTATATTCCAACTATGCAGGATCTAGTGATGCAGTTGAGCAAGGAATAGCACAGTATCAACAAAAACTTAAAGGAAAGACACCACAAACTTCATCAGTTCAACATGGTCAGCAGAGATCCACACATGAACCTACATCATTCTTTACTCAGGAGTAGTACCAACAAATTATGCATATGCTAGCTTAAAGAAAGGCAGAAGGAACTGACAATTCATCCAAGGCTGCTACAGTAGGTAGTGTTCTTATTGCATTACTATCTAAGTATGTCAATAAGGAATGCATTGTTTATACTGGGGCAACACATCACATGACTTATCAGCTAGACATGCTAGATAACATTCAACCTAAAGACACAGACAAAAATAAAGTGCATTTACCAACAGGAGGTGCAGTAATGTATCTCACACTGGAAGTGTAAATGCACTTAAGGATAAGAAGATATCTAATGTGCTATAACTTCCTAACTTTAAGTTCAATTTGTTATCAGTTTCAAAGCTCACAAAGGAACTACAATGGTTAGTAGCTTTTTTCCCTGGTTTCAGTATTTTCCAGGATCTTTACAGTGGTCAGGTGATGGGGATTGGTAAGGAGGAACATGTACTTTATATCATCAAGGAAGGGATTTAGTAGCTATCTCAAACATTAACCACTCCTAGGTGTGTCAACACAGTCATCTTACCAGGAGACAGTACTCTATGGCATAGAAGATTCGGCCATGCTCTTATGATATAATAAAACAACATGAGTCACATCGTAATCTTTAAAATGTTAATCCTCATTGTACTGTATGTCCCCTATCTAAGCATACAAAGTTACCATTTCAATTGAGTACTCATGAGTCTAAGTCTCCTTTTGCTCTTATTCATTATGACATTTGGGGTTCTTTCAGGGTGTCAACATATAATGGAAAGAAATATTTTGTAATTGTGATAGATGATTACACCAGATACACTTGAATTTTCTTGATTACATCTAAAGCTGACACTATAGTGGTAATGAAAACTTTCTTACTCAGGTTCAGAATCTATTTTCTTCATCTGCTAAAGTCTTAAGAATAAATAATGGAAGTGAATTTTTAGCACAGATTTTGAAGCTATGTTATCTAGTCTTGGCATTCTACATCAGAGTACATGTGTATATACTCCTTAGCAGAATGGCATTGTTGAAAGGAAGCATAGAACAATACTACAAGTGGCCAAATCTCTCAGGTTTCAAGTTGTTGTTCCATTAAAGTTTTGGGGTGAGTGTGTATCTACAACAGTGTACATTATCAATAGATTTCCCTCCAAGGTGATCAAGTTTAAATCTCCCTTTGAAATGTTTTATTTGCATCCTCCTAATCTCTCACATCTCAAAGTGTTTGGCTATCTTATGTTATGCTGCCAGTTCTAAACCTTTGGATAAATTTTCTCCAAGAGATGTACCTTCAGTGCACATAGGCTACTCTTCCACTCAGAAAGGGTATGTGTGTATGACTTGCACTCCAAAACATTTCTATTCAAGATATTACTTTTAATGATGATACTATTGATGTTTTTATCACTACTAAGGAAATCCTAGTGGTAGAAGAAGTTCCTGACATTAGAAAATCATCAAGACAATGTGAACAACCATTATGGGTGCAGGATTATATAATTCTTGCTAATAAGCCTAAGTGCACCTATCCTATAGTTCAATTACCTATCCTGTGGTTCAATTTGTCTCTAATGATCACCCGTCATCTGCTTAGTAGCTAGCTCTATCTGTTTATTCTACCAATTCAGAACCCTCATCTTTCCAAGAGGCTTCTTCTAACCCTAGATGGATTGAAGCTATGAGGCTAGAGATTGTTGCCTGAGAAGACAATCAAACTTGGTCATTGGTAGATTTGCCTCCTAGTCATAAAGCCATTGGTTGCAGGTGGATTTACAAGGTTAAGTAAAAATCTAATGGGGAATTTGAGAGGTTTAAAGCTAGGTTACTTGCAAAGGGGTAAAATCAGAGGGAAGGTTTGGATTATGGTGAAACATTATCTCTTGTTGCCAAAATGGTCATTGTTAGAACCATTATGGCTATTGCTACTTCTAGACATTGGTATATCTATCAAATAGATGTACGTGATGCATTTCTCAATGGTGACTTAGTTGAGAATGTTTATATGAAGATTCTTGATGGGTTTGCAAGAAAAGGTAGTCTCATAAGGTTTGCAAACTAAACAAGTCTCTGTATGGACTCAAACATGCTCCTAGGAAATGGAATTTGAAACTCACTGAAACTTTGATTCAAATGGGATTTCAGCAGAGTCACTATGATTATTCACTATTCACAAAGAGGAGTGGTATATGACACTGTGATAGTATTAGTTTATGTAGATGAGTTGATTACGTGCAACAATCAATAGCTTTTGTGTGACACTAGAGAAGCTCTACAGAATTAAGTTTAAAATGAAGGATCTTGGAGAACTCAAGTTCTTTCTAGGCATTGAGTTTGCAAGATCTAGCAAGGGAATACTTATGTGTCAAAGAAAGTATGCATTGAAAATGATAGCTGAAACTGGGCTAGGAGGAGCCAAACCATCAGGAACACCACTTGAGCTTAATAAAAAAACTGACCTTAGGGTAGTATGACAAATGTATTCAGGACAAGAGTGTATCCGAGGACACAATTCTTACAAATCTAGGACCTTATCAGAGGTTATTAGGGAGGTTGTTGTATCTTAGAATGACCAGACCTGATTTAGCATTTGTTGTTCAGGTTCTAAGTCAGTACATGCATTTTCCAAAGCAGTCTCATTGGGAAGCAGCACTTAGAGTAGTAAGGTATATCAAAGAAGCACCTGGACTTGGTTTACTAATGCCATCAGATGATACAAGTCAACTTGTTGCTTATTGTGACTCTGATTGGGGTGGATGCTTAGAGTCTAGAAGATCAGTGACTGGTTATCTAATGAAGTTTGGTGAGGCGTTGCTTTCTTAGAAGTAAAACGAAAAAAAAAAAAAAAACTGTGTCAAGAAGTTCTGCAAAAGCAGAATTTAGAAGTATGGCCTCATGTGCAACAGAAGTGACCTGGTTAGTTGGACTTTTTAAAGAACTTGGGATTTGTGTTGAGGTGCCAGTAAAGATGATATGTGATAGTAAAGCTATAATTAATCCCATGTTTCATGAGAGGACAAAGCATATTGACACTGATTGTCACTTTGTCAGGGAAAGAATAGCTCATGGAATATTGAAGACTGAGCATATACACACTAAAGAACAGCTAGCAGATTTATTCACCAAGAGCCTTGGAAAAGTTCAGCAACAATATCTGCTCAGCAAGTTAGGAGTCAAGAACCTATTTCAACCACAGACTTGAGGAGGAGTGTTAACTAGCCTAGACAGTTAGCAAGTAACTATGGTTGAAAGTGGTTGTTAAGCATGCTTATTTGAGTAGTTAGTTAGTGTGTTAGTTAGAGAAATATATATAAGCTTGAGCTAAGTCATTGTATAGCTTCAAGCTCATAAAAGATATTTTCAATCCAATGTAAAAATTATCTCTCTATAACTGCTCTTCCTTCTCTCTCTATTCTCCTTCTTCCTTCTCTCTTAATTCTCCTTCTTCATCTCATTTCAACTCGATTAGATCTCTATTAATGGAGCTTTCACTACTATGACCCTATGAGCTCACCAGATATTGAAATTATTTTTAAAAAAGTAAATCAAGCAAGAAATAAGCATTAATATAAAGGAGAATATGATCATTTCATAGAGTTGGAGGGGTTCAATGATTATCTCTTCTTATTGACACATACCTTTATATCAATGCTTAGAGAAGAAGTTGATCATCACATATGGTGGAAAATTGGAAAAGGGGAAAAAAAATTCTCGTTTGACAATTGGACCAATCAAGGGTCTTTGTATGAGCTTATAGAGGATCGAACCATTACTCAAAATATTTCCATCAAGGAAGTTTCAAAGATGATCAATGGGACTGGACAGCACTTGAATCACAACCAAGTGAGCATATCAAGGACATTATCAACAACTGCAAACTGAAGCTTGACAGAAATACAAGAGATATCCCAGTTTGGATAGCATCCCAAAATGGTTCTTTCTCAGTATCTACAGCATGGAATATCATTAGAAAGAAGAAACCAATTGCTCAGATGGACTCAAAGATATGGCATAAAGATGTTCCTTTTAAGATGTCATGTATAGCTTGGAGAGCAGTTCATGACAGAATTCCTTCTGAGGTAAAAGTGTCAAAAAAAATTTAAACTAATCACTGTCTCTAAGTGTTGTTGTTGTGTTGGTGCAGGTATGAATCCAGGTGGGCAGAATGTTGATCACTTATTTTGCTCTGGACATTTTCCTCAACTACCATGGGGCTATTTTGCTGGTAAAATGGGAATCAACACCAAGAATACTAATCTCAGAGAATTACTCATCAGATGCTGGAACTGCCATCCTAAAAATCCTGTCACTACTTATGTCATAAGCATCCTCCCCCCCATTATCATATGGGAGCTTTGGAGGTCAAGATGCAACTCCAAGTATGAAGAAGAGAATCCATCTTTTATCAGATCCATATACAATGTTTCTTTCAGTATCACCCAACTTTCCAAAAGTAAATTCAAGAGACTGAACATCCCGGATAGCTGGAACAATCTGATCAAGTTGATGGACCTCAACCTTAATGCTAACACTGTGCAGGCTATTAAGTGGATCAAACCTCCCATTTTTTTTGTCAAGATGAACTCTGATGGTTCTTGCAGAGGTACATCTAGTGGGGGAGGAGGAGTAGTTAGAGACTCATGGGGCAAATGCATCATGGCTTTCATGTTACCTCTTGGAGAAGGAACCAGCAACACTGCAGAGGCTAAAGCTCTCCTTTTTGGAATAAGATGGTGTTTAGAGAATGGACATAGTTTGGTGATTGCAGAAACTGATTCACTCCTTATCAAGAACTGTATCTTGGAGAACTGGAAGATACCTTGGAATCTCAAGGAAGTCATAGAAGATATCAAAAGGTTGGTCTAGAGCAACAATATCATCATAAGGCATTGCTTTAGAGAAGCAAATAAAACTGCGGATAAGCTTGCTTCTCTAAGCCATGTCACAGATAGAACCAGAGTCATCACAAGCTCCAGCAGCATACCAATACAAGTAAAAGGGCTCCTCAACATGAATAGGTGGGAGTTTCCATCAGTTAGAGTTAGAAGAAAAAAGCCCGGGATGATTTATTTTAATCCTCCTTGAAGTGCTGATTTGGTTTCATAATTGCCACTATAGTGCAAAACCTTTTGCCCAACCTCTGTAAAATAGTTCTAAAGAAGGCTTGGTGTAGTCCTCCTTCTTCATATGTAAATTTTTGGAAGTGGCAATGAAATACGAAACAAATCTTAATTAAAAAAAAAAAGAGATGATATTTAAAAATTTTAACTATAGTGGAGGTCCTCGAGTTATGTCAATTTTGAGAGACGACTGATTGATCACTTCTATATTAAATTTTCTGTATTTAAGAAATTAAATTGGCATCCATTTAGGACAAAAGAAATTATTTATTAAAGCAATTACTTATAAATACGAAAAAGGTGATATTTCCATCAAGAGGGTAAAGCTCAAAAGGTAATTTTTGCAAATTGGTATTGAAAATAAGGCAGAAAAGCTTATGGCATTAACACTAATTATATGTTGAAATTTTACACACATGTTTATTGCTTTATATTAAAAGACTCATCATATAAGATTTTATCAAACCATGTATTTCCCACGACATTAGTACATTTATGTGGTACAATACTGACACTACATATAGAATACAATTCTCTTTGAAGTGGATAAAAAAATGAAGAAATAAAAAGTTACAAAATGCCATGTCTATAGAAGACACACTTGGTATAGCAAGGAGAGATCTGAATGGATTCTCATGGCTCTCTATGGGATGATGAAATCAATTCTGTGATAAGAGCAAGTACAATTTTGGGCACCAATATCACTGGCAACACAAGGAGGACTAACTCTTCCATCTTGGTACCACTTTTTTCTTTGTTGCAGTAAATCATTGATGAAACTATCCAGAGTTTCTCTAGTGATGCCCGGCATAACAATAACATGTGCCATATCTCTCACACAAGAAAGTTGCCAACGACGAACGAATTCATGGTCACGAGGCCTCTCGAGCACAACTATGATGCTAAGCTCATTGAGCATTACACTAATTCCTGCTTGTTGAAGACGGTCTTTTAAGTATTTGGCATTGTCAAGGCATCTCTTGACGTCTTTCTGAAGTCCAATTTGACCTTTAGCACATAGACTGTACCACAAGAAGATAGGAGCTAAGCCATTTCTGCTTCCTGAAATTGTCGCATCCACTGAAGCAATGTATTCAACTTTTCTTGAAAGGTTGTTAATGTAACTTTTCCTTGTTATTTGAATTCCACATGGCATTGGACATCCCAAAAATTTATGACCAGAAATTGTAACACTTCCAATTGGTTTCTTGAAAGAAATCATCTGTACAAAACACAATCACAAATGTTAGAATTGCTTTAGTGTTAAGCTATAATACTCAAATCTTTTAAGATGCAAGTAAGAAAAACAAACTTACATTATTGATAAACGGGATAATAAGCCCATTCAGTGCTGCATCACAGTGGATATAAAATTCCTCATGTGTATAGCCACAATCGTCAAGTGTTTGAAGAATAATATCAAGGTCATCAATAGCTCCTTTGAAGGTAGTACCTATAATTAAAACAATAATTATTAGAAAATGTGTAAGAAAAATGATCCTCAAGCTCTACAGCTAGCAAAATTGAAAAGAATAAGCTATTAGAATATTTACCAATTGTAACATTAATTATTGCTGGTATGCCCTTGTTTTGAAGTAATTTTTCTTTCAAATCTGAATAATCCATCTCTCCATGTATAGATGCATTAATCATTTCAAAGTCCATTCTGTACATCATTGCTGCTTTTGAGACTGAGTAATGAGAGTCTTTTGATGCATATAAAATCCCAGTTGGAAGTAATTCTCTCCTGCAAAAACAAAAAAAAAAAAAAATTAATTTAGAGAAGTCAAAAAAAAAAAAAAAAAAAAAACTCTTTTACATTTTAAATTGCTTTCGTATACATGATCTCATTCTCAAAATTTTTCATTTTCCCAATTTAAATATTGACTTTCTGATCCCAAAGTTCTTTGGTCCTGTTACTTGTTAGGTGATAAAGGGAATATTTCTAGTAACTTCTTTCTTTTGAATAAATTTATACACTTGGGTCCCTGATTTGGTGTTCAATTTTGCATAGCGGTTGGAGAAAGTGTTTTGGGTTCACGCACTCAAACTTTAAAAAATAAGATAATGTTTTTTTTTAGTGTGTACTAAATGGTGACCAACCATTCTAGCTCTATAAATTTTATTAGAAGCATTCTAAAAGGTTTCTCAAAGATATGAGTAATATTAAAAAGCACTACTCCCTTGATATTAAGGATATGATTGAAAATAATTGTTAGCTCCAATCTTGAATTCTAAAAGTGACAGTTAATTTGAGACAATATTTTTAAGTTAAAGTGACTGTTAATCTGGGACAGATTGAGTAATTGATAGAGTAAATTGGTCAAAATTGGTGCTTACCCAACCAAAATGCCATGGAGATTTCCTTCTGTGCCACCATTTGTAACATAACCCCAATATTGATCTCTTTCAATTTCCCATAAGTCTGCAAACCAATTCAAAACAGCGACTTCGAAATCTTTTGAATGAAAATCCACAGTGTTTTGAAGAAATGGATCACCACAATTATTTAAGTGGAATTGCAAAAGTGGGGCCAAGCTTGCATAATGCTCATAGCATATGTTAACTGGATAACCTGAAAAGAAGAAAACCAACAAACAAGAATGAACAAATCATCATTGCATATTAATACAAGCAAATAAATAAATAAATTATCCTAATTATTTTTAATGATATTAGACGATGTAGTCTTTAATTTGTTCCAAAAAGAACATAGAAAATAACCACTTAAGAAGTTTCTGGTCTAATCTTTATATTCATCGGAAGAAGTGTTGGGTGTTTACACAAAATCAATATAAATTATCATGGTTAGCTGATTTAATAAAATACACGTTAATTAACTATGATTAAGTAAAAGAAGTTTATATTGTAATACATGACATGTAATATATTGATTTCATGTAAACACCTACGGGTAAATTTTTACCAACGTCAACCCCGATTTCTGACAGCATTAGTTAGTCAATTATTCGAAATTGCTCGAGATGGTGATTTTGTCAATTAGGCATATACCTTAAATTCTATTTTCAAGTTCTCCAATTTCATTTTGTTCTAAAATAAATTGTCAACCCGACATCGTGGAACAGAGTAATTGACCCAGACTTATTAGAACATTCTTGCATGTCAATTTTGTCAGCAATATACTGTAAAGAAAGATAGATAAAAATACGTCGAACACATAAAATATCATATACTATATATAAGTCATATGCACTGACAAAGTATATAAATTTTAACACTATCGAGAATTTAAACTTGTAATAACAGGTTAATTATCATTTTTATTGGATTTTCAACTTATGCTTATCAAAAGATTTATATGCAATACTTATCAAGTAGCATGATTGTATAAACTTAATATTATATGTTATATTCGTAAGCACTAAGGTATTTGATGGAGAGGTTGGCAATACATAAAAAAGATTAGTTTACCTATATGGTAATTGATACGTTGGGTAAGTGTATCAATATAGTTCATCAATGTACAGTCAAGGCTTGGTCCATCATTTTTGCCAGGCTCAGTCACTGAAAGGTTCAAATTCTTTCTTGGTGTAGTAGGTGTAGAAGTCACCTTCAGTCTCTTCATTTCTCCAAAATCTCCATTTGGTATTAATCCAGGTGGTGCCAATCCTCTAGGAGTCATAGCTGATGGCTCAAAGTCCTTCAAAAAATAGAAGAGAAACAATTTTTCATCAACATGAACAGATTTGTTTGTGATGATTTAAATGGAAATAGAACATTTTTTTGGTTTCCCAATCAGTATCCGCTTTATGTTCTGACTAATCCGAAATAGTGTCGGGAACCGTTTTGTGGGTAAAGCACTCTCAGTGGTAAAGCCACAATGCTAGCTACAGGTTCTACAAAAACCAATAGGTTTGGCTCAAACCTTATATTTGTATTTAAGAGATCATTTAATATGTACAAATAATCTATTTAGAACCAGTAAACAAAAAGAATTGTCGTAACCCATAACTAAAAATCCTGGCTCAGCCTCTGAACGCTCCCTATAAAAGACAACCATATTTTCAAGGTTCAAATACGAAACCTCTCGTTAACTGTGGAGGGGACGTACTACAACCTGCCACAAACTTTTGTGTGGTAAGGAAATTGAAGTAAAGAACCATGCAGACAACTAACTATGATAAGGAAAGAAAAAGAATATGAGTGTTAATTTTGATCTTTTGGTTCATCTGTCCACAACATAAGAAATTAGGGAAATGTATACCATTCTTTCCCATTGAATTTCCATGAAAAGGAACACGAAACCATGCAAGAAGATGAAGGAAAAAACAAAAATAGGATTAACCCTCAAGTCATCAAGAAAACTAAAAGAGCAAAATGGAGATAAGTTTCTTTTAGATGCTAAAAGGACATTAATGAAAAATGATAAGAATTCAATTCCATAAACTGGCCACTGCCATGAGTTAGATTTTAGTTTCATAAGTAGACAAACAATAATAAAACAAAAAATAATCCTTTGGGAGCTAGAGGGCAAAAAACAAGAATTTACAAAATAATGTGGAGTTGTTTAATTTCTTGATCAGAACAAGAAGAAGATGGATGTAAGAATTATACCTTCTCAAATGATAAGCTACCCATTCTTGGAGCTCAAGTTTTTAGTTTATTTGTTACTTTAGAATGGAAACCAAGTGCGATAGAATTATGTGTAATATTTGGGATTATATAGGTCTAAAAGATCGTGGGTTTGGGCACCAACCACAATTTACTTTTTTTTTTTTTTTTCATTTCCTTTGATTTAATCTTTCTATTTTTTTCCTTTCACCTTTTCCTCTTTGCTTCCTATTTTCCCGCTTAAATAAATTAACAAGTCATTGAGTTCTATTGCCCAAAAGTCCTCTTCTTATTATAGTGTGTGGCCAGATTTTGACCTCGTGGTACAAAGACTTGTTAGACTTTGCAAGCCCTGGTCTACCAAATTAGTTGGTAGGTGAGAATTGATAAAAATCCAAAATCAAATATTATTCATGCACAAGTGGTGGTGTCTATACTCGAATTTGTAAACGTAATGATCATTCTTTTCTAAGGATTATGCTGGTTTTATCAATGTTCACCAACTACAAATGTCGATAATTTTGTACGTTCTTAGCAGAAGATTTATTTTTCAATTTAGTGTAATACAACTACTGCCTAGCTAATTTTTATTACACAATAAGTATAGAAACCATTTCGCTCTAATTTTCACATGCCGTTGACCACACAACTATATTTCTTATCCATTATTGGGGGAAAATAGCTTCTCTCTATAGTTAAAGTGACTCATTCTTAGAGCCGAAGCCCAGTAGCTTTGATAAAAATCCTCTATTTTTACGTTAGAAATATTCATTGAATTCGTACAAATAATTTTCTGGCACTCAATAAGCTGCATTTTCAGAATCCATACATTCAAAATTCTGGATCTGTCGCTGGATCCAGTGTGTTAACTACGATTTTACAGGAACTGATCTGTAGCTTTTGCTCATACACTGTTTAAAATATTTTTTAATTATAATAAATAATTGAGTATAAATATTTGATTGTGAACTCAATTATTATTGTATAGTAACTTGAGATCGCTGCAGGAAGTCATAAACTTCAAATCCTGGATCTGCCTCTGTTCGTCCCCTATCATTGACTGAGATGAGTATTTTATTTAGTGGAGAAATGCGGTCAGTAAAAATTTATATAATGAATCTCAAACTCGTTTATGGTTGGGGCTTAGCTATTATTTATTGTACTCATTCCATGTCATCAGCTCTATATAAAGCGGAGAATTGAACTTGTTCTAACACAGAATTAGATATGTTAAATTTTACATTGATATAAAGTAAAAATATCGGAAATTTCTCCAGTATTATGGGAGTGACTTTTTTTTTAAATCTTTCTCACGCAGTATATAGGACGTGTTTAAGAATAAAAAGCTACAAAATGACACTATTGAACGAGGACAGGGAATGTGCATACAATGAATTAAAAAAGAAAAAGCTACGAGACGTAACAATTTACCTTTTCTCTTATGAAAAATTGCACGTGAAAGAACAAGTTATTCATGTCAAATAGTTTAGAGAACAGTTCTTTTCTCAAACGTGTTATCTCTTCTTCTTCTTTTTTCCCCTTCTTTTTCCACCATTATTGTTGAGTAGACCGTTTGAGAGTTGCAAATTGCATTTATTAATCATGGAAAATATCAAGATTAATAAAATGCACTCAAGACCAAATATAAACTGGTAAGTAAGGAAATAAAATGAAATTAATTGAACCAAGTCAAACAAATTAGGTAATTTTTTCCCCAAAAACCAAAAAAATTTAAAAAAAAAAGAAGGTACAGTAGTAAAATTATTGCTGTCTATATTCTGTTTTTATATGTTGTCTATTCTGTTTTTATAGAAAAGAGCTTTTGTCATATAGTTAGCCAGCTGTGTTAGTTGCCTGACATGAATATTAGAGTGTTTAACATATTTCATTTATTGTTCTATCTTTTTCAGTATCTTCAAGAATATTTGCATAATATAGAAAGAAGAAGATGTCAATGGTTATGTATGGTGACGGCGTTTGGGTCTTTGGGAGGTGGAACAAAGGTACACTTTTCAAAAAAAGCTTAATTTAACTTCTTTAGAACTTTGTAAGAGTGAAAAGTTGAAAAACAGTTGCCCCAGCTCACATGCATCATTGCCATATATAATGGCATTTTTTGGAAGGTGTAGGTGGATTGTCCTATTCTCTAGATAAAAGTTGTTCACTCTCTACCTATGAACGAATAGTACAATTGACAAAACAAAAGCAGGTGAGCTTATGTAAATAAAAGCAAGTAAGCTTATGTAAATACTCACACCTTTTGGTCTGATTTACTAATACTGGAAGCTGTCCACATTTTCAGAGAAGCAAAATGTGTGGCCAATGCGTTAGCTCGTCGACATGGCAAAGCTCTGGTTCTAACTAATTAATATGCAAGATGTTACTTACTTTAGTCTATCCCCACCTTTTATGTTATATCTAGGGTGTTCATGGTCCGGTTTTTTTGTTTAAACCAAACCAAACCATTATAGTATAAATTTTATCGGTTTCGGTCGGTTTTATCGGTTTGGTTCGATTTTTGAGGGTTTTAAGGATGTTTTTTATAATGAAAAAAAAAAAAATACAAATGAGGTACAAAAAATGAAAATGAGATACAACAACGACAGACACATAACCCAAAGTGCAAGTAAATACTACACAAATTTGCCTCATCTTCGTGATTCAAATTCAACAATAAATTAGGATTTATTTCTTAGCAAGATAAGGCAATAAACTGAAACAACAATCTAATGACCAATAAACAAAGCAGCGGTAAATCACATTCAAAAGTAAAGAATAATCATGAACTCAAATACCAAAGACCACTTGAAAATTAATGGACGAAAAGAGTTGAAAGTGGATAATGAGCAAAAGATATCCACTTTAACAAATACCTTCAGCAAATGACCTTACACGCTTTCAAGCACAATACACTTTTCGTACACTCACTGTTTAACAATTGCTCGTGGCTATTAAAAAAAAAAAAAAAAAAAACTCTTTCATTCCCCTAAGAAAATGTGCGGAACAGAAGAAGAACACCACTAGGAATCAAATGGTCTAATAAATCAAGAGTAAACATTTTAGACAAGTGAATTAGCCAAAGGATTGACGAAGACACTTAGCAAGCCTCATGTACCATTTAGCAAGTGTAAGGCAATTGATAGGCCTTATTCCACCAAAGGAAAAGATTTAGCAAATTTAAATTAGTATTGGACTTCGAATGACCCAAAATTATGAAGAAGATAGATAAAATTTAATTAATATCTAATATGTGTGTGTATATTATTTAGATATGTATTTATTTACCGATTTGGTTAGTTTTTTTTTTTTTTTAACACCAAACCAAACCAAATGTTATCGGTTTTTAAAAGTTTTAAACCAAACAAAATCAAACCAAGCCGGTTTTCAATTTATTAAGTCGATTTGACTTGGTTTATCGGTTCAGATCGATTTTTCGGTCTCATTTGAATAGCCCTAAATTTATGTCCCTTTCAGTATGACTTAGCAGGTATTGCAACTAAACGTTTAACATCTGTTGGAATAAACTTGTACTCCCTCCTTCCCAGTTTAAGTGTCTTAGTTTGACTGGGCACGGGGTTTAAGAAATAAAGGGATATTTTTGAATCTTGTGGTCTTAAATGAAAGATATGTGTAATCTTTTAAATCTTGTAGTCTTAAATAAAAGATATGTGTAATCTTTTAAATCTTGTGGTCTTAAACATGCCTTGAGATTGGAAAACTTATCAAATATAGAAACGGACACTCTTTTTGAGACAGATCAAAAAAAAATTTAGACACTTAAATTGAGACGGAGGGAGTAATAGCTTAGTTTTACTTCCAATAAATAAAATACCTTTGTTTGCGCAAAAAAAAAAAAGTGGGATTTGTACAAAGAGGTACTTTGGAGTAGGTATTTAAAGCTGTCTACAATATTTGAGCGGAACTTCCATTTTAATAATAAAAAGAATCTTTTAAACTGAAATATCTTTAAGCTGAGCAGCAAAGATGGTGAAGAGTCGCTGACAAGCGAAATCAAAATCAGTGAAAATATGGCATGCAAGTCATGATAGATTGATGGGTCTAACTTCATGGGTATTCAACCTAACTGCCATGTAATTGGATTACTCTTCTTTCTTTCTCTTTTTTTTTTTTTTTTAATTTCCTACTTGGTGTTCGATATCTATATTGAATTCCGACTAAATTTGGATTCACGTCTGAAAGTCCCACATTGGGGGGTAAAGCGCCCCTAACAAAGGCGACTCCATGCCTAGTGTTCGAGCCAAAGACCTCTTGTTAAGAATGAAGGAGTTCTTACCACTCCAGCGCAACCCTTGTTGGGGAGATTACTTACAAATCATCTCAGAACATTATGATTTCAAAGCTACAAACAGAGAAGAGGAAGAAATATATATTTCAGAATTGTGGCATGCAAGTCATGTCAGACTGTTATGACATCATGATATAATCAACCTCATTGTCTTGTTGGATTACTCATAATTTATGTCAGATCGTCATTATTTGAAAGTTCAAAAAAAAAAAGTAGATTTTAGAATTGTGGCATGTAATTCATGAGAAACCAATATGACCTCATGATATATATTTAACATAATTATCGTGTTGGATTAATCACATATATAATGTATCATAAAGATTTCAACACTACAAATAAAGAAGAGGAAAAGTACATTTCAAAATGTTATAAAATTTATAATATTTGAGTGAAATAACATTAAAAAACTATTTTCAAGCACCACGAATGAAAAAATTAATTTATCTGAAACCTAAGCTTTGAGGAACATGAATGAATTGTAAGTGTGAAAAGTTATATAAGCAGTTACACCGTACCGGTTGTCTTGCCCTAACTCACATCTTTACCACTTTGGGGTAGGGGTAGGCGTTCGATTTTCGGTTCGGTTTTATCAAACTTCTGTTCGGCTATTTCGATTTCGGTTTTTTGAAGGTGGACACCGAACCAAACTAGTTCGGTTCGGTTCTTTCGGTTTCGGTTCGGTTCGGTTTCGATTTTTTCAATTCGATTTTTTTAATATGATATTACAAGCGATTCCATTTATACTAATTCATATTCTCAAAAGTAATAAAACATAAAACTGATAAATTCAAATCAAAATCAAACAAACAGGATTACACAAGAACAGAAAATCATAACCATGATATAGGATGACTAGGTGTTATATACATACCGTAAGAATAATAAAGAAAACACATAAAGGACATACATTAATCCTAAAAACGCATCCTAATCACCTTCGTTTGTTAAGGATGTTTGATTTTCTCAATTGAAGTGGACAATTAGGGATACAAAAGCAAAGAGGGCTCGTTACAATTGATTTATTTTTTTTGACTTAAACTTAATGGGCGCGACTATTTTTTTTTTGGGTAATGTATTAAATTTCGGTGGGCGTTCGGTTCTTCGGTTCGGTTTTATCAAACTTCGGTTCGGCTATTTCGATTTCGATATTTTGAAGGTGGACACTAAACACCGAACCAAACTAGTTCGGTTCGATTCAGCCCGATTTTTCGATTTTCGGTATTTATACCCAGCCCTACTTTGAGGAAGCTGTAGCCTGTAGGTGGACTGTCCTATTCTAGGTAAAAGTTGTTCGCTCTCTTTCTATATTTTGAAATTTGGTTGTTATGATTGAAGTACAATTGACAATGCAAAAGCAAGTGAGCTTATGTAATTGGGTTATTTGCACAAAAGGGATATTTTGGGAACGGTACTTAAATTTTATTCCCCGTATTTTATATTTGTGTATGATTGACCGTTTCAAGTTTGATAAGATAATTCTAGCTTAAAGTATGCTTAAGCTAAGTGATAGAGATGGTAAAGAGACACCGGGAAGTGGAAGAAATATGTAAACTATTGGATGCAAGTCGTGACAGATCGGTTTGATCGTTCATGCTATATCCAATCTAGCTGTCCGGTCGGATTACTCACAAATCATGTCGGATACTCACGATTCCAAAGCTACAAACAAAGAAGAGGAAGACGTACATTTCATAATTTTGGCATGCAAGTCATGATAGATCAGTGTGGCTTCATGCTATATTCAACCTACCTGTCCTATTAGATTACTCATAAATTATGTGAGTTCGTCATTATTACAAAATTACAAATAAATAAGAAGAAAAAAGTAACACTTCTAAACTATGGCAGGCAACTCATGTTAGAATAATATGGCTTTATGTTATATTCAACCTAGTTGTCGTGTTAGATTACTCAAAAATCATGTCGTATCACTATGACTCCAAAGCTACGAACAAAGAACAAATAAATGTATTTCAGAATGTTAATGTTTTTTAGTAATGTTCTTTTACTACTTGTCGTTCACTTAGAGGGTAACAGAGTGCATGTTAAAGGTAATATAATAGGGATCTGGCTCACTTTCAGTAGGTGATCTCTCCAGTTACTCCATTGCAATTCTAAATGAGTTACACGTGTCCCCTTGATTATTTAGTGGCGCAGATTAATTAAGTTAAACCAAGTACCATTAATTATAGTTACCACATTTCTCTCCCCCCTCTCGGTTCCCTGTTTCCTTCCATTGCCACAGCAGGAAAAAACCCTTCCCTTGCTTCCAAATTTCTCTAGAAAACAGAGCAAGTAAATGCAAACTTCTAATTGTGTAGACCAAACAAGTGGAAAACTACAATTTCATAACTCTGAAATTTCTATCAAGAATATGAAGAAATAGGGAGAATCTCAAAAGAGAAGGAGAGAGTATTCTCGATTGAAGATTACAATTATAAATACAAAACAAGAAACAAAGAAAAACCCAAGAAAAAGTAGTTGATCTCATAAGAAAAGCACAAAGTTTGCAACCCTTTGTTTTCCTTTTTCCCAATTTGCATGCCGTCTCTAAGTCTTTATTTTCAAGGAATCCCCAAATTGCAAAATGTTTTCTGTCCCGAAGGAAACAGCAACCCTTGTCCATCTCCATTGTTGTTAAAACCAAACTTTCAAGTAATCGAATGCTGTCTCATTTGCTTGGATTCTTGAATCGCCCCCCCCCCCCCCCCCCACCCACCAATGTGCATCCTTTTGATTTTGTTCTCTTCTTTTCAAGAGACTTGGGAATTGGGATGAAGTTTTTTTTATTATTATTATTATTATTATTATTATTTTTATCGTGGTGTGAAGATAGAGGTAAAGAAATTAAAGTAGTGATTTTGTGCTAGTAATCTGCACCTTCTTGCTCAACGTAATTGGATCTAGAGATTGGATAGATATAAGTGCTTGCAGTCCACAAGGATTGAAGAAGGCGGGAAGTGAGAGAGCAATGGTGACCATAGTTAATACCAATTAGTTAACTTAATTAATCTGGGCCATCAAATATTCAAGGGGAAACGTGTAACTCATTTAAAATGGTAATGGAGAAATTGGAGAGATCACCTACTGGAGGTGAGCCAGATCCATATAATACTCCCTCCGTTTCAATTTATGTGAACCCATTTGACTGGACACGATATTTAAGAAAGAGTGAAGACTTTTAAAACTTGTGGTTCAAAATAAGTCTTGAATATTTGTGTGGTTGTAAATCATTTCATAAAGTGAATTTGTTTCCAAATTAGGAAAGAAGTCATGCATTTGGGCACTGACTAAGAAGGAAATAGGTTCACATAAATTGAAACAGAGGGAATACGATATAGGACTTAGCTATTTATAGTAGCTACTTAGACTATTACATAAATGGCTAAATGCGTTTTAATTGTTAATTGCAAAACTAGCCTTCACCTTTTTTTTTTAATCTCCTATAACACTCATTTGCTTTGATATCATCTCGTAAAGGTTTCACATTATGAGTGCCATGTATCAAACATATAATTCAAAATTCTTTTTAACATATAATTCAAAATTCTTTTTAACACAATTAATTAACAATGAAGAGTGAAGGTTCAAATTAATTTCATATTCCATGTATTTTAGCTATTAAACACTTCACTTCTATTCAAAAAAAAAAAAATGTTGGTAGTGTGACATTTTAGCTTTCAAGCTCTTCACTTGTATTTCAAATTGTTTCATTATGATCTTTGACAGCTGCGCAAATAACTTTTTTGACCATTGGATTATCGGCGCGGCATCTAGCTTTCAGGTCAAGATTTCACACGGTGACGCTCCAAACACTAGGAATCTTCCTTATTCTATCAAAGCCTCAACAAAAGTCAAAACTGGAAAATCCTAAAAAAGGAAAGGGAGAATATCGAAGAAGATTCAAGTGCTGGTCAACAGTAAAATATAATTAAGAAATTTGCTTTCTCTAATACACATATCAACCTTTGAATGGGTTCATATAGTTACTCGCTTCACACGAATAATTGGACTAGCAAAACAATTTCTTAAAACTAATTCTACGACCATGAAATGTATCTACTTTATTTAATTGTTAAAAGATGGTTGCAAGTGAGGTTGTTCCCATTTATTCACTTGAGACACGAATGAGGACATTGCTCCTATATCATATACCTTCAAAGTCGGAATCAGAATTTAAACTTATTATCGAACTCTTAGCTTGTTTTAATTACTGGTTTTGTAATTAAATATTTTTATATATTTACTGAATTTTCTAACACAAACATGAAATTTAAACAAAAGTTATATATTAGGTTCGTCGGAAGCTATACCTATAATACTGTAGCACAAGCTCTGCCCCTATATACATCTATATGAATTTTTCTAATCATTTTCCGACAGAAAAGCTTCAGATAAAACCAATTGATTCAAGGTATCTCTGCCACTGATTACAGATATATCAAAGTTTAAGTTCGAGTTTGTGATGAGTTTACCCTTTTCTTCTTTTACTCCCCCATTTCAACAAAAGACTCGCAACAAACTTACATAACTTTTGGTTCAATATCTAAATCATAATTTTTTACCTTCGAAGAAAATGTTGATTACTAGAGAATCATCTTTATATAGGTTAGTTTTAATTTTATGCTCAATTACAAGGACAAATTTTCACAAAGCACCAGCGGAAACATTTTGAACACATCTCTTCGCGTGAAAGGTAACTAAAACATGACTAGAAAAGGAGCTCTTAGCTAGTTTTAGCGTTTGGCTCTTTGTTGAATATTTTGTAAATCCCAATGTGCAACTTGGAAGATATATCTTTATTGAATATTTTGTTAAAGTAATATGAATGCAAAATTTTAGGATAGAAATAGTACTGCTCGATTGTTAATTCTGTAAGTCCATGAAAATAAAGTCAACATTGTTCGTTTAGTAGACTGTAAAGACTATGCTTTCCATTCCAAAAAGAATGAAAACCTAAAGTACGACGATCAAGATATTCAAATTTGGACATGAATTCACATTGAGTCAAGTTTTTGAAGAAAAAAACTATATATTTGAAAACTATGTCAAAAGTAAAATAAATTATAATATACCATTACTCCCTCTGTCCCAATTTAAATGTCTTAGTTTAACTAGACATGTAGTTTAAAAAATAAAGAGAGACTTTTGAATCTTGTGGTCTTAAATTAAAGATGTGTATAATGTACCAAAATGTCATTTGAATCTTGTGGTCATAAACTTGTTATTTAGAATGTTTGAATTGTCAACTTATTAAATATAGAGAGATGCACTCTTTTTAAAACAGACAAAAAAAAAAGTAAGACACTTAAAGTATAGCAGTTCAATTCATTAATATTGTTTGTTTTAGATCTACGCTCACATAACTTTATATTTTGATTCCTTAGCTTAAATACATGGGCTTAGGCCTCATTTATTTGCACTTAATAGAGGTCTGAATCTGAAGGTCATTAAGTGCATTTACATACATTAAAATCTAAGCACTTATTTAGCCCGAATAAGTCTTAATCATTAAAATCTTAAGCAAAGTCTTAATATCATTAAGAGGTACTTTTATATGAATAATTTTTACCACCACTTTATCCAGCTCCCCCTCCCCTCCCCCTCCCCCCCCCCCACCAGTAGAAAATATAAATTTATAATCATAAAATAATCAAATGTGATTTTTTTTTAAAAAAAAGAGAGAGAGCGAGAGATGGAGATTGGTGGCCGATGGCTAGCCGGTGAATGCTATTGAGGAAAAGCAAGACTTAAATCCATATTTCAGAAAGAGACCCTAATTCTTTTTTCTTTTTTTTTTTTTCAAAGGGAAAGATTAGTGGGCCCCAAGGCCATTGTCTGAATTGGCCTTGAGCCGGCCTAGAGGAAAAGAACCTATAATTTAAAATGAAACTCAGATCTATAGCAAAAAAGAAAGAATCAAAATCTAATGAAAACACAAAAAAAAAAAAAAAAAAAGGGTGGGGTTTATGGGGACGACGGCGCCCGGAATAGCAGAAAGTCCTGGGAAGAAAGGGGGTAGTTGGGGTGGAGTAGGTGGGGGTGGGGGTTTAGAAACATGTATTTTTCTGTTTGCTGAAAAATGATTTTTTTCTTTTCTTTTTTTGTATAATTTATTTTTACATTATTATTTTGCACTCAAATGCCACATGTCATTTTTTAATTAGTCATCATGTCACGTTACTCGCGAGCGCATTACATACACTTTGTAATTTTAGCTAATAGTAAAAAAGGTGTTAAATTGGAACAAATTCAATGTAGTCGGGCGCTCAATATAGGTATCAGGCTTAGTTGAAGTGTCTTAAGAAAAAGATATTGTCAACTTTAGAAATTTGTCGATGGGTTTAACCTAATTAGTAAAGTATGTTTGTTTTAAAGCCATGTATTCTTAATTCAAAACGAATGATATCACTATTGCTTGGGACAATCAAATGTGGTAGCAGAGACACTTTGCATGCAACTTTAAGCAATAGTGCACAAACCTTCGTGAATGAATACAAAAGGTATATGGTACACTTTAAACACATTTTACGCCGATGAAACATGAGAGATGTAAAAACATTTACCGAAGTGAACATCAGACTCGAATGACGAATTTTAAGACTCGTAGGGAAGTAGACATACATTGAATGAAAATTTGGTAGGGAACAAATCCAGCAACTTAACCTACCCAGAAAATGATGTTTTTAGCAGAAAACGCCACGCGATGTCTCATTAAAAAACGAAAAACATAAATTAACGATGAAAGATATGTAATCTGGAACTACATGTACAGAGTCAAATATTTCATTGAGACTTAATTAATACGTGTGACACGAACAAAGAAACTTACCTACCCTGCCTACGTAGTAGTACGGAAAGTCATCAAAATGTCACGTCATGCCCACCTAAATGACTTTAAAACTACCCAAGTAAATTAAGTTAATGTTGTTTTAGCTAAAGAAGAAATGTTTTACATTAAATGAAAAATGGTTATAGCGTTATAATTTTCTAAGATTTCTTATCATTCTAAATTAAAATGAAAAATGGTTATAGCGTCATAATTTTCTAAGATTACTTCTCATTCTAAATTAGTATAGTAGTATTGAATGGAATCTTGACTCTGTTTTATCCCGTTCACTTGTGCTAAATCTTACGGAGACTGCTAATATGCAACATGATTCGGACCTATCATAGAAAAGATTCTCTTTAACTAAACATGTGGTTTACACTTTACGACGTTGGTGCACTGGATTTAAATCATAAAAAGATGGGAGTTAAGATAAGTGATTTTAAACCATAAGTGTAAATAATTTTTAACCATCGAGTCATCTTTACTTGTTGTAACAGGTAACATATATTATTTTCAAGCTATTAAATTCTAGTTTCTAAGGAGCCGTTTGGACATGATTTCAAACCATGAGATGAATTCATGTTTTGACATGCAATTTGGATTTCTTAAGTTGTATTTTTTCTTATAGACATAAAAACTCCACAAGTTGTGAAAACTATCATAACTTTCCCAATTCTTATACAATCTTACCAAATGAGCAAGTCATAGTTCAAAACAAAATTAATAAGCTACTAGAAGGCCTTTCTAAAAAATACAACATCAATTAATCAAACTTTAGTTCAATAAAAAGGAAAATTTAACATGAATAGTAATGTAACTACTCTTTAATATAATCCTCTCACATGGTATGAACATAAATAACGGTTGGTAGAAGTTGATGAAGTTGGTAAATGATTGGTGGGAGTAATTGTTAAAATTATCTACCAACTTATGGGTCTTTTTTTACAAAATATAAACTTATGAGTCAAGTTTTACATTTAAAAATTTTGAAATCATGATTTGAAATCCCAAATCATGCCTTTTGGATGATTTGGGATTTCATATCATGAGATGAAGCTACGTGACCAAACGCTAATTTCATCTCATGACTTGAAATCATGACATGAAATCGCATGTTCAAACTCCTACTAAGAAGGCTCATGTAGATATCTCTTGAATGACATGATGATTTAAAAAAAAAAAAAAAAAAAAAAAAAAAAAAACCCAATTACACTACCAGTGTATAGCTATAGACTTAGTAGGCGTTTGGCCATGAAAACCAAATATTTTTCACTTTATTTGGAATTTTTGGTGTTGGAGTTGAAGATAGAGTTGTGTTTGGTTGGTTATAGTTTTGCAAAGAATATTTGGTTGTTTGAATGTATTGAAAGTGAAAAAACTGAAAAAAAAAGTAAAAACAAGGTTTTAGTTGTTTTCCAAATTTCAAATACAACTTCAAGTTGTATTTGAATTTTTCATGGCCAAACGCTGATTTTCAAATAAACTGAAATAATTTTCCGGAAAAAAGTAAAAAAAATTTATGGCCAAACGGGCTCTTAATTTTTTTAAAAAATTTATAAGTTAGTCTCTCAGGCCCATATAGTTCATGGATTAATTATACAAAAATTACAGTGCTGGAATTACTTAAACAGTGATGAATATTATGTGATGAATAATAATACAAAAATATTTATGTGGGGATTGACCACTTTAGGTTTTTTTTTTTTTTGGTCTATGGTTACTCGAGAAGATTTGTGAAAAAGGCCGCTTGTAAGTTTTAATTTGCACTGGGGCCACTGATTTTCTTTTTCAATTATTTTTTGGTTTTAGGGTTTTAAAAAATGGGAATGTGGTACTTTTTATAATTTTAGAAAGTTGGGGGATTTAAAACATACACTTTAGTCCCACTCACTTCTAATAAAATACACAAAAACCCTTTCTCTCTCATCCGTCACTTTCTCTTCTTTATTTTTCTTTCTAGCTTGAAACTCTCAAACTGCCACCTCTCCCCCAAGCTCCAACATGCCTTGATCGTCGGAAACAGGTAAGTTCTTTAACTCTGCAACTCCGTCAGAGCATTTCGAGCTCCATATTGCCCTGAAATTTTTTATTTTTTTCGATCTTGATAAAAAACTGGGTTCATAAAGATTTGTTTTTTTTCAAAACCTTTGTTGTTTTGCCTGTTTTTTCATCAAAATGTGTGTTATTTATGCTTATTTTGCTTGTTTCGATCTTTGTTTTTCTGTTTATGCTTTTTGAAATTATATATGGTCTATTAATAGACTTTTGTTCGATTATTGTTATATCGTGGTTGATCAACGTCTCTATTGTTTGTCTATAGATGCCTAGGTGTAGAGGCAGAGGAGGAAAAATACTCCCCTGTTCTTGTGCTATGGTTGAAACTCGTTCTAATGCGAATGGTAAGGATAAAAATAGAAGAGGTGAAGAACTTAGCCGAGATAGAAAAAGAAAAAGGAGTGCAGAAGTTGAGAGTGTGTCCCACTCATACCCCATTGATAAGTGTAGTGTTGATGGAGATAAAGCTGATAGTAGAGTTGAGAGTGTATGTGGGGATGGTTCAAAACACTCTAGTGTTGCTGAAGATGTTGATCCTTTGTCCTTGCCATAGTTTGCAAAGACAATTAACATTGAAAAGTACGGGCTTGATAAATTGGCTGAATGATTATTAAACTTTTGCAGCAAAAGTTTCTATTAGGAGCAGGCTGTCGTTGGTTGAATTTAGCAATGTGTTGAGAGATCAAAAACTATGGAAAATGTGGAAGCGTTCCTGTTTTGGTCACTTTAGAAAGCTGTCAAAATTCTTCATCAATTTCAATGGACAGATGATCCACTACATGCTTCTTCGTCATGTGATCCAGAAAAAGAAGCGTGAAATGTAGTTCCTAGTGAACAACAAGCCTGCGTGTTTTGTCTTGAAGGAGTTTGCGTTGATCACTGGTTTAAATTGTGGGTCCTATCCCTCTCAATCTAGAGAGGACAGGGCAATTAAGAAAAGGGCAGAATTCTACGCAAAGGTTACTCGAAAGAAGAAGATTACATAAATCAAGCTATTGTCGGTGATAAGAGGGGCTAGATTAAATAAAGAAGAAAAGCTGAAATGTTGTCTTGTGTGGTTTCTCCATACAATTTTGATGGCCAAAGATATGTCCAGGGGCGTGGACGTTGATTGGTTTAAAATGGCTGACGATTTGGAATTCTTCCAGAGCTATCCTTGGGGAAAGGAACCCTTTGAACTCACTTTGGAATACTTGATGGACAAGGTAGACATTCCCAGGCACCATCAAACCCACCTTGATAAGAAGACGCCAATATATGCTCTCTACGGCTTCCCCTAGGCATTCATGGTACATGTTATAAACCACTGGTGTATTAGATTATAGACTGTGTGTTATTTATTTTTACACTCAGCGATTATTTGTGTTATTATAGGTCTGCACTTATGAAGCTTTCCCTACACTTGGACTGCATGCTGGCTAATTAGATAAGGTTCCTCTGCCTATTCCTAGGATTCTTAGGTGGTACACTACAAAAATGGAGTGATTTACTGAAGGTGATCCTTTTAGTATTGGAGGGGGAAATACATAAGTATAAATTTGGAGTCTTGATAAGTCATGGATTTTAGGGCTTTTTACATCCACTACTTATACTTTTTGAGTAGTCTTTTCAAGTGTTTGTTCGTGTTTGCGTGTGTTTTCAGGTTTTGTGAGGCGAGGACAAAAGAAGGACAAAATGGAACAAAAAAAAAGAAGCAAAAGAGCATAAAGTTGCAGCGAATATGTGGCACCGCAAATTGGACTTGCGACCGCATCTTTTGCCCAGAAAAATGACAATCAGCTGAGAAAAGATCACCAAGTTGCGACGAGAATGCAACACCGCAACTTCGGGGTTGTGGTTGCATGTTGGAAGCTCGAACACCCAGTGAGCCAAGCTACATGCCTGAAGTTGTAAAGCATATGCAGCACCGCAAACTCAAGTTGCGGCCGCATCTTCAGAAGAGTTATGAAGACTTGCTGAGCATTCTGCGGTTGCAAACTCCAGTTGCGACCGCAAACTTGGATCGCATCTGCTATATTTATCCGAAATTTGACTTTTTGTCCTCTCTCTATGAATACTTGTACCTAGTTCTCTGTGCAGATTATTGAATATTCCTTACTTTTCCTTTCTTATTGTCTTTTAGCTTTAAAGAGGAGCATTGAATACTATTGTTGGGGAAGCTTTTAGAGAAGATTCTTCACCTTTTTTCATCTTCTTCTTAAACATTATTGTAAGCTTCCATGAATATTCTCTTTGCTTCCACTTTTTATTTAATGAATATGAGTAGCTAAATCATTTAGCTAAGATTGTGGGACCAAAATGTGTTAGTTATGTGATTAGATTTTTGCATTCAACTTCCATTTATGTGTGATGATGTTGTTCTATTTACTCTTCAATCTTTAATGTCATTTAATGGTGTACAATATTATTTGTGCCTACTCACTTTTCCTTTGCTTGAGAAAGAAAGGGGAAGTTAGGAAAAGAGTAAATAGCAAGGATTTGAGGCTTATAAGCCTCATCTAATAACTTGAGCTAGAGATAAGAGAGTTACTTGAGATAAAATGGGTGTTCATATTTTCCACATTCTAAGGCTTGAGAAAGCTTAGTAATGATCTTTATCAGTTTGGTTGAGAAACGTTTGATAAACTTTTGTATCCCATATTTAATTACATCTACACATATAAGGGAGTTAAATTAATACCCAATTGCATTACTTTCCATTGGAACCACAACCTTAGTGCCTTTAGTAATTGTTAATTAAACACCAAGCATTCTCTTACCAATGATCATGACAAATATTAAAACCAAACTCTTTGTACATTTCCGTCCCTAAAAATATTGACTATTAGTCAAGCGTTACACTTAACGAGTTTATTTCTTCATTGTATTCTCTGTGGGATTCGACCCCAACCTTGTTGGGTTCTATATTTTACAACGACCGCTTACTCCTATTTTAAAGGTGTAATTTGGGCGTATCAAGTCTATTATCAATGTTTTTGCAAAAATATAACTAAATGCTAATGTTTTGCGTATTTGTAGGTTGTGCACCCTCACATCATCCCCACAATGCGTGAGATGGAGCAGGACTATATGAAAGACTTCTTGGCATTTGATGATGAGGTTGATGATCCCATCATAGATAAATTGAAGATTGAATTGGAAGGCATGATCGTATTGGTTACACCAAAGAATTGCTCGAAGGGTTGTAGTAGGTTAAGAGAGCAACTCAAGAAGAATTCTAATGAGGATACTCATCATGCCTCGAAGCATCGTAGTAGGTTTGAAAAGGAGTTTAAGGATCCCTCATATGATGTGGAAGATATTCAATTAGAAGATTTTGGTGGTAATGTTGGCATTGAGACTTCTAGGGGTCTTGCAGCACCAAGTGGGGGCCCATCAATGCCAATAGAGCATGTGAAACTGCAGCAGCATTTGGTGAAGATGGAGGAGTATCTAAATGTTGTTCTCGCTTATGTGGAGGCCGAAAAATTTAGAAAGAGCGAAAAGGCGAAGAAGAAGAATCAGGAGACTGTCAAAGAGAAGGTGAACTTTTTGAATTTTTTTTGTTGTAATTGTGTTGTATAGGATTTGCATTCTTTTTAATTATGTCCAAAAAATGCAGCACAAGACCTGTGGACCCATCTGCTATCGACAAGATGAATGTAGGTACTGAGCTCCCTAGACCAGCTTCATAAGCTGAGAAGGCAGCAAATGTCTCTGTGCCAACTGCCCATGTTAATGAGAAGATTGCTAGTGTTGATCTTGAGAAGGTTGAGGTCCCTAGACCAGCTTCTGAAGTCGAGAAAGTTGAGAAGGCTGAGGTCGACAAGGTTGAGCTCCCTATGCCAGCTGCTCAAGCTGAGAAGGCAGCAAATGTCCCTGCTAAGGTTAATGAGAAGAATGCTAGTGAGGCTAGTCAAGCTGTGTTGAATGTGACCTTGAAAAAGTTGTGTCAGGCGTCCGCGCCCAGATTAATGGTTCTTGTACAACTAATTTGGTTATTTGAGTTGTATGTAAGAAACAATTAAGTTTTTCTTTGAATGTGTGTGGTGGAGGATGATGACTGTTTTAAGTACTAATGTCTGACAGTTTAACAAATAATTATTTTGACTGTTTTGGATTAATAAATGTGAAGGTTAGATCATTGAAACCTTTGTATATAGTTGTGTTGTTGCCTATTGAATTTGGATGTGGATAAATATTTTGGATGTTTTCAAGTATGATTGTTTTAACAAACAATTAATTTGATTGTTGTGTATCTAAGTGTGTTGTTTCATTGTGAACTTGGATGTCTTCAAATATGATTATCTACTACGAAGATTGTTGATCATCAACTGTGAGTTTATATATACTATTATCGACTATGAATAAAGTTTATGCACAAACTCAATAGAGATGTTATAACGCTTGAGGACAAGCACATATATTTTTCATATAAATAAAACCCGCTTCATATTGTCCAAAATTCTTCATACGCCAAAATGAAATACCCAGTCCCACTACAGCCCTATTACATATTGCCATATAGCAAGCACCACTAATAAACTATACAAAAGCATCGTTAGTCTATTAGTTTTCTCTTCAGCCGCCACCAACCTCTGTTTTACTTCATCCCTCTCAAATTTAGCTTCTTCCAACATAACTTTCAAGCGATTCTTCTTTTCTTCAGATTCTCTAAACAAAGACTGAAGTAATTCCTCGTTCTCTAAAGATTCTCTGAGCCTATTTTGCAGTTCATATTTGGTTAAGCCTCTTGATGTTGGTGTCTCAGGTCCACCTGGGCTCCTGCTAGGTCCTGGGCTCCTGCTAGGTCCTGGGCTCATTTGGATTTTTTTGGTGTTTTGTTGGGGTGTGGATCAATAAATCGGAAATAGTTGCAGCCACCATAATCCTGAAACAAACAACAATCAATTAGTATTTTTTTGTCCTGAAACCATATAAAAAACGCATACATTTTGAATTAGAAACTTACAGTTCCAACTGCACAACAAAGAATCTGCGACTTGGGTTTTTTTGGGTGCGTGATGTCTTCAAGACAATGTATTCACCGCAAAAATAAATGTCGGGATCTTGCGGTTGAGATATTTCGGATAGCTGAGACATTTTGGGTGGAGTTTGATCAAGAAAAGAGACAATGGAGGTGTTTGATCAACAAAAAAGACAATAGAGGTAGGTGTTTGAATTTTGAGTCAATTTTATATAGGAAAGGGTGATTGTTACCGTTGTAAATTTAAGAATATTTTATTTTATTACTGTTGTAATGCATTTGTTTTCTAACCGACGAAATAAAGCTAAGTGTCTTTGGGTCGATTAATAAAATTAACTGTGGTAAAGGACTATGATCTATAATTACTCATTGAGATAGTCTATGATGGACCATAAAGGTTTATTATAGATCACAGGAATAAGAGTTTTTATTGGAACGAGAAGCCTGCTAAATTTGCACAAGTCCGACAGACTAAAAAAAAAAAAAAAAGTACCCCAAACCCCAAACCTAAAAAAAGCCAAAAATAAATAAATAAATAAAAAGACTTGATACTATTTAAACATTACAATAACACTTTAATACATCATATGAGAGTTCCCATCCATTAGACACATGTTCAAAATAGTTTTAAGACGCCTAATGGTCCTTAAATCACTGATATTAGTCTAAAAAGCCAAAAAAAAAAAAGCCAAAATAAAATAAATAAAAAGACTTGATACTATTTAAACATTATAATAACACTTTAATACATCATATGAGAGTCCCCACGAATTAGACACATGATCAAAATACCTTAAGCACAAGTAATGTTGTCGTTAGAACAAGGTTGTGCTTTAAAAAAATAACTTATTGTCAGACTAATTGGATAATAGTGATTTAAGGACCACTAGGAGTCCTAAAACTATTTTGGTCATGTGTATAATTGGTGGAGACTCTCATATGATGTATTAAAGTGTTATTATAATGTTTAAATAGTATCAAGTCTTTTTATTTATTTTATTTTGGCTTTTTTAGACTAATATTAGTGATTTAAGGACCATTAGACATCCTAAAACTATTTTGAACATGTGTCTAATGGATGAGGACTCTCATATGATGTACTAAAGTGTTATTATAATGTCTAAATAGTATCAAGTCTTTTTCTTTATTTATTTAATTTTATTTTAGCTTTTTTAGACTAATATTAGTGATTTAAGGACCATTAGGCGTACTAAAACTATTTTGAACATGTGTCTAATGGATGGGGACTCTCATATGATGTTTTAAAGTCTTATTATAATGTTTAAATAGTATCATGTCTTTTTATTTATTTATTTATTTTGGCTTTTTTAGGTTTGGGGTACATTTTTTTTTTTTGGTCTGTTGGACTTGTGCAAATTTAGCAGGCTTCTCGTTCAATAAAAACCCTTATTTCCGTGGTTTATAATAAACCTTTAAGGTCCATCATAGACCGTCTCAATGAGTAATTATAGATCATTAGTCCTTTACTACAGTTATGTTTATTAATGATCCAGCACACTTATCTTTATTTTGATGGTTAGAAAACAAATGCAACAAATAGAAAAGGACATAAATAAAAAACAACACAAGAAATATGAACATCAACCATATATTTCATTTCATTGCAACCCCCAACCATAATAGCAAAAACATCTAAAAGCTTTCATACATGAAATCCCAAAAGCTGCTTCCATCTACAACTTTCACCAATGAAAGCTTTGCAAAAACTTACAACAAAATGAAAATATACATAAAAACTAAAACTACATAACTAAACTAGTCTAGGGGGTTTCCGGGGGGTGGGGGGGAGGGGTTATGAGGGCATCTGGGTCGATATTCTTCTCCTGCAAGAGGACACGCAGAAATCGCTCAATCCTGCGAAGAGACCTTGTCAATCTCTCCGTGTCCTCTCCCAGCCCCCTAAAGAGCCGTTCGAAGTCATTTTGTAGTAGAAGAACGTCTGGTGATGGAGTTTGTAGCCTTGGGTGCCTAGGAAGGGGGAGTCTTCTGGGCATTTTGGAGATGATCTGAAATTTCAGTGGGCTTGAGTTTATTTGAAATGGAGGAAATAAGGAATGGGGTCACCCAATAGCTAAGAGACACGTGACAATGGGCATGGAGGTGTCGTTTAAATTTGTACTTTATTAATGTGATTAGACATGAAACGCTAGTACTCTTAAAATGTAATCATTACGCTACTCACTTCCGCATGATAAGGGTTTTAATTCGGAAGTATAGATCTCCTAAAGGAATATTAATTTCCTAACTATGAACCATTATAGACCAAAGGACTGGTTTATTATAAACACACATAGAGTCTATGATAGACCAACACAAAATTGATTAAAATTGAACTAATACAATAAAAATACATTCAAACAAAAAATCAAGTGGGGTGCTCTCTCAAATATCGACAAGTTGTTTTCTTGTGACGAGCCCCCTTGAAAATTGAGCACTTGTTTCTCGTCCCTTTGGTACTTCCACTGGACTTGAAAGATTCCGTGATGCCAGGAATACGCTTCATTCTCTTCCTTCCAAGTTTGGGTTCGTAAGGGGGTAGAGGAATATACATGTTTACGTACTTCTCTGGGACTTCCCATTCTGACTCTGCAAGGACTACATTAATAGTTTCACCAAATGCAAGAATGTAAGATTGAACTTTATACATGGGCGAGGAATACTCGTAGATGCTTGAACCATAATCAGGTCCGTAATTCAATCTCAAGGCTGCCATCGCGTGAGCGCACGATAATTTCATCCAAGTCATACTCTCTACAAGTACATGTTTTGTTCAGTAGATTGACTTTGGCAACTAGGCCACTGCCGACTACGGTGAACTCGTCGGCATCCCTGTTTATATTACTGACAAACAAGGAGTCACCCTCATTCATCTTTTCCCTTAGCGTCTTTTCAGCCAAAGGCACAAATAAATTGATTGAACTGTTGATATCTGCACGTCTCTGCCTGAAAATTTCAGAAAACCTCTTAGAAATGGAAATATGCCCTGCTCTACTTGTCAAATCCAATATCAAACTTGAGGCAATTAGCAGCTTCGGGGCATTTATTCCTTAATTGCTGAAAATGTTCATAGAACTCCTGGTAACTATATGCCTTTCTTTGCATCATAGTACACATGAAGAGAATCTCCACATTGGAAATTTTTTTAAAGGTTATCACCAAGATGCTTCATGCATAGTCCATGATGAGCATGCTCAAAAATTCTGGAAACACTCTTAGCTATGCTCTTGTGCCTATCAGAGATGATGCACAAGTCTAGTTCATCGTCGATTATATACCTCAACTGCTTGAAGAAGTAGGTCCAGGATTTATCACACTCCTTGTACGCCACGCAAAAAGCAATCGAGTAGATATGGTTCTCAGTATCCTGTGCGACGGCGGACAATAACACACCCTCATACTTGTCGTATAAATGTGTACCGTCAACAGCAATAACCTTTCGCATGTGTTTATATCCTCGAATGCAAGCTCCGTAAGCTACGAAGTAATCTTTGAACTTATCCGCATCATCAAGGCTGATGCAAATTCTGGAGCCTAGATTTAGATTTTCAACCGTGTACGAATAAACCGGTAAGCAAGCATACACGTGCTCCAATGTCCCCCTAACCATGTTCTTAGTCGTTACACCTGCCTTCTAACACTGCCATTGCTTGGTTTACAATGGAACTCCCTGAAAACCGCCATCTGAATTTCCTTTGTCGTTGGCCCTTTGTTGTCAATATAGTCATTCATCAAGACTGATGCAAGGACAACTGCCGAGGCATGCTTATGAGTGCTCGTAATGTGTTCAACCCCCAAATATGATCACCAATGTACTTGTAAATGCGAAACCTATCCGAGTTGTCGTACTTATTGGCCCGCAACATCCAACCACAATTAGGAGAGGTGCATTCCATCTTATAATATTTTTTGTTACTCTTGTTTGGTTTAAAATAAAACGTGGCCGCCGAAGGCGTAAGAACGAGATAATACAAGATATGGGCCATAGAATGTTAGACGGGCTGAGAATCTAACATGGCAATCGTAAAATAATAAGGTAGATTACGAAGTAGAGTTAACGGATGAGCATATGACGGAAGAGTAGTATTAATCCCAAGAAGATACATCACATGAGTACTGCGGCTTCGGTTCAAGCGTAAGATAGACAAGAATAAAATGGTGTTTCCATATAATAAGGGCTCATACGAATGATTTCATAGCGAGGAGATACGGGCGATGAGAGTAAGAGTTGGACTAAAGGGGGGAAGTGAATGATGGACTGAGACGGGAAGTCAAGTGAAATAGCCACCGCAAGAAAGTTGCATGGATGCAAAGTTTCAATATCGCATAACAATTTAGGAAGCATTATACAGTGAAAGCCTTAAAGGCAGAGTGCTTGACTCAAAATTTACGGAAAGATGCGGTGCTAACAATAAGAGAGGGTCAAAATGAAAATGAACCATTTAAAAGCATGTAAATACTGGATGGTAGCAACATACATTCAAAAAGAAAGGATGTGTATGATCATCCAAAAGAGAAAGTTTATGGATTATTCAAGAATTTCAAGCTTCAAGTACCCAAACACGAAAAAATTAAGGCCGCATAGCGAAGTAAATGTAGTAAGATAGATTCAGATGAGAAACTGGAAGAACAGTGAGGATAAAGAAGGAGATAAGGAGCAAACTCGTGTAAGACAATTTCGTAGTAGTAGTCAGGGATGAGGATGAGTCTAGCGCTGAAACAGGTGTGGCAATTGTAAAGAATCACATAAGCTATCTATGAAAAACTTGTCAAAATGTTGTTTCTCTACCAACGTTTGAAGATCGATACATTTTGAAAAGATTTGGGGAAGATTATTGAAAGATTTTATGAGAATTTCTAGCTGCCCTCTCAAATGGTTTTTTTAGTAGTGAGGGAAGGACTGATGTAAGCTTGATGAAGATACTAGGAAAGAGCGTGGAGGTAGAAGAAATGACTTGGAAAGCGGAAGAAAACATGAAGTCCAAATACCCACAACTATTTCCACCCCCGGAAGAAAGCCAAGATGAGACATCAACATTACGAGGTATACATGCTTTCTTTTCATGCTTTTGGTCGTGTGTAGCCATATTGTGTGTTGTGATATCATAGCCCTGAGTGGCAGTGTTATTTTGGGCTGTTGCGACAGGAGAGTAGCGCCATATTACAGGGAAAATTCTGGCAAAATTTCTGTAGAATTCCCGAGAACTTAACATTCGAGGACGAATGCTTTAAAGGGGGGAAAAGTGTTACACCTCGGAATTTCGGGTTATTGTGCGGTAATAGACTAACGCAAGTCAAGGTGTATATGATGCCCTACAAGTAAGAAGGGATACTTAATGATTCTAATTGAGATTCCAAAGACATTTGGGGAGAGAAGGAAGCTCGTTGGAGAAAGTTAAGGTAGCAAGTGCCTTACTTCGTGTACAAATGTACCAGCAGGTATTCCTGGCAATTTACGGGGTTAGAAGTTCAACGAATCAAATCGACAGAATCTGAACCGAATCGAAGAAACCTGCAGACACCAGATAGCGTCGACGGGCCGTCGACATGTCGATGGACCGTCAAAACGCCTCGTCAATAGGTTCCTGCAAGCTAAAATTTACAGGCGCAATTCGACGGCAAGTCGACGGTTGACGGACCGTCGACCCGGCCGTCGAACCGCCTTTCTGGAATATTCCAGTCCCAACTATAAATATTCGGCCTTTGGTCATAATTTTCAGATTTCATCTCTCTCCAAGTCCTGAAAATTCTAGAATACTCTCCATATCATATTATCACAAATCCAAGAGGAATTGAAGAGTAAGCACCAAGAAATTATTAGAATCAAGTGCAAGGATGTTCACTAGGGCTTGTGGAAACCAAGAATCTCTTTGGTATTGAAGTAGGGTTTTCTCTCAAGTGGAGTATTTTCATCCAAATCCCATTCCTATGTGATCAAAGGTGAGTTTCACATTTAATTCATGTTACTAAGAATATTGAGTAGTTAAAAGGCTTGGATTATGGAAGAAAGTAGAGAATGAAGTTCAAATATGGAAATAGTGGAATTCTTGAATGGTAACTTGACTTGTTGTGAATGATGTAAATGATGTTAAAGGCATGTTATATGAGAATGAATATGAAGTGTGTTGCAATTATGATTATGGGTGACTTTGAAAGGGAATGTTGGGAATTGAATAATGTTTAACTTGATGAAGTTTATCGATTGTAATATCGTGGGTGTTATTATTGACGTTTGGGAGTTATTATATTATATGGAGAAAGTTATATAAACAAAGGAGATGCTGCCTAATTTTCGTTAGCTTTAGCTTAAACTTGAGCATGTTTCCGATTATCTAATCTTATTACGAACTCTCATTAATGTAGAAACGTGAATATTGGAGGAAAACGTTCAAGTGACAAAGTTAGCGAAACGTAAAGGTATGTAACGCTAGTCCTTTTCTTTCATAAAGGCATGACTCTTATATTCTAATTTTCTATATATATTTCCACGACCTTCTTATATCCCAAAAGTTGAGAGTTCATGGTTTTTAAGAGTTTCTTATGAGCTAGAGATGAGACATGTTCTATGATAACGATGGTGATGATAGTGCTATTTATGGGCTTGATAAACCTATTTTATGATTTGACTTCTTATCTCCCATGACCTTCTTACGTTCTGGAAATTATAAGCCTGTGACTATTGAGGACTACTTATAAGATAAAGATAAGAGATATGTCATGAGTATGATAATGATGATGATGAGTCTAAGCCTAGAGATCCTAAAGCTTATGGTATGACATTTTGCGAAGCTAATGATCCTTGTTCGACTCCTTGATGTTATTCATTATTGCTAGACCCACCTTATGATGTTAGTCCTTTCAAGGTGAGGTATGATGATCATGATTACTCCATAGTGGAATCAGGGGTTCTCGACCTTACATCACCCCGGTATAGTTATAGATTGTCTTTGAACGCTAATGCATGCTTTATGATAAGTTTACTATAAGTTTATGATAAGAATATGATGATGAGATTCCACCGTGCCTAGATGGCCAGACATGTCATCGCGAAGGCGGGCTGCATACGATTCCACCGTGCCTAGAAGGCCGGACATGTCACTGCGAAGGCGGGCTGCATACGATTCCACCGTGCCTAGATAGCCGGACATGTCACCGCTAAAGCGGGTTGCGTACGATGGTTACCCGGACGCGGGTTAACAATAGTGGTATGTGTGGTATGTGTTTTCTTTAAAGGTTAAGCAGGTTGTATCTTCATCCTATGTTTTCATGATTTCTTTATTATACCAATATTATTCATGCCTTACATACTCAGTACAACGTTCGTACTGACGTCCTTTCTTTTGGACGTTGTGTTCATGCCTACATGTAGATAGGGAGACAGTGTAGATTCGTAGAAGCTATCAGCAGATTTACAGGAGCACTCCATTATTCCGGAGGTGCCATTTTGAGAGATTATTTTGTGTATATATTTGGGCACGACGGGGTCCTGCCCCGTCTTTATGTCTAGTACTCTAGTAGAGGCTCGTAGATACGTATGTGTGGGTAATAGAGGTTCCATGATGACTACATATATTCTTGTATATCATTTTTGTAGCCGTGAGGGCTTATGTATGTAGCCATGTGTTGCTTTAAAGATTATATATGTTCAGGGTGAGTATGATGATTAGCCTAATGAGAGGTGCTCGGTGGTCAGCTCCGGGTGCCCGTCATGGCCCAGTAGCCGGGTCGTGACAGTGTTGCTGATGTAGTACCAACTTGAGACCTCTCAACAACATTTATTCTTAAAACAGGCCTAGAACCATCAGCAGCAACATCAAGCATATACAATACCACCTGCCTATCATTCGTTATGAAAGAAGGATGGGTTTTTCCCCTAGTGGGCAAAGCATTAATCATATAACTAATACTTAAGTTGCTAGGCTCACAATTTAACTCCCCGCTTTCCATTATTCCTGACCAAGTCATTATATGTACCATTGCGACGCACGGTAATCAACACTGTCACCTTGCTCACATAATTCCAATTCCAACATTTTGGGGTCTCCTCTCATTCACCCATGTAATCACCACCTACTATAATATATTCTGCAATCGACGCCATAATAAAATATATAATAGACTATGACTTTGGTCTATGCCTGGTCGATGACTCGTTGATGACTGTGGTCTATTACTGACCGGAGAGCTGTACCAGATGCAGGATCAAAAAGAGCAGGGATAAAGCTCTTACCAGTTGCGAACTGAGGTATTTGAATGGAGAAGTGATGGAATGTCGGAATGAGGCCGGAATTTTCGACGGAAAAGTGAGCTTTTACAACAATGAGGAAAGCTCTTTCTCAACGATTTCTATTAGATTTTACTTACAATGGCTGAACTATGGAAGCTTGCCGTCGTTGGGGACCGATTATCCGATGAAAAATCGAAATTTTTGCCGTAAAAATGGCCAGAAAAAGGCAGAAAATGGGAGCTTTTGGAGGGAAATATTTTGTTTTTATTTCTATATTGGAGCTAATAAAAATCCTGGGGCTGAGGGGCCAAAGTGTAGTTTTCAAAACTTTGGGGCTGGGGTTTGACACAATAATTCCCTGACGTGCTGACGTCATAAATGGTGTCTAAAGCACCAATTTCTGAACACTTATGGCCTTTTGCCTAAATAAATTTCCAAAATGGCCTTTTGGCCAAGTGCCGCTGGTTACTCTCATCCATGATGCATATACTGTTAATTTATATGCGCAATCTTATTTCATATTTTATCCATCGTAAAATATAATAAATAGATCCTCATATAACTTATGGAGATATTATTAGCAATGTCAAGTGTAATAATACTAACCAAACGACATAATAAAATTATATGTTAGACTTCAATTTTTTACAACCTACCAAACACCATATTACTTGTATAGAGTTTTATGTTGAGAGTTGCTAATGCGTTAAACCAAATATCAGATATATACCTAGGGCGAAGGTATAATTATACTGCTACTTCCCTTGACATATTGCTACCATGCCAGCTTAGCAAGTTATAATTAAGTGGCATGCAAGTCATCAGTACTCAGTAGTTATGTCCAATGACAAAATTAATTAGTTGACTTTTGGAATACTAAATATAGCCCTGTGCCATAATAAAGCTCGTCATTTTATTACTACACTCCTGTTCAAGTTAGTTGTTTTATTAATATTTTTATTTATTGATCAGTATTTTAACGTAAGTGTAGCCAGAAACGGAAAAAAGCGTTATCAGGAAGAAGCGAATATGTCTTTTAATTTGACCTAATGTTTTTTCTGAAAAACCAAGCGAATTTAATCAAAACAATTTTTAAATTGTATGTAAATTCGATATATTGTTGCAGTTAAGATGTCACTAAAATAGATTCAACGTTCAAATTTGTTTGTTTTTCCCTCTCTTACGTAGCCTGATCGCACATATAGATATTTGGTGTTTGTAAAGGTGCTTTAGTGGATAGAAAGCTTGAGAAATGACGTGTTAATTTGAAGTCCAAGTTCGTCTGAGAAAATAAAGGTTCAAATTCCAATTAAGTAAATTTTATTTGCGTGGAGCTTTCTCTTATTTTTTTGGTTTAAAAGGATAATACACACACACACGAGTCAATATTAGAAGAAGAGAAAAAGATACAAGAAGAACATGGAATTTATATATATATATATATATATTGAAACTTAGGAAATGTGTTCGTAGCAGCCACATTGCCCGTGGAGGCAAAATATTTTACAGCTATCATAGAAACTAGGGGTGTACATGGACCGGGTTGGTTCGGATTTTTTAAACACCAAACCAAACCAATTGCGTCGGGTTTTTAAATTTATACACCAAACCAAACCAATAAAATTCGGGTTTTTCAACCTCGGGTTTTCTCGGGTTATTCGGGTTTTTTTTTTTTTCGGAATAGTCTTGATACAAAACATATAACTTTTACTTATATTTCTTTAGTCCTAGTAAGATACAACTATGTAATTAAGGTGTTTCATAAGAAAATAACACAAAATGTGAGAAGAGTGATGACATTGTATTAAAATATTCAACAAAAGATAATAAAATCGGTTAAAAAAAATATTGCTAATTAATAAGCCATAAAGAAAATGACCATAATCTAAAAATACTAAGTCATGCTAAAATAAGTACGGTTAATAAGTATTAATTACATGACAAGAAAAAAAAAACTTAAGTTATGTATTTTCACTCTCTAAACCAATTATGCAAAAATAAAGAATAGATATCCAACATTATTGCCATTTCTATGGATAAATTGAAATTCTTTTTGTTAGTATTAGTGTTGAGTTGGTTTTGGTTTGGACTTTATATGAGTTACTAACATCGATAGGATATAAAACTTATTCACATTCAAAATTCTAAGTTCAAGCTTGAATAATATGATAATAGATGAAAAACTACGAAAAAAATTAAGAAATATTTATAAATTACATTACAAATAAATATTTTTATGTATACAATATTTTAAAAATTGAATACATGTAATGTCGGGTTGGTTTGGTTCGGTTTGACTTTTTTTAGCTAAAACCAAACCAAACCAATTATGGTCGGGTTTTTTTTTTTTCCAACACCAAACCACTAGTCGGGTTTTTTTCTCGGTTTGACTCGGTTTATCGGTTTGGTGCGGTTTGTCGGTTTACTTTGTACACCCCTAATAGAAACAATGGAAAATAATGGAAACATATTTTACAGCCACCATAGCACAATGGAAAATGATTTACAAAATGCTCCTAACATTATTGAAAATGATTTAAATTTGCCCTCCTTTCATTTATTGGACCGCAATTGCCTTTAGCGTTAAAATTCAGGTTAAAAATACCCCTCCTTCAACTTATTGGATCCCAATTGCCCTTTACAGTTAAGGATGCTAGCTCTTCTTACAACAAAATTATGAAATGGCATATGCGGGGCTTTAATCAAATAGGTGATAATAATTTACATTTTCGAACTTCCTAACTGATGCATCAATGGCCTGAAATAATGTAAAATGGTAGAAATTTTGAAGGATATTCTCAAAACCTTGTTATTTAGATCCTAAAAAGAAAACTCTGCAAAACAGTGTTTTGAGGAATTAATGTGGAACCAAAGTATATAAACGATTTTTTCCCCATATTGTTTTAAGTACTTAGATGGATATTTTTTAATCAATCCATCAACCCAGGCTATCACCTACAAAAAGAATGCGACTCACGTTCGAAGTGATGTTGAAGATGATAACTTTTCAATTGACATTATTTCTTAAGTAATATATTCCCTTTATCTCAGTGAACTTGAGTCATATAACATATTAAGTATAGTTGGTATATATAATTCGGAGTTTGTCTCCGTATATTCACAGTAGGATCTTGATTAAATTTGATTTATAATTGAGTTTTATTATATTAGGTGTTGAGCATGTTTAAATAAATGCTTATGAGTTGATATGATAGATTATTAATTGGATATGAACATATGTATAGCAACGAATTTTCTGACAGGTTAATGGGCTAAGTTACCTTTCTATAGGTGAAATTTTGCTGAAATTTTCACTAATTGATTAGGCTCGCAGGGAGTAAAGTTCCAGTGTCTCTCAATGCATCGATTTTATAGCTCTGCATATAATTATATAGGGGTTGTATATGTTACGCACATCACATCTTTAAAGCATGAACGAGATATTAGGTATTTAAGGAGGCAAGCCTAACACTCTAGCGACTTATTTCAAAATTGCAAGAGCTTAAATATAAAGCAGACAATACCACAAATGACATGTATATCCAAGTTTTTTAAGAGAAATGTAGGAAATTACATCGAAGGTTATGGTAGGGTGACAAGTATCTCTCCATGCCTAGCCATAAGGTGTCACATTCGAGCCTTAGGAAATGAAATCGCCTTTTGATAGGGAGCGTTCACTCAACCCTCAAAGTGAGACTCTCGTGTAAGATTTGGACATAAAAAACGTTTTATTTTTTTTTAAAAAAAATTCAAACCAAAACCCAAGCTATACTTACTCGTGGTATTGGAGGGTTTGGCATCACCCCTACTTGTCTACATAATAACCCCAAAAAATACACAAGGATCGAAGAATATAAGCCTTCGCTCGAGAGCACGATATACAATTTTATTGTACTTGTGGCCTGCACCAGAAGTCTTCAACTACTGATTATACTAATGAATGCATGGTCGACAAACATATAAACCAAAAATTCAGTTACCAGCAACATATTAAATGCATAGATGAAGTCTTTATTAATTAAAGGGAATAGGTGCAAATATACCCCTTAACTTTGCGATTTAGAGCACATATATCCCCGTTATACAAGTGGTGTAAATATATCCCTACCGTTACAAAATGATGCAGATATACCTTTTTTGGTGACGATTTTTTAAAAAAATTATTTAGTTTATTTTTTAATTAAAAAAATTACCATGTGGCTTTAAAAAAAAAGTCTACCCATTTTTTTAGTAGAAATATTTTTTAAAGACAAAATAATAATTTTTTTTCTAGTAGGTCGGGTCTGGTTCGTTTAAAAAAATGGGTAGACTTATTTTTTCTTAAAGCCACGGAGATATTTTTTAAAATGAATCAGACCCAACCCACTAGAAAAAATTTACCATGTAGAGTTAGAAAAATATGTCTACTCAAAAAAAAAAAAAAAGTAGACTTTTTTTAAAAGCCACATGCTTTTTAATTAAAAAAATAAGCTAAATGATTTTTTTTAAAAATCCGTTAGCAAAAAGAATACATTTGCACTATTTGTGTAAGAGCAAAGGTATATTTGCACCATGTTGTAACGGTAAGGATATATATACATAATTTTTTTAATAGAAAGTATATTTACTCTAAATTAGAAAGTTGGGGGATAAAAAAGAGACTAGTCAATAGAATTGACTTCTTCATACGCGCAAACAATGAATGCATATATATAAACATGACTTATTAAGGTCAAAATTTCCCTACATTAGCCCTACATGTAGTAATATTTGGACTCAAATAAAAGTATTCATGACTATGCAAGCAGCAAATTGAGAAATATGACTCTAGTTCCCAATTCCCTGTTGCTTTTGCATTTTTGACCAGTAACCAAAATAAAACATAAAGCCTTAGAGGAAGGGGCGGAACTAGAGACTAAAGTATGGGTTCGGCTAACACAATAATTTTGATCCAAACACCGTATTTATTTAAAATTTTTCATTTAATATGTACAAATTATTAGTTTATAATTCAGTAACTCAACGAACTAAAATCTTCAACCTATAAGCTTCAAATCCTAACTTCGTCTCTGCTTAAAAGGAAACAAAAAAAAGATACTTTTGCTTATTATTGACTCAATTCCTCAAATGGTCACTCAACTTAAACAAATTACCCAATAAAGTTAGTTATCTTTTTTTTGTTCCTCATATGGTCATTGAGGTTTATACATTTATCCTACAAAGTAATTAGGACTAAAAGTCACTTTAAAAATAAAAGAAAAGGTCCAAAATAGTCCCTTAAGTTTGAATTTTCAATTAGAAATAGTCCTCACATAAAATACTAACAATCTTTTAATTATACAAAATAGTACAATTTTAGTTCAACTTTAACAGTGGTATTAAAAGTAATGAAACACCCAAAAAATTGTGACTGGTAACTTTAGAAATAATAAAAAAAAATCAATTTATCACTCCTAAAAAAAAAAAAGAATATGAAATAGCCTATACGTGCTCTATTAGCTTGGAAACTTAGGAGTTCAATAATAAATAATGTTTTCTATTTATTCATTTTATGATGAGTAATCTTTATTTTGATAAAATAATTTAAATTAGTTGTTAGTTTCTTTCTCGTAGAAATTATTGTCGGGAAATTCATAATGTATAAGGAAGATAGTGAATTCCTTAAAAGAAAAATCCTAATAGGAAAAAACTCATATATATATATATATATATATATATATATATATATATATTAAAAGAAAAATCCTAATAGGAAAAAACTCATATATATATATATATATATATATATATATATATATATATAGATATTCATTCGACATCACATAAATTGAGGAGATTCTATATCATCATTGTGTACTAAACTTTTTAAAGTTTTCAAATATTATTTTTGTCAATTTTGTAATATTATTTGGCTGAAATTATTTCCCCCCTTCAACCACGCTTAAAAAAATTAAATATCTCTCCCAATTTCGAACAATAGTTGTTCCATCCCTTTATCTCATTTAAAATATTTAGTACCTATTTTACCCTCTACGTTAACACTCTTCATTTATTTTTACTTTTAAACATTATGATTTGTTTCTTTTTATTAATCTATATTACATTGTGAAATTACCTATAGGATGAACACAATCTAATTTATGAAGTAAGAACGTGAAAAGTAGTTGGAGGACTATTATTGTTCTGTGTTAAAAAATAAGGGATGTTTTAACTTGAAGTTCGAACTTAAGGGATTACTTTGACCCTTTTTCTTTTATTTTTAAAGTGACTTTCGACCCTTGTTACTCTTTAAGGCAAATCTATAAACTTGAATGACCATATTAGAAACAGAAAAAAAGATAAATGACTTTATTAGATAATTTCCTTAAGTTGAGCGATCATATGAGGAATTGACTCTTTTATTATTAGGTCTATGAAACAAAAGAAGCGTTGACTAAGCCACTCTTCAATGAAAAGGTGTCATCTGTAAGCCGCTTTACAAAATCCTTTTTCTCATACATGTATTGAAAACAATATTTTTCTCAAGAAATATAATATGTATACGTAGAGAGACAGATCAAAATTTGAATTATATGGGTTCAGATTGTTATTGAACCCAACGACTATTAGAGTTATTGAGTTCGAAATTTAATATTTATAGTCAATAAATTTCTTAATAAATATACAATATTGGAGCTGAAATTATTAACTTCGGCTGAACCCATAATCTATATTGTGCATTTTCCCCTACATACATATAATGAAGATATCGATTAACAAGAAGTGACCTCAAACCACAACCATTTTAGTCATAAATCCACGTTCAAGTCAAACTGTATTAAAAACTCAATATTGCTGCTTGTACAATAACTCAATATTGCTGCTTGTACAATATCTTACGTACAACACCGATAGGTAGTCATGTAAGGACTAGAAAGAAAAGAAAAAAAGTCTCATTTAATCCTATAAAATAATCTAGAAGTATTTAATCTAGTATTTGCTCCATGACCAAAACAAGGGAAATTAGGAAAGCTATTTTGTCGCACTTTCTTCATCCTTCCCTTATTTCTTTAATTTTCCTCGTCCTTCCCTATATTTCAAATAATTTTTGTTATTAATTCTCTTTGCTTACGTTGTTTTCCCTCCGTGTTTATTTCAGAGACGGAGCTATAGATTAAGGTTTGGGTTAAAATTTTTTTATATTTAATTTGTACTTTTCCCGTTCATTTTACTTTTCCTATTTACTTGGCTCACTCCCTAAGAAACCATAAATAGAATGACAATTTTATTATATTGCCCCTAATTATTAAGTACTAAGTCCTCTAATAAAATCAATCAAATATATTTTAAAAGTTGTGCAACCCCTAACAATTCCTTGAAGTTTCCCACTCAATAATTAATAATAAGGGTAAAATAGGTATGAAATATTAAATTATCTCTTGATTTTCCAAACTAGTGTAGTAAAAGTGGATATCTATTTTTAGTATACAAGACAAGTAAAAGTGGACGGAAGGAGTACAAATTACTCCCTCCGTCAACTTTTACTTGTCCAGTATTTTAAAAATAGATTTTCACTTTTACTTGTCACTTTTGGTATATCAAGAGAAGACAATTTATTTTTTTTCTATTTTACCAATAGTATTAGTTACTCACTTCAAATTATTTTTCAAATTCAACAAAAATATGAATTAATTAATATGGTTACATTGGTAAATTATGTACTCCATTTATTATTTCTTAAACAGCGTGAAAAGTTCAAAAGTAAACAAATAAAATTGAACGGAGGGAGTATCAATTTAGACCTCACAATAAATTAAAAATTCAATGCTAGAATTCTGAAATTATAAGCTTCAAATCTTTCCCGAGCCTATGAGTTATGCTAAACTCAAAATCTATTGTATCCAATTTTGTCCTCCAATTACCTGCTAGAAGAAGAAAGTTGGGGAGAAAAATTAGACTTAAAAGTAATACCCCACACTGCCCTTTCGTCTGTAAGAACAGCCAACATTTCAAAAAGTCTTCTCGTTACGCAATCCCAATATATTGCAATTCATGACTATGTCAATGACCATTGTATAGCTACCAACTCCACAGACTAATTATTTTACTATATATTATTTTCAAGGAAAAATAAAAGCATAATGTCGTCATGCTTTCACATTAATGAAGTAAATGTTGTTCAAACTAACTCCTCTCTGGAATAATCTATTATTATTTCTTGTTATAGCTCAATTGATAGATTAATTATGATAATGATATATAGCATAAGACTACAAATAATATGATCAGTAACCGTATGTATGACAATGCATACATTCTAATCCTCCTATATGGCTATATCTTGATGTGATGTGTTCTTATAGAGTCTCGATTGATGTAATCTTTGTTTAAATTCCCGTTAAAGTTCAATGATTTATTTGCACGTTTGGAGTTTGGAAAAAGAAATATTTATATATTTCAAGATCAGATACTAGCTAGAATGTTGTGGATCTTGGTGGATCAGAAGGAATTACGTATACAGAATTAATCTTGATTCTTGTTCAATCAGTGATCTCCACACTACAAGAGAATATATATTAGCTGCGGTTGGAATTTTCAGTTTCGAGAAAAGTGTCCTTAACTATCAGTTCGTGCTCTCTAAAATATTTGTCTCAAATTATTTGTTATTTTATAACTTCAAGACAGAATTTATTATTCTTTTTTCATTTTGCCCTTAGTAGTAATTAATCTTAAAGACTACAAACATGTCAATTATGTGAAAATTCCACATAATAGAGTAAATATTAAATGAATAGAGACATATCTCAAGACATAAATAAAAGTAAAATAGTCAAGATCCTCATGTTAATTTTGCATATCATCAAGAAAATCATTCAAATGTCGCTCAAATGGTTAAAAGTTGATCATCATGTATTTGAATTTAAAGAATTCATATAAAGATGCCTCTAACGTAACACTGCTGCGCATCAACAAACATAACTCTTTCTATTGTGATTCTTTTTTGAATGTGGTCGAATTTTGAATAAAGTGCTAAGCCTACTAAATATACTTAAGTTACTGTGATATTAGTGCTAGTTTTAATAATACTAGTTTAGTGTACGCGCTTTGCGCGTGACAAAACGCGTATCTCATTTGACAACAAATGTTTCAGAAAAAATTGGACTTAGCTATAAGCTTCGTCATTAATCAGTTATTAAATTGCTCGTAGCTAAATTCTTTTACTTACTGTTAGTAAGTCGATTAATTTGCTCATCCGATAATTCTTGTTGATAGTTGTGTTCCTTTTCACTTGAAAATTCTCATATCAATTGATTTCTTATACTAAATGATAAGCTTAGTTGAAAATATTCACTTATAATAATCAGGGACAGACCGAAGTAATATATTGCTATAAAAAAAATTCAAAGGATTCACTTTCTTATGATTCATTGCATTACATATAAGGTAATATATTAATAAGGTAAAATTTTCATTGCAATTTAAGTTAAATGTCTGTAATTGAAGAAATCTCCTCATGTCTCTTTGTTTTTACTTTTCTGTTCTTTTATATTTCTCTTCCTTGTAGGTTGTTCTTTATCAAAGGCATAAAAAGTCTAGTACGCATGAGAAAAAAAGACAGAGAGGCAGGCAAAAATCATGATATCAAACAACAATTGATGCAAATTATATGTAAAAACCATAATAAGCAAAACCTTTTTATTTATACAGAATATAGATTCATTACTTAATTAGGGATCCATTACCGAATAGGTATAGTTGCCGTATGTAGTGCTGGTGATTTACAAAATCTAGTGGACAAATTCTTGATTAATTTTGAGTCCCCTATTATAATTATAAGTAAACTCTTTGATATTACAATTTTTATTCAATATGAAATTATTTTATTTACTTAAAGAAAGAACCAAACATTTATCTCCTTGCCGAAAAGAAGTCACGACAATAAGGGGGAAAAAAAGGACTCCTAAAATTAAAAGGTATGAGAAGAAAATCTAATTTAGGGATAAAATTAAATTTATCACTAAATATTAGGCAAAAGAGACTCCTGACAGTTATTAGTTTGCCAAAAATAATGATAAAAAAAAAATTACCAAAGAAAAGAGGACTCCAAAAATAAGGGCGGGTTTCCAAAACCAAAAAAGACTCAAAAATAGGTTAAATATTATAAAAATAATTAGACAATAATTTGAGGAAAATAGTAAATACCAATTTTGTCTATCATAGAGTCTTCTAATGAAAGACAAATAATTCAATCAATATCATTGATCAGTAGGAATACATGCATAAGCTCATTTCACTAAAATTTAAATTCTTTAACATATAACGAACACATTGATAATAAATGTTTGAAGTCATTGAATCTGTCTCGCTACACAATCCTTTCGGTAGCTTCAGAATGGGAAAAAGTTATTCCCAATATTTCAAAGTGCCTAGATGCAAAACTATTTTTTTTCTTTGTTTTTCCTTTCTAGTAATTTAACTTAGTGTTAGTTTTCGTTTTACTTTCTCAAAAAAGAAATTCTTTTAGAAATATTTTAGACTCCTTTTATAAAATTATAAAATACTTTTAAGGAGGCATATACTCCTTTCCAACCCATATTTAGAATAAAGTCTTGTATCTATAGTTATTCTCCAATCCAGAAGATTAAGGTAACTCTTAATGAATTTTGAAATTAAATTATTAGGACTTTCTACATAATTTAAATAAGGAAATATTTAATAATTAAACTTTTAGTTGATTTCAAAATCCTAAATATTAGGAAAATAGTTAAATTACTATTTTGTCTAGTGTGATTATATTTTTAAAGGGTAAAAAAAGCAAACGATATTTTACTAAGGCCTTCATGAAGCAGTAGATATTTAGGATTGAGATGCATACATGGAATTAATTTTGATTTTAAGAGAGAATTTATGTGATTAAGAAAAAAAATTATCTCAAGAATTACCTCAAGAGAATTCTTGAAGTGCATCTGCCTTCATATTGCGGGAAAATTTCTAATCATATAGATTCAGAAGTAGTGCAAAAGAGGCAAAGAAAATACAAAAGGATGAATAATTGTAGCTGAAATAAAAAGGAAGAGAAAAAAATGGAAGAAGTAATATCATCACTAATAACGTGTTGCATAAAATCTCCATATAAGGATATTCTTCTATTATTAATTGCATGAAAAAGACAAGAAATTTTAAGAAAGGTCATTAAACATAAGCGAGAAAAGGTACAATTTGTTAGCTGCATTAACATACTATATATTTGTTTATTCAAAATATATATAAAATTGATTCCTATTCAGACAGATACTCTTTAGAAGGAATAAAATAGATTAAGAATAGATTAAATAAGGAAATATTTGACAAACGTAACTCTAATTGAATTTAAAGTCTTACATATTAGAAAAATAATTGATATATGTTATTAATATTTATGTATATTAATTTGTGGAAAAGAGTAAATGACTATTTTGTCTATTGTAGAGTCTTTTAATGAAGGGCGAAAAGTTCAATCAACATTTTTAAGGCCCTTCGTACATTTAATATAATATATAGATAGATTATGTCCAATAATGAAATCCAATGTATCTATGAGGCAAAAAGTGATGAAGCGGATGGGTTGTTCCTCCCTTAACCAGATTCTCGGGTTCGAGCCATGGGTATGCAACAATCCTTGAAAGGGAGCACTTTCCCCGAATGGGTCCATGCAGCACAAATCCAAATTAGTCGGGCTCCAATGCCGTCACCGAACACTGGATTGGAAACCAAAATAGAAAAGGTGACAAAGAAGATCCAAAAACCTAGTATTGCAGTTGTATATGCTCTACTTTAATGATATTTGTCTTGGTTGTTTATAACAACGTTAAAACTATTACCCACTCCGAATTTTAAAACGCATCTGCAATATTAATTAACTTGGCCTTTTTTAAATAGTAAAGTTTGATATTCATTAATAAAGAGCTTATGAGTTAATTATTGCAAATGGTATAAATTTATCTAAAACTCTTATTCATGGTTGTTATCCTATAAGAGATTCCTTTTGACAATATATTTATGCACTTGCTTGCATATGCGTGTGCAATTTTTTTTTTCCGTGGCTTTCTTTTATATATATATATATATATATATATATATATATATATATATATATATATATATATAAACTAAAAAGCTCCCCACACTGGCTTGCCGTAACAAAGTATCAGACTTTTAATAGATTTGGCCACTCTGCCAATACATCTGCTAGCCAATACATAAAAACTAGGGAAAAGGGTCAAACATACCCCTGTACTATCAGAAAGGGTTAAATATACCCCTCGTTATACTTTAGGTCAAAATAACCGCTATATTTTGGGTTCAAATATACCGTTATATTATCTTTAGATCCAAATATCCCCTCCTCTATTAAAATTATCCATGGTGGACGTGAGATATGAAGAAAGATTACTTATTTCGATGAGGTAGACACCATATGGCATGCCACCTCACCACCCCAACCCATTTACCCCTCTTTTCCCCTTCTTCTTCCACAACTACCATCTCCTCCCCTCCACATGTTTGCCACCATTAGCACCATTGGGTTTCTGAGGCAAACTTATCATATCACTTGAACTGAAGATGCCAATTCCGTTTACAATCTTTTGTATTTTGCTTTGGTGACAGAGAGCTTTACAAAAGATAAAAAAAGACATAAAAAAGGATCAGTCCAAAACTTCAAGTTCACCTACCAAATAAAATAAAAATTAAAGAAACAAGAGAACTATAAGGAAGAATTCCAGTGCTATTTGCCCAAATAACATATGCATTATCAATGGGGTATCATAAAATTGTGGTCTAGAATTCTATAGCTTACTGGATCATTATTAATCTCCCATTGGAAAAAGGTTGTAAAAGATTTGCAGGTGCAGTGGTTAAAATTTCTGTTAAACAATTGAAAAACAAGGTCCCCTAAGTTGAAACTAAAATAAGGAGTGTTTTTTGGTAAAATGGTGGCAAAGGTTGTGGAGGGGAGGAGATGGTAGTGGTGGCAGAAGAAGGGAAGAGAGGGGTAAATGGGTTGGGGTGGTGAGGTGGCATGTCATGTGGTGTCCACCTCACCGAGTTGTCAGTGCCACGTTATATCTATGTTCATCATGGACAATTTTAACTGAGGAGGCGTATATTTGGATCCAAAGTATAACAGAGAAGTATATTTGAACCCAAAGTATAACGGGAAGAATATTTGGATACAAAGTATAACGAGGGGTATATTTAACCCTTTTCTGATAGTGCAAGGGTATATTTGACCTTTTTACGATCGCAAAAACTATACATTAATTATATATATAAGTTATGTGTGTTAATACAAAATATCTATATTATCATTAATATACAAAAATATACATTTGCGGACTATTATTTTGATAGGCAGGCATTATAATGCAATATTTTTCTAGTATTATATTCGATCTGTAGTAATTAAACTTGTTTTAGGGTATACCCCTCATTTTCTCATTATATTGCACAAAGAAGCAATTTTATTGTTTTGCATATAAAGAGCACGCAATTAGAAATCTTCAAAATCATTGATGTATTACAACTTTAAAAATCATGTAAGATAAGCTAAAAGTATAATCATGGAGTTATATTGCAAAATTCCAATAATTTACCCACCCAACGGTCGATGGAATCTTGAGTCTCTATCATAATCTCAAAGACTACATATAATTGGTAGAAATTTGAAGTGATAATATTGTTTGGAAGTCCTTTTTGAAGCTCTAACGAACTTTCACATTGTCAATAAGAAACCACTAGTATAATAGATTTCTTCTAACCAAGATAATGATTACCAAATCCATAAGGAAATAGTCTCTCAAACTATAAGCCGCCTACTGATCAGTTGAATTTAGGCATTAAACATATATAATTCATAGAACGAATAAATTTAAAATGAACATAGTGATTATTCCTCGTGTGGGATAAACTTTGCAATATTGGGTTGGTAGCCAGTAGCGGAGCCGGGATTTTCACCTAAAGGGGTTCAAAAATATGATGAAGTAAATAAAAGAAGAAGTCAAGGGGATTCAATATAACCATGGAAACTTGGGATGGAGCTCATAAAACAGGCAATGGGAAAGATTCCGGTATGGGCCCGACTAATTGGGGGCCCAAAGCATTGACGAAGATAGCTGGTATGATTGGGAAACCAATTCGTACTGATAGTGCCACAACAATGAAGGAGAGGCTTACGTATGCTGGAGTATTGGTTGAAGTTGCAATTAACCATACATATCCTACCACTGTGACCTTTGAAAATGAAAATGGATGCTTGATGGAGCAGGAAGTATTCTATGAATGGAAACCTGTATTATGCCCAAATTGCAAAAATTATGGGCATGAACTAACAGAATGCAGAAAACACATGAAGCAGGAAGAGATTAGAAAGGGCAAGATGAAGGATCAGGAAACACAGATAAATAATCAAAAAGGAGACAAAAGACAGAATACTCAAACTGGAAAAAATGAAGTAGGACAACAAGGAAAACCAAAATATGTTAACCAAAAGTACACGAGATACACAAATAGAAATTATGGTGGGGGAGTGCAAACTGATAACAGGTTTGGTGCTCTGGTGGAAGTAGCAACAGGTGATACTTTAATAGCTGAGCAGGATGGAAAAAATAAGGAATCAAATATCCAAGAGGCAAGATGCAACACTAGTAACATACCAAATTCTTCTGACCCTATGGAGGAACAAGGTGGAGGTGGTCTAACAAGTGGGTACACCCCTGCCCCATGGATAAAGTAGGATTCTGGAATACAAGGGGACTAAACAATCCAACTAAGCAAAAGAAAATGCAGATTTTCCTGCATAAATGCCAAAGTGGGATTGTTTGGTCTCTTGGAGACAAATATTAAGAGGGCAAAGGTTCAAAAGCTTCTCTTAATCTCTGTCAGAGATGGTTATTTAGTACTAACTTAAGTCAACACATAGGTGGAAGAATTCGGTTATTATGGAAACCAAATATATTTGAGGTGGATATCAAGAAAGCAACTGAGCAAGTGATACATTGTGATGTGGTACATAGGGGAACAAGGAGTAAATTCCGTATTACTATGATGTATGCTTTTAATGATATAACAATGATATGGCACTGAGAAGGGGATTATAGGAGGATATAAGAAGAATAAAGGGATAAATACAAGGGCCATGGGTAGTCATGGGTGACTTCAACTGTGTCCTACATAGAGAGGAGAGAATTGGAAGCCCAGTTACACTGTCAGAAATCAGTGAGTTCAGACAATGTAATGATGATTGTGAGCTGATAGAACTGAAGTCATCTGGGGCTTTTTTAACTTGGTGTAATAAGTGGTGAGGATAGGGTCTATAGCAGAATTGATAGAGTTATGGTCAATAATGATTGGATGACAATGATGCCAACATTAGAAGTGAATTACATAAACCCTGGTTTATATGACCACTCACCTGGCATTATAAAATGGGAAGGAGGATAAAAGCAACAGTATATGTTCAGATATTAAAATATATGTAGCCTAGCACCTGAGTATAAAGAGAAGTTTAAAGAAGGACGGAAAACTGATAGAAGAGGCACCAAAATGTATGAATTAATTAGGAAATTGAATAAGGTCAAAGGGGTATTGAAGGGATTGAATAATGCAAGATTTAGTGAGGTAGAGAAGAGAGCTGAGTAGGCTATGGCATTATTACTTGAATGTCAAACCAAATTACAAACAAATCCATCTAATATTTCACTAATGAAGGAAGAGGAAAAAATAGCAAAAGACTGTAGTATGCTGAATAAAGCAAGGGATCAGTTCCTCAGGCAAAAAAGTAAGGTGATGTGGTTGACACAAGGGGATCAAACTACAAAATTCTTCCATGCTATGCTGAAATCAAGGAGAAATAATAACAGAGTATTCACTATAAGGGACAGACATGAGCAGATGCAAACTCAACCTGAAGAGGTAGTCAAAGCATTTATAGAATACTATACTAATTTACTAGGTACAAGCAATGGGGAGAGGGATCAAGTATGTGCTGAATTAGTAAGGCAAGGACCAATATTGCGAGGGGAGCATAGAGCACAGTTGACAGATGAGATCACCAAAGAGGAAATAAAGAATGTTGTATAGGCTATCTAAGTAGATAAATCACCTGGACCTGATGGATTTGGCAGTCAATTCTATAAAGATAGTCGGGATGTAGTGGGACCAGATGTAATAGTTGCAGTAAAACATTTTTTTCAGAGTTGGGCAGATGCTCAAAGTGGTGAACCACACACTAATCACCTTTATACCAAAAAAAAAATGTGGAAGGGGTGGGTGACTTCAGACCTATAGCTTGTTGTAACACTATTTACAAGGTGATTACCAAAATTCTATGTACAGGAATGAAACCAATACTCCCAAAAATAGTATCTGATAATCGGAGTGCATTCATAGCTGGTAGGAATATTGTACAGAATATACTGATCTGCCAGGATCTGGTGAGGTTGTACAGGAGGAAAAACACCACTCAAAAGCTGCTTACTTAAGATTGACCTTAGGAAGGCCTATGATTCAGTTGAGTGAGAATTTGTAAAGGAAATGCTGGTAGCACTGAATTTCCCTAAAAAATTCATTGGTTGGATTATGCAATGTTTAACAACACCTTAATACAATATAGCACTTAGGGGGAGTCCATGGGAGCATTAGGGGCAAGAGAGGGCTAAGGCAAGGGGGTCCTATCTCCTCCTTGCTCTTTGTCATATGTATGGAGTATCTCACTATGGTGCTTAACAGAGTAGGAGAAATACCAGGTTTTGAGTATCATACTAAGTGTAAAGGACTAAAGATGAACCACTTATGCTTTGCTGATGATATGTTACTCTTTTGCATGGGCAACTATCAATCAGTAATGCTACTACAAAGGGGATTACAAACCTTCTCAAAAACTTCAGGCCTCAAGGCAAATGCTACTAAATCAAATATATTCAGTGTAAATACGGATGCTCAGTGCTTAGAAGATATATGTAGTGGCACTGGCTACCAGAAAGGCAAGTTGCCTTTTAGGTACTTAGGAGTACTAACCTCAGCCAGGAAATTAACAGCAATAGATCGTGAAATGCTGATAGAGAAAATGGGAACAAGAATCAGGACTTGGAGCACTAAAAACTTGTCATATGCTGGAAGAGTACAACTAATAAACTCTGTATTGATCCATGTCCATTCATACTGGGCATCTAAGTTCATTCTCCCAAAATTAGTGATGAAGAAAATTATTGCTTTGTGTAAAAACTTCCTATGAGATGGTCAAGATGTGTCTAAAAAATCACCATTAGTGGCATGAGATATGGTATGTAGGCCAAAAATGAATGGGGGACTTGGGATATTGGATAGTATGGGATAAAATAAAGCAGCTATTGCTAAATATGTCTGGAATGTGGCCCAAAAAGCAGATAACTTGTGGGTGAATCACTTATACATAAAGGACCAGAACTGGTGGAACTATGAACCACCGGTGGGTTGCTGCTGGTGTTGGAGAAAATTTGCACCATAAAGGACACATACAAGCAGGGATATGTGGAGAATGAATGGTTAAAAGTTGATGGCAAATACACCATCCAGAGTGGGTATTATTGGAGGAAAGGTGAAATGGAAGTACGGCATGGGAGCAGATGGGTTTGGAATATGACTAATACTCCTAAGCATTGCTTTATTAGCTGGTTAGTAGTGCAAAATAGATTACTAACAAGACAGAGACTTAAGAGGATTGGAGTAACTGATGATGAGAGTTGCATACTGTGTGGAGGAGCAGAGGAAAGTATTGAACATCTATTCTTTGAATGCTACTTCTCAAAGATATATTTAACTGATATAATGCAATGGATGGGACTAACGGTACAGAATACTGAGCTACACAGGCTATGGAGAAGGATGACAAGAGTCAGGAAAGGAAAAAACTGCAGGGATTTCATTGTTGCAATAGTAGTGGCATTAATATACAACATCTCAAGGGCCAGAAATGATGCAATATGGAAGCAGCATGTTCCATTAGCAAGGTTGATTTGTGACCAGCTCAAACAGGAGGTATACATTAGAGTAAATAAAAAAAGGAAAAAGGAAAGTAAAGCAGGAAGGAGATGGATTGAGAGTCTATACCAGCACATATAGTAGTTTTGCATAATTGTTGCTATATTTTATCCTTTGTTATTGCATATAGATAGAGTCTGGAAGGATGCCTCAGATTCTTAGGGAAAGGGATACAATGTAAGTTCTTGTTCTGGTGATTAATAAAGCTTTTTTTCATTAAAAAATAAAAAATAAAAAAATAACCATCTACTATATATACATAAAAAAATAATTTTAACCTTTTATATATAGTGTAATTTTTCGTCGAGGGGCTTCAGCCTGGAACCTACCTAGCTCTGCCCCTGCACTTGCCAACATTACATCATTTTTACCGTAATATTAATTACTTTAGCTTCTCTACATAATAGTATCAAATTTTCTACAAAGTCAACTTCATCTAATCTTTTATGTCAACTGCAATTATTAATCAGAAAAATAAGGATAAACGGATCCACTCACAATTGTTACTTTCAATTCTAATTTTTTTTTATTTTTTTTTAGAAGAATCTTAAATTTGGAAATATATACTTCCTCGGTTCCATTTTTAAACAACTTTAGTTCGTTTAAAAAGGATGGAATATTCCTGTATTTTCTTAATGAGAAGCTTTTATAATCACGTAAATGTTATATTCTTCTGTCTCAATTTATGTGACGCACTTTTCTTTTTAGTTTGTTCCAAAAGAATGTACCTTTCTATATTTAGAAATAATTTAACTTTGTGATAAGATTTTCTATCACACAAATATCTAGGGCTTGTTTTGAACCACAAGTTTTAAAAGTCTTCATTTCTTTCTTAAACTTCGTGTCTAGTCAAATGGTGCCACATAAATTGGGACGGAGGGAGTAACATATTCAAGCTCATAAGTTTCAAAAGTTCTATAGATACACAAATATTATGGCACTCCCTCTGTGCCAAAATACTTGTCATATTCCACTTGTCGGGAGTCAAGCTACATAAGTTTCGACCAATACCTTAAGATATATTTTTCCACTATATTGATATAAGAAGAATGGGAACTTATATTACTTTTCATATAGTCAATATAAATTTTAGGCCAAAGTCATAGATAGACCCTCAAACTTGTCCATATTTTTCACTTGGACCCCTCAACCGAGCAAAGCGTACCTATCCGAACCCTCCAAGACAACGTTCGTGCCATTTAAACACAAAATAAATATGCAACAACTCACAAATGGTGCGTGTAATTCACACGCAAAAATAACAAATAAGATAGAGCCACGTGGATTTTAGCTTTAAAAAAAAAAAGGATTTTAAAAAAAAAAAAAAAAAGTAAAAACAAAAATAGTCATCTTCTTCAGCGCCCCCCACCCCCCCCCCCCCGGACCGACCCCTCTCCTCTTCTTCAAACCCCACCACCCCTCTCCTCTTCTTCAAACCCCGACCGCAAAATTTTCTAAAAAATAAAATGAGAACAAACTTGTAAAAATCAACGGATTTGATCTTAGACGTGGACATCATGATTATTGAGGTTCTACAAAAATGCTAAAGTTAATGCTCAATCAACAGATCTGCAAAATCTTCGAAAAAGAACACTAGAAAAAAAAAAAGAATTTAGATTTGTGACTTAGTGAATCTAACCAAATTGACTAAAATAAGTAAAGGGGTGTGTTTGGATGAAGGGTTTTTTTTTGTGTGTTTATTTCAAAGGACTATTGATTTTTTGGGTCCATTAATGGAGAAATCATGGACATTTTCTGTTGGAGAAGATGAAGGGGAGAGAGAGAAAAAGTATAATATTCTCATGCCTTTATCTGTTGACACTTGTCGGCGGGATCGCATTAATGCGTTGAAATGCGCTCACGCTCCTTAAAAAAGTGGGCAACACGCATGTGATATGTGTACTATATGGCACGCAGAACGTTGTCTTGGAGGGTTCAGATGGTACGCTGCTCAGTTGAGGGGTCCAAATGAAAAATATGGACAAGTTTGAGGGTCTATCTATGACTTTGGCCTAAATTTTAAGTTTAAATATTAAATTAATCTATTCAATTTAGCTTAAAAAATAAGTCAAATTAACTCCCAATAAACATAATTTAACAACTACTTTGAAACGAATGGAGTATTTAAAATCACAAATTTTAAAAATTCTTCTATTTTATTAAATTTTGTGTCAAGTCTACCGTGACAAATACAGTGAAACCGAGGGAGTAGATCAAGAGTGCTACCAACATTACAATGCAAGAGATTTAAGAGCACGAGTTACATGTAGTTTTTACACCAATGATTCCCATTTGGGACCACTTTTTCAGTTTGTCAATGACTTTTTCCTTAGTCCCCACGAACTTTTTTCCATCCAAGTCTCTAATGCTCGTGCCATGATAGAATTTAGGGGCGTAGATAGCGGGTTGATTCGGTTTTTTTAAATACCAAAGAAAATCAATTATATTGAGTTTTTAAATTGATAAATCAAACCAAATCAATAAAAGTATGGTTTTTTCGACCTTGGGTTTTTTGATTTTTTTTCCCAAAAAAATCTTCGTACAAAATATAACTTTTACTTCAAATATTTCTTTAGTCTTAATAAGATACAACCATACAATTAAGGTGTTTCTTAAAAAAAAAAAATGTGAAAATGAGTGATGACATTCTAATAAAATATTCAACAAAAATATAATGACATAGCATAAAATAAATATTGCTAATTAATACTGAAAATGATCATCATCAAAAAATACTACGTCATGCTAAAATAAGTACGGCTAATAAGTATTAATTACATGACAAAGAAAGAATTAAGTTATGTATTTATTTTTTGTCTATATTAACAATTCAAAACTAAAGAATAGATATCCAACATTATTGTCATTCCTAGTGTTAAGATTGAATTACTTTGTTATAAGCATTAGTATTGATTTGGTTTTGGTTTGGACTTTATTTGAATTACTAATACCTATGGGCTATAAAACTTATTGAAACATTCAAAATTCTAATTCCAAACTTGAAATAATATGTCAAAAGACAAAAACTATGAAAAAACTTAAAAAATATTTATAAATTACATTATAAGTAAATATTTTAGGTATAAAATATATTAAAAATTTGTATACATGTAATGTCGGGTTGGTTTGGTTTCGATTTGACTTCTTTTAGTTAAATCCAATCCAAACCAAACCTATTATGGTCGGGTTTTTTTTCAATATCAAACCAAGTGAAACCAAACCACTAGTCGGGTTTTTCTCGATTTGATTCGGATTAACGATTTGGCGCGGTTTATCGGTTTTCTTTGTACACCCCTAATAGAACTTATAGAGTGGTGGTTCCACAATATTTCGCATGCTCTTTTATTCTTTTTCTTTTCTCCATTTTTCTATTGTCTTGCTAATTTTCACATGATTGTTTCCTCCATTTTCCTGTTATCTTGCCAATTTTCACATCATTCTTCTTAGGATAATGAATTAGTTTTACCTCTAACTATACGAAATGATATAACTTTACTTTCCTTCTCTACACCCTTTACCTTCCACGACCCCACCGCATTTCTTCATGCGCTCTTCTAATTTAACCTTCACTACTGTCTACTAGCACAAATTTTCTGTAATTACTTCTTGTAGACTTGGTATAAATATTTTTAAAACAACAAAAATTAAAATTAACGGCCGGGATGTACGCTTTTATGTCCGGGGCTTACACTTTTATGCTCGGGGCTTACGCCCTATGGATTTACACCTTTCATTGCGTCCCGGAACGTTTTTCGTACGCCCTATCCTGAGACTCGCCCCAAAAACGCCTTTGACAGCACTGTCAGGGACATATAATTTTAGTGGTCATGGGCAACAGAGTTTCTGTGCTGGAGTCATGGACAGGTCAGAATTTTCACACTCACAAACATAATCAGGAAATAAGGCACAATGCTGGTAAAGGCCAAGGTCCGGGATATGGCACAAAAGAGAGTACGAATATTGGAATTTGAGAGCCATGCCTATGGAATTTACTCAAGAACAATATCAATAAATTTTACAAATGCTGAACAAGGACAAGACCACTAATATAGCAGCTAATGCAGTTGGGATTGTCATTTCTTTACTTGCAAGAGATGTAGAAGCTAAATGGACTGTAGACAGTGGAGGCATAAATCACATGGTGAAAGATTCTAGTATATTGTCCGTTATTATTAAACAGTAGAGTATGAAGGTCCATTTACCTAATGGAAGTTGAACTCAGTATCTGTTCTTTTAAATCTTGGTTTTGATTTAAATTTTAGTCGCAATGGTGTTAGAATTACTCAAGACAATGTTATTTATGGTTTTGGACTTCGTTATGATGGTTTTATCATTTTACATTGTGATCCTTCAACTTATGACTATTATTTTGACCGTTGTGTAATGACATGTTATTCTAGTAACAGTGATGTTGATGTTATTACATGGCATGCTATATTAGGTCACATAGGGCAAGACCAGCTAAATAGATTAGCAGGGCATTTGAGTCCTTTCTCCAAAATTGAAATGCCAACTCGTGAAAATTGTCTTGCCGGAAATATTACACGTAAACCATTTGGGAAGGCTAAGAGAGCTGATTCCCCATTGTAGTTAATCCATTTATGATATCTGTGGTCCAATGAATGTGAGGGAAAGGTCTGATGCTTTATATTTCATTACATTTATTGATGATTTCACGCATTTTTGTTATGTCTATTTGATTTATCATAAATCAGAAGCTCTTGAATGCTTTAGAGAATATATGAATGAAGTTGAGAATCAATTAGATAAAAGTATAAAGACTTTAAGAACTGATAGATTCCGTGAATATTTATCAAAACAGTTTGAAGAATTATGTAATGAAAAAGGCATTACCATACAATTAACTATTCCCTACACACCTCAACAGAATGGTGTAGCAGAAAGGAGGAACGGAACACTATTGGACATGACAAGGTCCATGATGACGCAGATAAATTTACCTATCTCATTCTGGGGAGATGCGTTGTTGAATGCGCCCTACATATTGAATAAAGTGCCTTCTAAATCAGTTATTTCCACTCCTTATGAGCTATGGACTGGTCATAAATCAAACCTGAATGATCTACGTACAACCTGGGGGTTGTGCTGCATATGTAAAAGTTTGTTTTGGTAAGTTTGGAAAATGTATGTTTATAGGATAGTTAGAACTCTCCAAAGGGTATGTGTTCATCGGTGAATTAGAAGATGGAAGTATTACTAAAATTGTATCACGAGATGTCACATTTGTAGAAAACGATTGTCCAAAAAGGGCGAAATAAAGGAAGGAGAGCCTTTTTACGAAATGTTGAATTCAGAGGATCAGACAATGTCTTTAGACATGTTGAGAGTCAAATAGATCAAGGATTGGTTCCTAATTCAAGTGGGAGTTTTGAATCCCAAAATCCTATTGAGGAATCTGAACTTCAATTACGTAAGAGTACTAGAAAAGGTATACCTAAACGATCATACGAGATTGAATATTACGTTTTCTTGGTATCCCCCATTGGATTGGATGAGCCTAATTCTGTGATTGAGGCTTTGGGAAGTCATGGAAAAGATGAATGGATGAAAGCAATGAAAGAAGAATTGGATTCCATGAGAACTAACAAAGTCTGGGATCTAGTTGACCTTCCTTCTAGGCGTAGAGCTATTGGGAATAAATGGGTTCTCAAAGTTAACGCAAAGCGGACAGGTCAATAGAAAGATACAAGATGCGATTGATCGTAAAATGTTTTACCCAACAAGCTGGAACAGATTATGAGGAAACCTTTTCACCAGTTGTGAAGTTTACATCAATTCGCTTACTTTTGGCTATAGTTGCACGTTTGGATCTACAGTTACACCAAATGGACGTGAAGACAGCTTTTCTCAATGGAGAACTAAATGAGGAAATTTACATAGAACAACTTATAGGTTTCATCGTTAAAGGCCAAGAAAAGAAAGTCTGCAAGTTAAAAAGATCTATTTATGGCCTGAAGCAGTCTTCAAGGCAGTGGTATTTGAGATTTCACAAGGAGGTGATTTCATATGATTTCACCATAATCGATGAAGACCATTGCATCTATGTGAAGAAGTCCAATTGAATGTTTGTAATTCTTTCCCTTTAAGTGGATGATATTTATTAGCCGAAAATAATTTGGAGTATGTGAAAACTATCAAGTCCTGGCCTTCAAAATCACTCGACATGAAATATATGGGTGAAGCAGACTATATATTAGGTGTTAAGATCCAAAGAGATTGTTCTAAGAAGTTTTTGGGTCTATCTCAAGAAACTTATATAAAAAATAAAAATAAAAATTGGAACGTTTCCGTATAAATAGTTGCAAACCCATGGATACTCCTATAGTGATAGGTGATACTTTAAGCCTTGAAATGTATCCAAAGACTGAAAAAGAAAAGGAAAGCATGTCTTGAGTTTCATATTCAAGTGTTGTTGGGAGTTTGATGTACGCCATGATATGTACTCATCCGGACATTTGTTATGCCATAGGTCTAGTTAGCAAGTATCAGTCCAATCCTGGAAGAGATCATTAGAAAGTTGTGAAAAGGATCTTTCGATACCTGAAAGGAACTGTTGATTATTCACTATGATATAGTGGAAACGATTTACACTTGAGAGGGTATACAGATCTTTGATTGGGGTGGTAACCGAAACGATAGAAAATCGACATCCGGGTATGCTTTTTTACTTAATGGTGGTGCTATTTGATGGAAAAGTAAGAAACAAACTTGCACGGCTCTTTCATCTATGGAAGCTGAGTTCGTGGCTAGTGCATCTGCAGTACAAGAAGCTATTTGGTTAAAAAGATTCTTTGAGCATTTGGTGTAGCAAAGAATTCTCATGGATCAATTTTTTTTACATTGTGATAGTCAAGCGGCTAATGCATACACAAAGGATCCTAAGTATCACAGAAAAAACAAACACATTGACATCAAGTATAACTTTGTAAGAGACACAGTAGCAAGTGGAGAAGTAACTTTACAATACATACCTATGCGAGAAATAATAGCTGATCTTTTTACAAAGGCGATATCTAGAGACCTGTTTGAGAAACATGTTATGGCTCTAGGTTTGCGTATGATATGATCATATTTCTGTATTGTAAAATGACTTGGTTGTTATAATATTTTCATCAATATTTAACTCTTGAATTTATGTTCATATTTGAAATACATGTGATGATGTAATTTTATTGATAAAGTGTGTCGAACAAGTTGCGAGATTGGCTCTCTCACACAAGCAATCGGCTCTTACTTTGAGGAATGTGAGGAGATGAGTTCCACCGCTATGTTATGACTTATTTTGTAAGCCAGATATGAGTTTCTCTAAGAATATGTATTTGAGGATCATTGAAGAGAGAAGCTCAGGTTAGACATCTGGAGGAGTCTAGATCAAGATCTGTACGGTATTGAATAAGTAAATGAATGAGACACACATGCCACTATAAGGTGAGAAAACCGTAGCACGTGTTTCATACCACGTCTGCTAAGTGACCAATGGGTTAATGGAAGAATGGATCCCTGCTTCTTCATTTTGTGAGACCCCAAAAAGTTACATTAACTTTTCAATGGAATACCTTTTGACCTATGACTATTTCTTGAAGTTTTAATCAGTGTTTCTACATTAGCATGTTACTAATAGCCATGAGTGATTCGGCAATACAGTGCATATCTAGGAAAGTAGTTGGTTTGGAACAGATAGATTCGAGTAAAAAAGGGAAGACAGCTAAAATTCTTAATTTAACTTGTATTCAAAAGCCGATCATTACACTTAACATAAGGGTGTCAAGTGTAATTGTGGATATAAAGTTAACATGAACTCGAGTTCACCTCTTAAGAGGATGAGGGATCAGAGTGTAATTCCGTATGCTAGAGGTGATACAATCCGAGTGGCATCAAGGCCTTTTACAAGGAGCCAAGCGAGGGAACTTCAAGCTAGGCAAGCATTGTTCATGAGGAGGGACGTACTTGAATACATTCTAGAACATTCTCGGGGATTTCAAATATTCATGATAGCATGGGAGGATGGTTTGGAGAAGAGGGTTGAAGATGGTCATGCTTGCAATGTGGCTATTACTTGAAGATTTGCAATTTCAAGTTCTTTTCTCAAAAGAAGACACCCAAACAAGGCCCTTACTTCATTAAGGGTAGAAGTGTAATAATGTAGTTGTCTTCTTTTGAGCTTTAGTATAAATAGTAGTTTCTTTCATTTGGGAGACTTAGACTATTTTAATTATTATTACTTGATATTTGGATATTGTAACTCTTGAGAGTTGAGTGATTGCTTAGCCTTGGATTGGGTGATTGTTGAGAGGATAGGTTATTAGAGATTCTAATCCCTCTTGGTCTTCCTAAGAATTTGGTTGCTTCTTGTTCTTAAATTTAGAGGTCTTAGTTTTCTATAACTTTGGTTGCTAAATTGAGTCTAGGTTGTGTCAAATTATCTATCTCTTTTATTTATTGCATTTTATTATTGTTTTCGTTTCCGTTCTTGCATCAATTGGTATCAGAGCTTGGATTAGATTTGTTCTATCAAATCTAGCCTAGGGTTTGTTACTATATCAAAAAAAAAAAAAAATCGAAAATCCTAGAAAAACCTCAAAAACATTTTGTATTTGTTTTGTGATTTTGTTATTAGATTCTTGTTTTCTTAGTACGTTAGGGTTTCAAATCTTCAAATTTTGTATCAATCAGGTCAATATTGAAGAATCCACCATTTTTGAGTTGAAGCTTTTGAAAAAGTTGAAGAACATTTGGTGGGTGTTGAAAATTTGGTGAAATTGAAGGTTGATAACCATTGGGCTTTGTTCTATTTGATATAAGGAGTCTAAATCCAAAATTTGGGGGTATTTGGAGTTGATTTGAAGGTAGCTAAATTTTTGAATGTTCATGTGTTCTTGAGCAATCTTCAAACATTCAAGTGAAGAAGAAGATTCAAAAGGGAAAGTTAGATCCAAATTGTACCTCAAGGTTTTGGAAAAGGTGTTTCTAGGCCAAAAATGGAAAGATCCTAGGTTTAATGGGCCCATCAAGTCATACAAGTTCAAAAAATTAGCCCAAGTCCCAAGAAATTCGAGCTTCAAGACGAATCATTGTAGTAGAAAAAGGGTACACTTATACAGACCACATAAGTTGGTCGTATTTCAGGATCTAACAAAGAGCACTTACTGTTTTGTGACATCATTTTATACGGACACTTACACGGATCGTATCTTTTTATACGGACCGTATAAGTAAGGTCGTATAAGGCAAGGGACAAAGTGACATCATTTTATACGGACACTTACACGGACCGTATCTTTTTATACGGATCGTATAAGTAAGGTCGTATAAGGCAAGGGACAAAGTGAACTTTCTGCTTCAAAGTGACGTCCTCTTATACGAACACTTACACGGACCGTATCCTTTTATACGGACCGTATAAGTAAGGTCGTATTTCTCAAGGTAATTTACATTGATCCAAGTTTCATTTCTCAAAAAAATTTCTTGACTCTCGTTGTTGATTTTCTGTCCCAATTCCTTTGGTAGGGAGCAAAAAAAAAAAAAAAAAAAAAAAGAGTAGAAATTTTAAAATTTTCATTACTTCAAATTGATACCTTGGATCAATTGGGGCTTCCCGACCGCGTTTTCAAGTTATCACCTACTCGGGACCCGAAATTTTATATATTTCCCGATTTTAGCATTCCAATGTTTTTTGTGTCTCTCAACTAGTAGCCATCTAGTAGTTGTTCCTACTTGTGTTTACTAGCTCTTGTGTCCACATTTCTTTCGTGCTAATTCTTTTCATGCTTTTTGTCGTTTTTGCTTCGTTGTTAATTTCTTGGTTCAAGTCCGTTAGATTGAAATTGAGTCGTCCGTCTTTCTTAGTCTAACAAGAATCCATTCCGACCAAGAGTAGCGTTTGAACCCGTGTGACTAATCGACATCAACAAGCACACAATCTTTGGCTGGAACAAGTTGTGAGGCAAGTAAAGGTGAGCATACTGGAGCGATTGCGAGTTGATTTTACTAACCTAACATGTTTGCTTGTTTTGTTGAGTGTCTTGAATAGGTACCATGGCTACGGAGGATGAAACACAAGCTTCCACCAGGGAACTCACACTAGTTGATGTAATGAGAGTCTTGCAAGCCTTGAACGACAAGGTAGGGGGTATGGATGGTCGAATGGAAAACATGGATGGTCGAATGGAAAACTTGGAAATTAGGGTAGGAGCAATTGAAGGAGGTAGTAGGGACGTCTCGTATTCGCCCCGAGTGCAATACCAAGGAGGCACAAGTGGAGCTACTCGAAGTGTCACTTACATTGTCACCCGGTACCTTCCATCATCTATATAACCCCACTCCCCAAAACACACCTCAAAATACAACTCTCACCCCTCCAAACAACCTTCCCATAGGCCAAAGATACAACCCATCCCCACAAGATCAAATCCCAAACGACCCACATCCAAACGACCCAACCCCAAATGATCCACACCCAAATGCACCAATGCAACCCCAAAACTGTCTAAACATCTAACATCTAAATGAGGATGAGATAGAAGAAGCTATGTTTGAGGATGAACATTATAGTGACCAAAGATGGAGGCACCGAGGGAAAGCACAAGGGGGTTATCGAGGAAGGGGTAGAAGGCATTGTCCTAACCCTCACATAGGTAGGCAAGGAGGGTACCAAGCTCATGAAGGGTACAAAGGTCGTGACCATCGAGGTTATGATAACGATGGAGGTTTCAATGGGCACCACATTTATGGAAGAGGGCGAGACACGAGTCTCAATTCCATCAAGGTTACTCTCCCAACCTTCAAAGGAGGTAGTGATCCCGATACATTCCTTGATTGGGTGATGCATTGTGATAGAATCTTCTTGACGAATGACATGTCCGAGGTGAAGAAGGCATCTTATGCCATTGCTCAATTCGAAGGGTACGCCTCCATATGGTGGGAAACTCAAGTGAAAGCAAGAAGAATTATTGGACTTCCGGCCACACCTACTCGGGATGAGTTGAAGGACGCCATGCGGCATAAGTATGTCACCGAACGCTACAAGCAAGAACAACTCAAGAAGGTGTATACCTTAAGGCAAAACAAAACGAGTGTGGAAGAATACTATGATGAGTTCCAAATTGTCAAAATAAGAATCGACTTTGAAGAGGATGAGTTGAATGCTATGACTCGGTTCCGAGCCGGGTTAAATGGTGACATTGTCTCCCAAATGAGACTCCACAACTATGGGAGCATTGAAGAAACCCTTCAAGCAGCTACTGAAATAGAGGAGGGTCTCAAGAAAGATAAAATCAATAAGTCTAGGGGCTATGTGAGCTCATGGAACAATAACAAAGAACAAGGAGCTTCCTCCTCCAATTGGCAAAAGAATAAGGACCCTATGCAAGAAGCCAAGAAACCCTTTGTGAAGAATACTCAAGTTGAGAAGTAAGTTAACAAATAACCTCCGAAGTTTGCTCCAAAAGAAGGAGGTACGAAAACTCCTATTCAATGCTTTAAATGTCATGGCTTCGGTCATAGAGCAAGTGAATGCCCTAATCATAGAGCATTTATTTTGAGAGACACTTGTAGTGAGGATGAGGAAGAATGTGAGGAAGGAGATGACGAGAGCGATCATGAGAATGAACAACTTGGTAGTGATGAAGGGGATATAGAGGGTGATGATGAGGACATTGTCCCACTTTACTTATCTAGGAGAATCATGACATGTATGGCTAAGCCTCAAGAAAGGGAGGTCACTATTCCAAACTATGTGGTCCGGCGGACAATTATAAGCAAAGCCATGGATTATCCTAGTCAACGGGAGAACCTTTTTCATTCCAAGTGTATCATCAATCAAAATATGTGTATCATGATCATTGATAGTGGGAGTTGTGCGAATGTTGCAAGCACGACTCTAGATGATTTCTTGAAACACTCCACGATCCGTCATGAACACCCTTACAAACTTCAATGGCTCAATGAATGTGGAGAATTGAAGGTGACCCGACAAGCTATTATCAAATTCAAAGTTGGGAAGTATCAAGATGAGATCCTATGTGATGTAGTTCACATGCAAGCTTGTCACCTTCTACTTGGGCGACCTTGGCAATATGATAGGTCAACCAAGAATGATGGTAGAACCAATCGATATACACTTGTCCACAATGGGGCCAAACATGTGATGTGCCCAATGTCTCCTCTTTAAGTTGGTGAGGTCTATCACAAGATGAGAGAGTTGAAAGAGAAGGGCAAGGGAGCCTTGCAATCAAACGTGGTGCTACAAGGGAATATTAAAGATAGTGGTTCTCAAGAAGGAAGTGTGAAGTCAAGAGAGTTAAGGGGGAAGGCCAAGGTGTCCCCTCTTGGAAAACTTTGGGAAAATTAGGGAGGAATTGGAAGAGCGTCAACCGGTGATTCTTCTCATGCATAGGGACTATGCATTGCACACTAATGAACTAACCCCATGTTTTCCTAGTTCTATTTCTTCTTTTTTGCAGGATTTTGATGATGTGTTCCCAATGGAACTCCCAAAAAGATTACCACCCTTGAGGGGAATTGAACACCAAATTGATTTTACGGAAAAGGCTCAAATATGCCATCCAACTATCGGAAATGGCTCATTTATGCCACTCGTCAATAGTTTGGCTCATTTATGCCATCGAACTATAGGAAATGACTCATTTATGCCATTGAACTATAGGAAATGGCGCATTTATGCCACTCATCAATAGTTTGACTCATTTATGTCATCGCTCGTTACCAAAATGACTCATCCATGCCATTTTTCATTAACGCCCATTTTATAATACCAGATATGACACGTGGCTCCAATTAGAGGTCTACGTCATTTAATTAAACCAGCCCAATTTTAAATACCAAATTAATAAAAAATTCGATTCATACACCTTACCCACCCACAACCATAATCTAGTTGGAGGCCACGTGTCATATATGGTATTGTAAAACCAGCTTTAATGAAATATGGCATGGATGAGTCATTTTGATAACAGGCGATGGCATAAATGAGTCAAACTATTGATGAGTGGCATAAATGAGCCATTTCTTATAGTTCAGTGGCATAAATGAGCCATTTCCTATAGCTCGATGGCATAAATGAGCCAAACTATTGATGAGTGGCATAAATGAGCCATTTCTGATAGTTGGATGGCATATTTGAGCCTTTTCCGTTGATTTTATCCCGGGTTCTCAATTGCCAAACAAACCGGCTTATAGAGCCAACTCGAATGACACGAAGGAGCTTCAAAGACAAGTGGATGAGCTCCTTGAAAAGGGAGTTGTGCGAGAGAGTATGAGTCCATGTGCCGTGCCCGTGATCTTGGTACCAAAGAAAGATGGATAATGGCGCATGTGTGTGTTGGTGTCGAGCCATCAACAAGATAACGGTAAAGTATTGCCATCCCATACCTCGTCTTGATGACATGCTTGATGAGTTGAATGGTTCATGCATATTTTCTAAGATAGATCTTAGGAGTGGGTATCATCAAATTCGGATGAAACCTAGAGATGAGTGGAAAACCGCATTCAAGACCAAGTTTGGTCTATATGAATGGTTGATGATGCCTTTTGGTCTCACTAACGCTCCTAGTACTTTCATGTGCTTGATGAATCATGTGATGAAACCTTTTATTGGCAAATTCGTGGTTGTTTACTTTGATTATATTTTGGTGTATAGTAAAACCATGGATGAGCATGTTATTCACTTGAAATGTGTGTTTGAAGTGCTTAGACAAGAACAATTTTATGCTAATGTTGCTAAATACTCTTTTTGTGTTGATGAAGTTGTTTTCTTGGGTTTTGTTGTGAGTTTAAGGGGCGTTGAGGTTGATGAATCCAAAATAGATGCCATTAAGAATTGGAAAACTCCTAAATCCATTGGTGCTATTAGAAGTTTTCATGGATTGAGTTTAAAGGGCGTTGAGGTTGATGAATCCAAAATAGACGCCATTAAGAATTGGAAAACTCCTAAATCCATTGGTGATATTAGAAGTTTTCATGGATTGGTTAGTTTTTATAGGCGGTTTATTAAGGGGTTTAATACCATAGTCGCTCCTTTGACCGAGGTAATCCGAAAGGATAAACCTTTTTCTTGGGGTATGGAGCAAGCAAAGGCTTTTGAAACTCTAAAACAAATGTTTAGCTCCGCACCATTGTTGCAATTACCTGATTTTGACAAAATATTTGAAATTGAATGTGATGCTAGTAAAGTAGGTATTGGTGCCGTTTTGATGCAAGACTAAAAACCCATTGCCTATTTTAGTGAAAAGCTTAAGGGTGCGACGTTGAATTACTCCACCTATGATCTTGAATTGTATGCTTTGATTAGAGCTTTGGGTAATTGGCAACACTACTTGTGGCCTAAAGCGTTTGTGATTAGGACCGACCATGAGTCCTTAAAGCACCTTAAGGCCCAAGGAAAGTTGAACAAAAGGCATGCTAAATGGGTTGAATTCCTTGAAACCTTCCCTTATGTAATCAAATACAAAAAGGGAAAGGAGAATATAGTGGCGGATGCCCTATCAAGGAAACATGTTTTGATAAATACCTTGTCTTCCAAATTGATGGGTTTTGAAAGCTTGAAGACATTGTATCTCGAGGACCCCATCTTTGCCAAAATATTTATAGATTGCGAAGAATGGGAAAGGGAGAAGTGGATTAGGGATAGGTCTTCTACTCCCTATTCTAAGTTTGATGGTTTCTTGTTAAAAAATAAATGTTTGTGTGTGCCCATGAGCTCTTGGAGGGAATTATTTGTGAGGGAGGCACACAATGGGGGATTGATGGGACATTTTGGGATTGATAAAACTTTGGGGATTCTTGAGGAGCAATTTTATTGGTCTCATATGCGGAGGGATGTAGCTAAGATTTGTGGCCAATGCATTGAGTGTCGCGGTACCAAGTCTAGACTTCTTCCCCATGGTTTGTATACCCCTCTCCCCACCTTTCAACAACCTTGGGTTGATATTTCGATGGATTTTGTGTTGGGTTTGCCTAGAACCAAAGAGGGTAAATATAGCATCTTTGTTATTGTTGATCGATTTTCTAAAATGGCTCATTTCATTGCTTGTCATAAAGTTGATGATACTTCTCATGTTGCATCTTTATTTGTTGAGCATGTGGTAAAGTTGCATAGTATTCCCAAAACCATAGTGAGCGATAGGGATCCCAAATTCCTTAGCCACTTTTGGAAAGAATTGTGGGGACAACTTGGTACTAAATTGTTGTTTTCTACCTATTGTCACCCACAAACCGATGGCCAAACCAAAGTTGTCAATAGGACCTTGGGTTCTATGCTTAGGTCCATGGTTAAAGGGAAACTAGCATCTTAGGAAGAACAATTGCCTTTGGTTGAATTTGCTTACAATAGAGTCGTTCATAGCACTATTGGCATGTCACCTTTTGAAGTGGTTTATGGTTTTAACCCCCTAACCCCTTTAGATCTAACCCCTTTGTCTCAAGATGTTGTGTTGAGTTTAGATGGCAACGAACGAGCCGAGGCCATGAAGAAGTTGCATGAGAAGGTGAGGTTTCATCTTGAGAAAAAGAACCAAGAAACGGCCAAGAGAACAAACAAGGGCCGCAAACGAGTCGTGCTTGAACCGGGTGATTGGGTTTGGGTACATTTCCGGAAAGAGAGGTTTCCCAACAAAATAAAGACCAAGTTGATGCCTAGAGGAGATGGTCCATTTGAAGTACTTGAATGACTGAATGATAATGCATACAAAATTGATCTTTCACCCGAATACCAATTTCATAACAACTTCAATGTGTGATCTCTCTCCTATGGTTGTGCAAGATGATGATCCCCTAAATTTGAGGACAAATTCTTTTCAAAAAGGAGAGAATGATACAATCCGAGTGTCATCAAGGCCTTTTACAAGGAGCCAAGCGAGGGAACTTCAAGCTATGCAAGCATTGTTCATGAGGAGGGACGTACTTGAATATATTCTAGAACATTCTCGGGGATTTCAAGTGTTCATGATAGCATGGGAGGATGGTTTGGAGAAGAAGGTTGAAGATGGTCATGCTTGCAATGTGGCTATTACTTGAAGATTTGCAATTTCAAGTTCTTTTCTCAAAAGAAGACACCCAAACAAGGCCCTTACAACATTAAGGGTAGAAGTGTAATAATGTAGTTGTCTTCTTTTGAGCTTTAGTATAAATAGTAGTTTCTTTCATTTGAGAGACTTAGACTATTTTGATTATTATTACTTGATATTTGGATATTGTAACTATTGAGAGTTGAGTGATTGCTTAGCCTTGGATTGGGTGATTGTTGAGAGGATAGGTTATTAGGGATTCTAATCCCTCTTGATCTTCCTAAGAATTTGGTTGCTTCTTGTTCTTAAATTTAGAGGTCTTAGTTTTTTTATAACTTTGGTTACTAAATTGAGTCTAAGTTGTGTCAAATTATCTATCTCTTTTATTTATTGCATTTTATTATTGTTTTCGTTTCCGTTCTTGCATCAAGAGGTGTTCATACAGTTATAATCGACTTCTTGAATACGATAGGGTTGTAGAACTTACTTCGTGAAAGAACTCTAATGTAGACCCTTATTTGAACTTGCTGGATTTTTTTCTTAAAATATGTGGATTAGAAAGGGTTTCCTTGTGATTAGGGTGCTAATCTCATAGCTTAAACTCACATTCATGGTCGAAAACTTTGGAAGGGATATTTCTTGGTGAAAAAGGTTCTTCGAAAGTTGCAGGATTTATGTCAAATTATGAATGGGGAAATCCTTCCCTGACTTCTATATTCATTTATCCATTTGTCTGGGCTTGTGGGCTTGGGGACCCTTGTGTGATGCACCACGCTCGCCCCAGGCTATTCTGGAGCCTCTCCCAAGCCTGGGCCATCGGCCCACTATCGCCTCGCATGCGACAAAAAAAATCATCATTCGGTAAAGCAATTGTAACATTTTGTACCAGACTCAAATAGACAAACGATTTGATGTTCTGGGAACTAGACTTCAACAGATACATTTTCCATCCAGAAAATGGGCAAATATGAGATTTCTCCTAAGTCTTGTGCGCAATATCCCCATGTATTCTAGAATTCATTGTTTTGTGGCGCTCTGGTTGTGCTCACCGAACCCTCCCCTAAGTCCAAAAATGTTAGTTTTTCTTTGTTCTTATTTTCAAGTCTCTCCACATTCCCACTAAATTATATGACGTCTCGCATGCCTGTCAGCACATCCATAAGGTGTTCTTAACTCCAAACATACTCTAGAATCATATTCATGCTATATTTTTAATTTTCTAAGTTATAATTAATCTAAGATACATTGAGAAACTTACAACGTCTTACAATTAGTACGTAGGGTAAGAGAAAATACAAGGTATAGAAAATTTTGGATTACGTCTAATTCAAAATCCAATTAAAAATTCAAATATTTTAAAAATTAAATCTGAAATTCAATTTGTAATCCGAAAATAACCAAAAATATTAAAAAATTAATTTCAATTTTGTTCAAACTATGCGCACCCCTATTTTCTTATTCATGGTAGATTGTACTACACTATAACCGCGGAATTGTCAAAAATAAGGATAGAATAAACTAACTTTATCTAGAATAGGACCGTCCACCTACATCTTTCTCAAGTTGGCAATAAGGCGAGGGAAACTGCTAGGACTACACAATGGTGTGCCCTTTTCTTTCTTTCTTTCCTTTTTTCTTTTTCATTTTTCTAGAAAAAAGATTCATTTTGAGGTGTGTTTTATAAATTAGTTGATGATAGTTCAGGTAGAAAAAGTGAACAGCTGATAGTTGAGGTGCGTTTTGCAAACTAATTGGTGATAGTTTAGGTAGAAAACTCTCACACTTGATAGTTCAGATAGGCAACTAAAAAAAAAAAAAAGTTATATTTGAGGTATGTTTTTCACCCTTAACAATGAAAGTTATAAAGAAATTAAGCGGAACTCATAAAAATGTATATTTGTTCCATCTCCCAATTATTACTACATTCAGTCCTCCTTTCTGGTCAGGTTTTGGCAAGAAACTGAAGATTTGATGGAAAGGATACAAGTATCGTATTATTCATTTCACAGGACTTTAGTTGAACTTGAAATCTTCTTTCTAATGTTTAAATTTAGCGATATTGACTAAATATACGACAAAAAGCTCTTTTTTTCTCCCAGCTGTGTGTATAAAATTAGAGTATAGAAGCAATATTTTTATATTTTCTTAGTACTTACGTTTTTGTTTTCTTAAAAATGTACCTAATTGGTTTGACATGGTTCAAGATATGCAATCAATTACACCCTCAGTTTCCAATCCTACTTGGTCTTGAGTGACTTTTATTAATTTTGATATTTTCTATGATCAAGAAATACATTTCTGTAACTCTCAGACGGTCCATACGACAATAATGCTTTTTAAAAAATTAATACAGAACTCATATAAATACACTTTCACTAAAATGGGCAACCATCAAGTACTACTGAATGTTTCCTGAATCTGAGTGAAAGTAACTAATATTAATAGTCCTGTATGGCATAATTGGGATATAGTTTATTGAGTATTAAAAGAAGAAAGTAAACGAGGGTCGAGGGTCATAATAATAATAGCTAGTATAATTTATTAAACATTTTTCACAATGAATAACTTAATTCTTTTACGTACCCTTTTCGTTAAGAGAAGAGGTCAATTAATTATTACATAATCTTTTCTTTCAAAATGACATCTAGTCTCTTAATTCCTTGTCATTGCTAAATAGTGACATTTTGTATTTTGTTGCCTAATAGACCTTTCCTATTTACTGCCGGACCAAGATTAAAAAGTAGGGATTTCATAGAAATATACGAATATAAATTCATAGTTATCGTAACTGATAATACTATTCTACTTTAAAAAATTGCAACAAATTAAAACCTCACAAAACATATACAACCTCTAACAAATTATAAATAATTATGAATTTTGATCCCTCCTTATTATCATACATTAGATTTTCTATTTAACATTATATTATGCTAAACATCGTTTGTCTTTTTCAAGAAAATTGAATTAAATAATGCAAATGATTTTTATTTTGTTAGGGATGATTTATAATATGTTAAATATGAGTCCAATTTCACTGGCCATAGTTCCGAATTTTTGAGGATGATATTGACTGAACTACAGGGACCGCATTACAAAATTGACCCTTTTCCACCCATGCTGGAGCAAACACTATTTAGAATGGTAATTTTTAGGCCATTTTTGTGCAAAAAATGAAACAGAGGACAAGTTGTCCCATTGGGAATAGTTCAGACGCAAAATTGACCCATTTTCTCATATTAAAAAGAGTTGTCTGTAATTATATTTTAAGTGGTATAAATATATAAATATATTTTATATTATCAGTGTATAGAACCTAAACTCTTTCAAAATTAGATGGAGATGGCTGCTAATTAGTGTGTACATGGTCGAAATTAGAGAGGAAATAGTCGTTGTAATACATCAAAAAGATACAATAAATAATCTCATGCTAAGAACGTATCAAAATTCCATATAACTCGTAGTTGGTGAAAATTGATATTAACTAAAACACGTATAAAATGACTTTTTTACAAGCTCGAGGTTAGATATTAGCCACTTGTGCATGAATTTTTGAATTTGATTTACCATTCTTACCTAACAATTTTGATAAACAATATGGCTGGCAAAGTTGAGTAGTCTTTGCAACACAGGGTCAAAGAGTACTTCTGCAACATTTATGAGATTCAACATTACTAATCTTATGTAAGTGGGAAAATAACACAAAGAAGGAAACAAAGAGGAAAAGGCGGGGAAATAAGAAAAAGAGAAAGAATATTATAAATGAAAAGGAAAAAAGAAGAAGAAAAAAGTGAGTTGTGGTTGGTGCCCAAACCCACAATCTTTTGGACCTATATATAATCCTAGAATATTTACATAATTATATCACACTTATTTGGTTTCCATTCCAAGCTAACAAAAAACTTGAAAACCTTTAGCTCCAAGAATGGGAAGCTTATCATTTGAGAAGGTATTATTCTTACATAGTTATACAAAACTTTTCCATCTTCTTGTTCTGATCAAGAAAAAATTCCACATTACTTTGCAAAATCTTGTTTTTTCCCTCTCCCAAAGGTTTCTTGTGTTGAGGGCAAATGAACCAAAATATATATATATATATATATATATATATATATATATATATACACACACACAAACTGAACTTTTTATTTTAGAACTAGTTTGAGTGGTCTAAACTCACACCCTTATTTCTTTCTTCGGGAAGCAAAGCCTATTTTTTGCTCCCTCTATCGATAGAAAAAGGGCTCTCCTTCTGTCATTCTAATGACTCATAGGGCTTCCCTCAGCTCAGCCTTTGATTCTTGTTTCACTTCTAATCATTTGCATGGTTCTTTAAATTAATTAGTTCTTTTTTCCCTACTAAATCATCAAACATAATTATAAACATTTATCTGAAAAATGGTTTTTTTGATATTAAGGATTTTGAGCCATCGGCAATCACTCCCAGAGGATTGGCACCACCTGGATTAATAGCAAATGGAGATTTTGGAGAAATGAAGAGATTGAAGGTGGATACAACACCTACTACACCAAGAAAAAACTTGAACCTTTCAGTGACTGAGCCAGGCAAAAATGATGGACCAAGCCTAGACTGTACATTGATGAATTATATTGATACACTTACCAAACGTATCAACTACCATATAGGTAATTAATCTTTTAATTTATCGCCAACTTCTCTATCCAATCCCTAGGGCATATGAATATATTCTTGAGTTTAAGTTTTGGTACATGATGGTCAAAGGTGGAGCCATGATTTTTAGTTTTATGAATTTTGGACCATAATTACTTTTGTATACTGTTCTGAATAGATTATTTATACATATTAAATAATTTATTTTAACACAAATACATGGTTTGGCCCAAAGGTACTGAGTTCTGCCTAATCGTATGTACCATTGAAGCTTCGTCCCTGATGACAGCGACAAGAATATTTACACAATTAAGTCACTTATTAAGTATCTAGACGCTATATCTTTTGATATACATTAATTGAAAATCGGATAAAATTAATTACTAACCTGCTATTACATGTTTAAATTCCCGACAATTTAAGAAAATTATTTATACATATAACCTATAGTATTTTAAGAGTAAATTGCAGACAAAAGTTGACACGCAAGGCGAGTCTTTGGTCTATCAGTACTCATTCCACGACGTGGGGTTGACAATTTCTTTTTTTGGAAACTTTTGAGTAGGCTGTAGTTGTAAAATAGAATTTAAGGCCTACACTTTCAAAAACATTCGAAAGGGAAGGGACAAAATCACTATCGGTAGCAATTTCGGATTCTTGAAGCTGTCAAAACGGACTGGCTCAATCTAAGAGAAGCCACTATTTATTTTTTTTGGGCAAAAATATATACTACATATTTTAATTAGTATAAAATTTAGGATAACTTATTCACTTACTTTTGTGAATTTGCAAATGATGAGTTGTTGAAATTTTGTTTGTTTGTTTTATTTTTTCAGGTTATCCTGTTAACATATGCTATGAGCATTATGCAAGCTTAGCCCCACTTTTGCAATTCCACTTAAATAATTGTGGTGATCCATTTCTTCAAAACACCGTCGATTTTCATTCAAAAGATTTCGAAGTGGCTGTTCTGAATTGGTTTGCAGATTTATGGAAAATTGAAAGAGATCAATATTGGGGTTACGTTACAAATGGTGGTACAGAAGGAAATCTCCATGGCATTTTGGTTGGGTAAGGACCAATTTTGACTAGTTTTCTATATCTATTAGACTTCTTTTTCTTTTTTCTTATTTAACATTCTTTATATTTTCTAGTTTTCCCAAAATAACCTTTAGAAAATAATTATGCCTGTAACCAAATTCTTTGAAAATAAATTTTTAACATTATTGTTGCAGGAGAGAATTGCTTCCAGATGGGATCTTATATGCATCAAAAGACTCTCATTACTCAGTTGCCAAAGCAGCAATGATGTACAGAATGGATATTGAAATGATTAACGCAACTGTAAATGGAGAAATGGATTATTCAGATTTGAATGCAAAATTACTTCAAAACAAGGGCAAACCAGCAATAATTAATGTTACAATTGGTAAATATTTTAATATCTTCCATTTAACCTCTTTCCTTTTTGTGGAGAGCTTGAGGATCATTCGTCTCACACATTTTTTACTTATTTTTTAAACTATAGGTACTACCTTCAAAGGAGCTGTTGATGACCTTGACGTTATTCTTCAAACACTTAAAGATTGTGGCTATACACAAGATCAATTTTACATCCATTGTGATGCAGCACTGAATGGGCTTATTATCCCTTTTATTAAAGATGTATGTTTATCTTCTTACTTACGTCTTCTATTATTTGAGTATTATAGCTCAACACTAAGTATATCTAACATTTGTGATCATATTTTGCAACAGATGATTTCTTTCAAGAAACCAATTGGAAGTGTCACAATATCTGGTCACAAGTTCTTGGGATGTCCAATGCCTTGTGGAGTTCAAATAACAAGGAAAAGTTACATTAACAACCTCTCAAGAAAAGTTGAATACATCGCTTCAGTGGATGCGACAATTTCCGGAAGCAGAAATGGTTTAACTCCAATCTTCTTGTGGTATAGTCTAAGTTCCAAAGGTCAAATCGGATTTCAGAAAGATGTGAAGAGATGCCTTGACAATGCGAAATACTTAAAAGACCGTCTTCAACAAGCAGGAATCAGTGTCATGCTCAATGAGCTTAGCATCATAGTTGTCCTCGAGAGGCCTCGTGACCATGAATTTGTTCGTCGTTGGCAACTATCTTGTGTGAGAGATATGGCACATGTTATTGTTATGCCGGGCATAACCAGAGAAACTCTAGATAGTTTCATCACAGATTTACTACAACAAAGGAAAAAGTGGTACCAAGATGGAAAAGTCACACCTCCTTGTGTTGCAGATGATATTGGTGCTCAAAATTGTGCTTGCTCTTACCACAAAATTGATTACGTTATCGCTTAGAAGGCCATTAAGGTCTTCTAACATTATGTCTTTGCTACACAGTTTGTCTTCATAGACATGATTGACATGTTGTAACTGTTTATGACTTCATTTTTTTATTCACATACACAGCAAACTGTATTCTACATATAGTATTACTACTACATCACATAAATCAATGCCTTGGGAAATACATGGTTTGATGCATATAATAATATTTTGAGAATAAGTTCTGCCTTTCATATGATTATTGGTCTAAATGCAATTACAAGATTATTTCCCAAACTACCCAAATTCATCGCGCGCACGCAAACACAACCGCAATCTCTTATGTTCCTTCCTCATCCATGGCTCTCAAACAATCAAAATCACATTGCCCTAACTCGAACGCTGAAAACCTTGGCTCCACGTTCATCGCAAGACATTCCTATCACAACAGAATGTCTACCATCATCCTTAAGGAAGAAGACTACTGTGGAGTCATAGCTGATGATTGCAAACGGATACGGGTTAGGAAATTCACATATGGGAGACCTGTTAGGGTTTTGCCCTGATTTTCTTACCATATTTGGATTTTACCTTTTCTTGATGGAAGGGCAAGGAGTTTACTATAATTGATTTTATTTTTTTCAAAAGAAAAATATAAATCTTCCATATTTGAGTAACCCTTTTCTTGGAGGAAAATTTTTGGACATCTATAAATTGAAGACCTCCTTCCCACAACTAGAACACAATAGCAATCACAATGTAGTCATTAAAGAGTCTTGTTTAAGGGGAGATTATTCTCCCAATAAAGTTTATGCTTTTTTATATTAGTTTTTCAATATGTAGGTCACTTATCAAATCATATTATAATATTATGTTTTTTAGCATATGTTCTTTGTAGTCTGATTTATTGGGCAAAGGTTTACGATTATTAGGCTTTTAATTATTATTTTTGATTATTTCGTTCCCAATAAGACCAATATCCAAAATTATCAGAGATGAGTTTCACCATATGCACAGGGTCGTGCCAAAACATATGGGGCAAGAAAAGGATGGTTTGTAGTTTGGTGGGACCACGGGCACCGCATAGACTATTTGTTTGTCGCTGACATGACTAAAGAGGCATCACCTATGACATATAACATGCTTCATTGGGATGCCATTATTAAGTATACCACATAGGCACCCGTTTAGCCCAAATGGGCTTTTGTTTGACCAGAGTGTGTGTGTGTGATTTATGCATATACTTAAAGTTCGATGAATCAACAGCCCTACTATTTCTTTTCCTTCTAAATTGCATTGACTTTTAGATAGTAGTAGAGCAAAGCAAGGTCATTGGCTCGAGCGTTGCTATCATTCATCATTAAACCATGGTTTGAAATCATTAGGCCCCGTTTGGACATGGTTTGAAACAGAGGCGGATCTAGGATTTGAAGATGCCGGGTGTCATAATTTTCTTCAATGTACATTTTGTTAGGAACGTGTTGGGTCGGGTCCATCTCTTTTTAGTTTATTCGGGTCAACTTAATAAGTCTTTTTTTATTTGCAAATATGAAAATTACATCTCAAAAATTAAGAAACGAACATAATTAACATCTTAAACAAGGAATCACACCCATTAACAACAAGGTAAAATCAACGTTTTCACCAAGGGACTTGCATCTTTTATGTATATTAAAAAATGAACTTGCACAAGTAAAATAACAACTTCAATAAGGAAATTACACCAATAAAAATAAGAAAAATAATAGAAAAATTCTTCAATAGGTAATTACACCCATAATTTCAATAGGTAATTACACCCCATAAATAAATGTAGAATTAGATAAACTACCAGTTCTCAAAAACAAATTATAAGTTTCATGTTTTTTTCTAAGCAATGCTTGTGAAATTTCCATCACAATCTAATAGCCTGTTTGGCCAAGCTTATTTTTCCCCCAAAAGTACTTATTTTTTCAATAAGTGCTTATTTGAAAAAAAAAAGTGAGGTGTTTGGCCAAGCTTTTGGGAGAAAATAAGTGCTTTTGGAGAGTAGAAATAGCTTTTTGAAAGCTAAAAAAAAGCTTTTTTTAACAAAGACATTTTTGAAAAGTACTTTTGAGAAAAATACAAATAGAAGCACTTTTTAAAAGCTTGGTCAAACACTAATGACTGCTCAAAAGTGCTTTTTTAATTAATTGGTCAAACACAAACTGCTTTTTGCTAAAAGTGCTTTTTTGAAAAGTACTTTTTAAAATAAGCTGATTTTAGAAGCTTGGCCAAACAGGTTATAAGTAGTAAAGTGATTTAAATTTAATTTAACAATTATAGAATAACACAATTTTTTATAATACACTCCCTCTGTCCATTTTTATTTGTCTACTATACTAAAAATATATGACCACTTTTACTTGTAAGTTGTATAGTTTGAAAAATCAAGACATAATTTACCATTTTATACCTATTTTACCCTTATTATTAAGTACTCCAATTCATTTCTCATTTTATTTATTGCTTATTAGGAGCATCCCAAGTCAAATATAGACAAGTAAATATGGACGGAGGGAGTAATAAATAAAAGAAATTATAAAAAAATAAAAATAAATTGAATTTTGATCTCAATCCAAAATTTCCATTGAAACCCAAGTTTTTCGATTTAAATACTCACAAATTTGAGACTAAGAAAAATGCTTAATTTAAGAGATTTTGAAGTTTCTATTTGTGTGTTCTCGCTAGAGATCACAAATAAAATAATAGAATATATGAAAGACAATATAAATAATGAAAAGATAAATAGAAAATTGGGAGAGCCGAAAAGGGAATTACTGGTACAAAGGAACTAAAAAACACAAGAAAAACGGGAGTTTCCACAAGTTGTGAAAACTATCAAAACATTCATAAAAACCCCACAAGTTGTGAAAACTATCAAAACATTCTCAATTCTTATACAATCTTACCAAATGAGCAAGTCATAGTTCATAACAAAATTAATACGCTAATTCATAACAACCGGCTCAAAATTAATACTAGAAGACCTTTCTAAAAATACAACATCAATTGATCAAATTTTAGTTCAATAAATAAAATTAAACTATGGGTCTTTTTTAACAAAATTAAAAGGTTGGTAGACATAAATAAAATTTGGTGGAAGTTAATGAGATTGGTAAATGATTGATGGGGGTAATTGTTAAAAATATCTACCAACTTATGAATTATTTTTTTTTACAAAATATAAACTTATGGGTTAAATTTTATATTTAAAAAAGTTGAAACCATGGTTTCGAACCCCAAATCATGCCTTTTGGGATGATTGGGGGTTTGAAACCATGGTTTCAACTATATGTCCAAACGCTGGTTTGAAACCATGGCATGGCCAAATGCCTACTAAAACAATACTCAGGCTTTCTTTAAGGAAAAACGAATCACCTTAGGTGTGGCACAAACGTAGCTAAATATTACACAATTCAATATAAGTACAATATATTCTCCATCTTTTTATTAATCCTTTTCTTGGGGGTGAATAGTGGTATAAAACCATATTTAGTTTCTTACTCTTTTTTTTTTTTTTTTTTTTTTTTTAAATTTTTAATATTTAGTTTACCAACCAATGTGAACCTTTGAACAATCAATATGTTCCCAAGTCAAAAGTAACGCGGCAATTGGCGACAACGACATGCTTAGGTGTTTTATAAAACTTAGTCATGACTCATGAGGCTTAATGTTTGATTTTAATCATTTGATGGTTGCCATTACCTATCTTTAACAATAATGTATAATATCCACCCAAGCTGAATCATTTTCATAATCTAATAATGTACTATCCAAGACCCTTATCTCAGGTGTCGTTTATTTCGAACAATAAAGAATAAAATAGAATCCGTCAAGACTCGGACAAAGTTCAATACTAAATTGTAATCCTAATTTTGTAGTACGCATGAGTCACCTAATTTAGTCGACACTGTTTTTTGAATCCTTCTCAAGTTTCCAACCACCCCAATTATACATCCTTTTTGACGTGGTCAATAAATATAGTATCTTCTACAAGGGATTTAATATTTAAATTAAAGTATGAATGAGTAGGATAATTATAATAATAAATCAAAGTTTGGAGAGAAAAAATTTTGTTCTGACAAAAATAATACAATAGCAACTAAGGTAATAAAATTTTCTATTAACTTCTTAACAAGTACCATAGATTAATCAATGATCTCATGAGAGAGAATAACTTGGGTCATAACATAAACCGTCTAAAGATTGTTTTGTCAAAATGCTTAAAGTGGTTGAATAATTGACTATTACTCAATTCCCCTATCTTAAAATCACTTTTCTATCTAATCTTTTTCCCAATTTGTACCTATGAAACTCAGCTACAAAGGTATTTCGTTGTGCAATACATCATATGGTCAAATTATTTGCCCTCCCCTTTTCCCCTCCGATCCTCCTGCCCATTTTTTCCTTTATTTATAATAATTAGGGGTGTACAAAGCAAACCGATAAACCGCACCAAACCGATAAACCGAGTCAAACCGAGAAAAAAACCCGACAAGTGGTTTGGTTTGACTTGGTTTGGTGTTGAATAAAAAAAACCGACCATAATTGGTTTGGTTTGGTTTTAGCTAAAAAAAGTCAAACCGAACCAAACCAACCCGACATTACATGTACTCAACTTTTGAATATTTTATACATAAAAATATTTATTTGTAATGTAATTTATAAATATTTCTTAAACTTTTTCATAGTTTTTTGTCCTTTATCATATTATTTCAAGCTTGAACTTAGAAGTTTTATATCCCATGGATGTTAGTAATTCAAATAAAGTCCAAATCAAAATCAACTCAACATTGATGCTAACAAAAGAAATTCAATGCTAACACTAGGAATGACAATAATGTTGGATATCTATTCTTTAGTTTTGCATAATTGGTTTGAGAGAGTGAAAATACATAACTTAATTTTTTTCTTTGTAATATAATTAATACTTATTAGCCGTACTTATTTTAGCCCGACTTAGTATTTTTAGATTATGGTCATTTTTTTATGGCTTATTAATTAGCAAGATTTATTTTAACCGATTTTATTAATCTTTTTTGTTGAATATTTGAATACAATGTCATCACTCATCCCACATTTGTGTATTTTTTAAGAAGAACCTTAATTATATAGTTGTATCTTATTAGGACTAAAGAAATATTTGAAGTAAAAGTTATATGTTTTATATGAAGACTTTTTACGGAAAAAAACCCGAAAAACCCTAGAAAACCGAAGAACCCGAGAAAATCTGAGGTTAAAAAACTCGAATTTTATTGGTTTGGTTTGGTTTATAAATACAAAAATCCGACGCAATTGGTTTGGTTTGGTATTTGAAAAATCCGAACCAACCCGGTCCATGTACACCCCTAATAATAATCATCTAATATTTGAAATTTACTATTGTGACAATACTCTAATTAATTCAAATACATATTGTGTAGGACCTATTTAAAGGGGAATCACTTTATAGCAAAGTTTTCTTCATCTTAAACTCAACTTCAAACATCCAATTATAGATGAATGAATATCATCCATTCTATCATAACCCTCAATCGACTTCTCTTTCTGTTTTTGGCAAAACATTCTTACGGTTACACTTTTATGTATCAACATTTTATCCACGGATAACATAGGTTTGCTTAAATTAACCTCCAAGAATGATTCATATTTATCTAAATATATTAGACTAAAATATTTTTTGCCGATGAATCTATAAATGAGTATTAGCACTAGTGTATCTCTCAAGAAAAGTTGCAAGTGTAGTCATTTCCTTTATTTTCCCCAAGAACTTGCTTCTCTCAAACAAATTAAAAATGATTGCCCACCAATTATTTACTTTTTCTTATTTTGTTACTCTATAAATTAGAAAAGTCAAACATTTTCTTATTATTTAGAGTTGGAGACAAGGCAAATTTAGAGCTAGTATACTTCACAACCATTGAATGATAGGTTGTCAAACGTTATTCAAGCTCCCAACTCACCTGAAAACTACACAAGATTATGACAGCTTAATATTGTTTAATTAAATGAAATGATGAAAGTAGAAATACACATCTGTTTGAAGAGTATAAAATTAAACTATTGGATATCACGTATTAAGTGTAAGTGTGTAACCATGTATTAGAAATAAAGGGGTTCCAAAATTTTAAGTTTATGAGTTCTAGACCTTAATCCTTTTTGCGATTCTAAATTCTTTATACGTATGTAGTGAATTTTTAACGTAAAGATAGAATTTGAGCCAAAGCTATTGATTTTGTCAAACCATAACTTCGAGTCTGCCATTGATTACAAGCCATTCCAAATTGAACAAATTATTATTAACCGAAAACAACTGGTCAACTCAGAATCAAAGTTTTCGGTGTTTCGGCCTTGTACAATAACATTTGCAGTTCATGACCCAAAAACGTATTAATCGAAATTGGATATTAAACGTTTGAGATATTAATACAACATATAGCTTTATCAATCAGCATCACAATTTTTACTGCCTATGTTGACCTACTTCCTTTGTCAGGTATTCTCAAAAATGTCAATATCTTACGTACACAATTTGATGCCATTTGTCACGGTTCTTTTTTTCCAACATTCAATGTTGTACTTGATTAATAACTGTTTTTTCCATCCGGTGGCTTATATCCACTTTGGGCTATCAATTAATTCAGATTCTCGCTGCATACGGCTCATGATTAAAGGAAAAAACGCTCCCTAGCATATATTTTTTTTTCCATCCACGGGCTCAAAACTGAGAGTTGTAGTTAAAGGTGGAAGGATCCTATCCATCCTATCACAATTTTCGATAATGATTAACTGTTGTCATATTGTCAAAAAAATTAACTGTTGTCATCACATAGCACAAAAGGGAAATTGTCTTATTTTTGGACCTCCTGTTCATATCATTTGACATAGAATGGTATATTTTCTTTCTTCACATAGAAAGTCTACAATCACGTACTATGATATTAATTAATTGGACTTGAAAGATAAAGGATATCATATTCTAATGTTTTAAATTTTATTGTTAGAAAATTTAATAACAGCAGGTAAAAGGAATTGATAAGAGACTTGAGTTAGAATTGAATTATGAGAAGCAAATTTAAGATTTGAGATGATCTTAATTAACTCATTTTTCTTCGTCTCTAGTTTGGGAGGTCTCTAGCTGGGAATGATAATTTTTCCTTATTGGTTAATAATAATAGTGGGGTTTAATTTACACTGTATAACCGCCCATTAAGATAATAATCGACAAATATACATCTTTTGTAATTAATGTGTATGTGTATATGTACTAGGAGTTCTTACGAATAAGGAAAGACTTAGTTACTTATTAGATATAACTTTAATTAATTTTAAAGTACCAAATATTAGAATAATAATTAAATGACGATTTTATTTAACATTAAATCTATTTTGAAAGGGTAGCTTTTAATATAATATAGATAGATATATAAAATTTGAATGGCCAAATGCATTAAAAGCCTGTAGCTCAACTTTTTTTGGGTTAAAAAGACATACTTATCATATATTATGTATCATAACAAAGAAAATATCTTAACTTTTTTGATAAACTAGTATGCATAATACGAGACCAAATATCATTTAAATAATATTTACGTATTTCGTCAAAAAGAAAAAGAATGAAAGATGTTAGGTGCTTTATCGACCTAGTTAAAAGTTACACAATTTAATATATGTACAAATTTTTCCAATCTCATCTTTTTCCTTTTTGTCTTTTTTTCCCTTTTATTAGGAACTGTATATTCTCTTCTTTTAAAAAAAAAAAAAAAAAAAATTATTTCTCTTACTAACCAATGTGAACTTTTGGAACTCTCTGAACTACCAATATGTTGCCAAGTCAAGGGTAATGCGGAGATTCGCAATAACAACATGCTTAGTAAGTTAAAACTTGGTCTTGAGACTTAATATTAGATTTTCATCATTTGATGGCTGCCACTACCTAACCTTTAGTCATAAGCTACATTATCTACCCATTAGGCCAATCATTTATTATCTAATAATATGCAATCCCATACCCTTATCTCATGTGGCATTTATTTCAAACTATAAAGAATAAAATAAAATCCGCTAGGACACTAATTAACAAGGTTCAAACTGGTAAAGCACCTCCACCCACGTAAGAGTGTAGGTCCCCGGGTTCGAGTCACATTGGAGGAAGTGTGGAAACACTATAAATCCTCCTAAATGGGTGGGGGAAAAAAAAAAAAAAAAAAAAAAAAAAACAAGGTTCAAACTAAATCGCAGTCCTAATCGTTTTTAGTCAAAACGCACGAGTCACCTAACTTAACTAATACTTTTTCTTTTGTCCCTTAATTCTCAAGTTCCAACTACCTCCGTTACATATGCTATATCAAGTGGTCAATAAATATAATGACTTCTACAAGGAATAAACATTGGAATAGAGTAGGATGTTATTATTTTATCATAATAAACCAAAGTTTGGAGGGATGAAAAACTGATCATCTAAGAAATATGAACAACGAGGTTGATAAAGTTTCTACGTAACTTTACAATAAGTCTATTACCAGTGATAAATCAATGAGCTGAGTGAGAATAATGTAAGGTGTCAAAAGGTCAGGATAAGTCAGGTTAAACAAGTCATTAAGACAGGTTATTGGTGGCGACAGCGAGAGGTGGAAGTGGTTGGTGGTTAGGGGTGGCAAATGGGCGTGTTGGGTCAAATTCAAACGGGTTAAAACGGGTCAAATTAATTAATTCAACCCGCTCAAATTTGCTAGGTCAAAACGGGTCAGGTCAAGGTGGATGAAGCAACGGATATTTGGGTTGGATTACATTTTAACCCCGCGGTTACTCTACACTTTGATCCGATTGTTTGATGGGTCATTTGGGTTCATATCGTTTGGTCAATTCAACAATGAGTCATGACCCAACCCCTGTAAACACCAGACGAGTGAGGCGGGTATGGGTTGATTTTGCCACCATTATTGGCAGTAAAGGTGATTGGTGGTGTTTGTGGCTAGCCACTAAGGCAGCTGGTGGTGGTAGTTGGCAGTAGAGGTGGATTTAGAATTAAAATTCTACGGGTTCAATCTTTAGATTTTTAGTATTGATCCCATCGTATTTTTAAAATTACAAATTCAAACTTACTATTTGTTGTAATTTTAGTGTATGAATTAAATTTATGCTCCATATTAAAAATACTAGGTTCAGATGAACTCGATATCTTCATGCTACATCCATGTTGGGGGCTGTGGTGTTGGTTAGTGTTGGACCGCTAGTTATGTGATTGAGGTTGTGATGCAAGTAGTTAATGGTGGTAATATGGTGGCGATGGTAATTGATAGTAGTGATCGAGGGTGGAAGACTGATACGGTCCGCAAATGAGTAAAGTAATATATTGTCAGTGTACATTATCAAAGTATTTTTATATGTTCTAACAGATAATATACCTTATTTTTGAAGATTTTAAACCCCATATTTAAATTACCTAATAGTATAAAAATTATTTACGCAAACAATAGATATTAATTAAACCCAAATAGATAAGTAAGAAAAAATATGAGACTCTGCACATCATCATGAAAATATGGGACCAGTAACACAACTTTTCTTGCCCATCTTGACCTACTTCCTTTATCAATCAGGTATTCCCAACAATGTTGAAATGTTACACACGTTAGATAACATTTGTCACTTTGTGCTTGATTAATAGTTGTTATCACATAGCCCAAGGAAAGTGAATCATTCTGAGGAATCTAAACTACAGTCTTATCGTAAATTTGAACTTCTCATTGACGTTTCCTTGGACACACATATAGATGATGTTTCTTTTTCTTGACAAGGAAAGTCCATAATCACTATGACAATTTAATTGGACATGAAGATAATGAACATCACGCAATAGTTTTTTACTATTTTCACTTGGTTAACATTAACTTTCACCTATAACTCTAATTTATACTATTTATTATTGTTCTTTTGAGAGGATAACTTTCACTTGGTTAACACTAATTTGCACCCATAACTCCAAATATTAGTTTGTTTGATATAACTGTCACGATCCAAATCTGGTGAACTTGATCGACACAAAGTCCTATAATGCAACCTAGTTCAACAATCATATATATATATCACTCAACACAAGCAATATGCAAAAAAATTCATTCGTCATATATAAACTTGACAGCTAGATGAACTCAACAACTCAAACAATGTGATTGTGGAGGGAAGGATCAATTCAAGTATCAATTTCATAATCAAACAATTCCAAACTAAACAGATATATGACAAGTCACTGTATTACAACTATGTATTATTTGCGAATTTTTTTTGCATTATAACGGTCATATGAACCACCTAACTCAATTTGAAGGGAAAACAAATTCAAGTTGATGAAGTTTATTCGAATGTTTTCAAAGATGATGAACTTGAACATTCAGATGACATTTCCATTAAAGCTTCAAAGGCAAAAGCTTTGAGTATATCGTATGTATCGAACTTGCAGGATGAAAGAGTGTGTGATGATAAGTGGACAAATTCGTCCGGACTCTTACAAAATATTGGGCCCAAGGATAAAAGATTGGATGATGCACAGAATGGGCCCAAACGTACTTGCTCTTCTGGCCCAATACATGAGACTGCAAAATGACAAACCACGTTGGGAAAAATTGCTACACTACCCTCCACAAAATCACAACAATCAGTACTATCTCTCCCCAGAACAACAACCAGTACAATAGGGGAGGAAATGGTGGAAAGCAATACAGGAACAATAGACAAGCATCAGGTTTTAGTGCTATGGGTGTGCTATTATTCTTCATAGATAAGAATTTTCTGTTATAAGACAACCAATATGTATAGGACAACTGTCTAGGAGTAGAGGTGTCATTTTCTTTCATTTTATTGTATATATACACTGTTCATTAGAGGAAATAATACACAAGAAAATTTTCTCATATTGTTGTTTCTAAAATCCTACAAATGTTTGCGCACATACAAAAATAGATCCAATTTGAATCCCGCACACTATTTGTACAATTAAATCACTCTCTAATGCTTGACAAGATTTGATTTTCTTGACTTTAAATGTGTGAGTTGTTGAGTAATTTTGATATTTAGAGTTGATATTTGTATGCTAAGGCGGATCTAAGATTTTAATTTTATCGTTTCTAAATTTTAGATAGCAACTTTAAGTGTTAATGATTGGATTCTGAATTTATATATATATATATATATATAAAGCCTTGAGGAATGGCTCTTTTTTTCAGAAAAAAAAAAATACTTGTACAATCTTTTGGAAATACCTTTATGTATAGTGTTAATCAAAACGTAGAGTGCTAAATTCAACCATGGCAAAGAACTCTTATCGAGAAAAAAAATAAATTATGTCAAACAACTGCAAGTTGAAGATAATATTATACATATTATTAGAATAGTTTAGAGAATTTTGATGAAATTGTTCTTCCATCGATCTGGAACTAATTTCTTAGTAGGTAAAACAGTGACACTCTGCACATCATGAAAATATGGGAACAGCATCAGAATTTTTCTTGCCTATATTTGACCTACTTGGCTAACTGCCTTATGGTATTCTCAACAATGTCAATATGGCACACAAGTGGATGACATTTGTCACTTTTGTGCTTGACTAATACGGTACTTATTATCACATAGCCCAAGTTAGATGAATCGTTTGTGAAGTATCTAAACTCCAGCCTTGTCGCAAATTCGAACTTCTCATTGGCATTTCTTTTGACACATATAGATGATGTTTCTTTTCTTGACAATGAAAGTCTACAATTACCATGACAATTAATAGGACTTGCAGTAACTAGTTTTGCTATGTTTAATTCTAGTTTGAGAGTACTCTTGAGAGGATAATTTTCACCTGGTTAACATTAATTTGCACCTATAACTCTAATTACGGAGTAGTTCATTGAGTTATCGTCACGATCCAAGTCTGATGAACATGATCAACGCAAGCAATATGCAATAAAGTCATTCTTTATAACCTTGTCAGAGCAATACTAGATGAACTCAACAACTCAAACAATGTGATTGTGGAGACAACGATCAATTCCAGTATCAATTTATTAATTTTATAATCATTTATCCCAAAACTCAACAACTCAAACAATGTGATTGTGGAGACAACGATCAATTCAAGTATCAGTTTATTAATTTTATAATCATTTATCCCAAAACTAAGTATAATATATAACATGTCACAATGTTAGAACTATGTCTTATTGAAAAAGAATTTGCATTACAACGGTCACATTAACAACCTAACTCAATCTGAAGGGAAAACAAATTCAAGTTGACAAAGTATATTTGGATGTTTCACACATACAAAAATAAAATTGGGAGATCCAAATTGAATCCCACACACTATGTGTACACTTAAATATATATATTTACTCTGTAATGATTGACAAGTTTGGATTTTCTTGACTTTAACGAAAGCGAGTTGTTGAGTAATCTTGATATTTTGAGTTGACAACTCACAGAGGAGGCGAATTCATTTTTTTAAAATTTTACGGATTCTAAATTTAGGATAAAAAATGAAATTTAATAATCGAATTCTAAATTTTATTATTATACATATTTAGTGAATTTCTTAACATACTTATAAAATTTGAATCAAAGCTATTAAATTTATTGAAACATGTCTAAGAAAAGTGGAATGGTTGTTTTTTCCCTGAGATAAAATGTTAGAGTTCGATAAAGAAAGAAAGAAGCATATAAAAAGTCATGGTACTATGACTTTTTGTAGAGGCGAGAGTGGTAAGGGAAACGAAGATGGAGAAATAAGGAATGGGGAAAATGAAGATGATTCAAAAAAAAAAAAAAAAAAAAAAAAAAAAAAAAAAAAAAGGAAAACATTTAAAAGTTGAATATGTGGCGTCCATTTAAAGTTTTAAATATAATTTTTTAAATTGACTTGCCTTTTTCTTTTGGTGTGTAGAACATGTGAGTAATACTAGCTAAGTAATTTATATTAGACACATTTAGACAAATGCTTGGTATGTACGTAAAATAAAGGGTGTGTAATAATAATTTGACTACAAGTTGGGAGGCAAACTATGGGTTTAAAATATTTCGAACCTTTTCAAAAAAATTTAAATAGGGAAATGGCTAGAAAGAATCCATAAATTAGAGATCGATGAAAGTCACAAAATGAGTTGCTTGTGGAAACTTGATGACGTGAATATGTAGAAAAATAAACACGATTGCATTAGATGTATGATGAAAGATTCTTCCACCAACCCAGCCTTAATATGTCTGAAGGCAGATAAGACTTCTTCTAAACCAGTTAGGTGAACTTACTTCTTCTTCATACATAAATATTTATTTATTGCAAAAAATAAGTGTTTGTTTGAAAAAAAAGAAAGAGACAGAAAATTGACTTTCTATATATTCTACGATTGTTGATTGTGTTCACATCCTTTGATGTCTACCTTTAGCTCTACACGAAAGAACTCTTTACTTTTCTCTTCTCATTTTAATTTTTCTTTATTTTTTCTTCTCGTAAATTAAATGGTTATGTTTTACATTATGTAGATTCGTATATCTTTCTTTAAACAATGAAACTACAAGTCCCTAAATTATTTTGAAAAAGTACACTGGTATATGTACTTTAATCATTGCTTTTGGGACAAGCTTGTCACTGGTCGTTCATGTATTTTATGAATTAAAACATACGGAAATAAGTAATTAGATGACATAACATAATTCAAAGTATTCATGATAACTATCATAAAATGTTCTTGAATAAAATAAAAGGCATTGAGGAATATCCTTATTTTAATTTTATTCTTTTTAATGTATCTGTACGATCCTTTGTTATATGTATAGCGTCAATTTAGACGTAGAATATTATATTTAACAATGTCAAACAACTTCTTCAGCAAGAAAAAAAAAACCATGTCAAAGCAAGTGCAAGTTGGGAGATAAAATAACATATTTTAGAATAGTTTAGAGAGCTTTGATGACTTTTTTTCTTTCTTGATAAAAGATAACCGTTTGCTGAAAAAACGAAATGAATGAAGAAAGTTAAAATTCGAAGGTAGTGGTTTTTTTTTCGTGGCATGTGACAATTCATCATTCTTGCATCCCTCTCCTTAGGACATTTGTCAATCTAGAAGGTTGTTAGTTCTTAACCCCTCTTCATTAGTCCGTCGTATATCATAGACATCACAAGTCTATGTATAGCTTCCATTTGGTTCATTCTATAATCAACATCTTATTGAAGGAGTATAACTTTATCATTCTATCACAGGCTAAGCACATTGTAAAAAATAATTATCATTTTAAAATTTTAATCATTATCTCATGGATTAATTTATCCATCGGATTATGCCCCACCGAATCTAGGCCAAAACCGTGCGAATATGCGATGATCAATTGTTCTGACATATTTACTTTTTACTTTTTCTTAATATCATACTTATTGAAAAGTAAAATATGTTCCTCATTAATTTTTCAAAAAATGAAAGTTCATCAAAAGTTAGTATCTTTTAACTTTATTCTAAGGTTTACCTTCCCGTAGACACAGTATAATATAAATTCGACTCGTAATTAATATTGATCACACCTAGCTAATTAAGTTGAGAATATAAAAGGTGGAAATGATGGATTGACCAAAAGATCTAAAATTGAAGTGATGGCTAATTGGAAAGAAAGTCAAGGTATGATAAATGATCTTTTTGAATCGAATCAATTACTAATGTGACAAACGGCAAAATTCGGCACACGAATGATTATGTAATGAGGAATTTCTAGTCCTCATTGGTAGTTAGCGAGGAATAATTTATTTTGAGAAGTCTTTAACTTATTTGAATAAAAGAGGTGCCAAAATTTTCTTATATACACACTTTCGAAATGGTCACGAAAACTGTCCAAATACATTGTCTTCTTGAGCTTTATCATACATCATCATTTTTTGGGTAGAATCATACGTCATCATTACTCCCTCCATTTCGATATAAATGAATTTTTGACATTTTTTTAAATCGAAAACGAATGAATTTTTCATTATCCAAAAATCGATGTATTAATTAATTTTTTTCGAAATCACCCTTCTCTTTAATGGATCTTACAAAAATCTCAACATTGACTGTATGTTGATTTACTAAAAGTTTGGGAAAAAGCAAAAGGATAATATCGATAAATTACCCTTCAGTTAATGTATTTAATCAATTTTCTTAAGGAGTGTACCCCAAAAAATTATTTATTTTGGAATGGTCTGAGTACTTAAATAAAATATAGGGGTACTTCAATATACATTATTGAAAATTAGAGTATGATACTCCCTCCATTTCAGAATAAGTGGTGTTTTTACCTTTTTATTTTGTTTCAAATTAAGTGGTGTTTCGTATAATTAAGAAGGCATTAATGATGTTCCTCTAATTTTACCCTTATTTGAATAAAAAAAGTTTTACATAACCAAGAAACTAATAAGAGCTACATCTTTTTCAAAGTATTTATTATGGGTAAGTTAGTAAAAATACATTTTACTTTCTAAAAATGAGTAGATTTCTTAAGGAGTGTGTCCAAGCTAAAAACATCACTTATTTTGAAATAGAGAAAGTACATGCGAGTAGATAACATATTCAGTGATAAAATAATAAGGTGGAGAGAAAAATGAGAAGTGGTCTGAGAGTTACATCCAAAGTCAATATTAATCCTACTAATGGTACATAACGGAATCGAAAACACGAATAAAGTAAAAGAGAACACCACATCAAGGAAGGTAACCTACGATTAATTGAAAAGCTAAAACCAATTAAACTATAAAATCTAATTACCTCTAAGAATTCAACGGAAGAATTCATCAAGAGATCGGTAACTTTTGAAACCCCCGAGACAAGGAGCTAAGCAATTAAGATTCAATATGAATCACCCAACTAATGCTGATTAAGATTTGTTTTAGGCTATAAGGTTTAAGAAATATTATTGTATTTTTTAATCCAGCGTTCAGTCAAACAGTACCACATAGATGGGAAAACATCCTTTGGATGTCCCTAAAAATTAAAATATTTACCCGTCCATGCTCCTTCCCAAACTATTTTCGCTTCTACCCCCCACCGGCTGGAAATTTTACCCAACATACTCCTCGGCCAAACGGCCCTAACCCCTTCCTCCGTGATACCATTGCAATATATTTATATATCACAATGGTATCATAGAGGACTAAGAGAAGGACTGAAACAGTCCTCCATGATATCATCTCAGTATATATATGCCATGATCCTGAGAAGTGTCATTGAAGGACTGAAACAGTCCTTCATGATACTATCATGGTGTTACGGTTCGCTTTTACGTGGGTTAAGGCATAAAAGTAATCCGAGGTTGTTGGTGCTCTAAATTGGATATTTTATCTTTTTAGAGTCGCCACCTAATTTATTCAAAAGGAAAATTAGGAAAACCGGTTTAAGAGTTTTTCAGACAGAGAAAAAATCTTATTTGGACCAAAGATCGAGGTAAGGGTTCTGGTAATCCCCCAGGGAAGGTTTTACGCACCCTGGTAATAAGGATCCGTAGAATACGGTTGACCTATGAGCTTCACTGTAAGATTTATTTGTCTGCTTATGTGTTATAAAATTTTCCGCAAATCATAGAGTTTTAGCATCATATGAGTATAGTTTTAGAAAATTTCAAGAAAAATCCCCTTATAAATAAGGGGTTTTTGGTTTAAAAATCAGCGCAAGTGTTCAACTCACTTCGTTTTCGGACTAGGACACACCCAGAATCGCTCCCGAGTAGAGTCGCTACTATTCTAGTCCTAACGAAATGTGTTTAGTACCTACGATTTTTTATCATACTATATATACAAAATATGGGATATATATACATATATATATATATATATATAAACACAGGTCTTTTTATTATTTGGTCCAAATTTCAAAGTGAAGCCCATAGTTAGTACCGTATTCTAAACCCAAAGTCCATCAAATCCCCGGGAGGTCCAAATGAATCTCTTTCGGTCCAATATGTCCAAGTTTTTGGTCCAATCAGCCTAGTTCATAAAAATGTCACAGTTTAGCCCAATTACTCAGACGGACTTCCTGGGCCAAACCATTGTACATTTAAAGCATAACTTATGTCTTTTGGCCCAAAACTTCCACCAGTCAATATGTACTCAAGCACAGAAAATCATACTCAAATTAACTTGAAAAACTCCCGATTTCTTTTATCATTTAAAAACCTGCATTTAGTTTCCTTACACAAAGAAGCTTTACAGTTAAGTTACCTTATATCCTATTTTTCTCAGAAATGCACTTAAGTTTTTGGTCAAAGCTGTGTGCCATTTTGATTAAAAAACAAGCCCATTTTTACAAGTATCATCCTATTATCAGAAAATCCATTTGTTAATCTCAGAAGAAAATTATTATTATTTTTGTATTAGTTTTATACTAAGCTAAGATTTTTGAAAAAAAGGAATTTGAACTCATTTTTAGATTGATTACCTAGTTTAAACTAAGTGTTAATCCTAATTTCTACATCCATAGGGTTTCACAATTAATAAAGTTTAAGTTTTACAAACCATACAACAAATGAATCAAGTAGAGGTAAGAAAAAATTATTTTTTGACTAATGGGCTCCCCGCACCATTAGTGCTATTTTCACCCATAGCTGGGCCTTCACCATTTTTACCCATGATTGGGCCTTTTATAATATTTGCTTCCCTTTCACTTCACGTACTGCCTTGACCAGAAATGGGATTAGACCTTGGCCCAATCCCTGTATTTGAGAAGGGTTGACCCAGAAATGCAAAGGGGAGGTTTCCAAATGAAAGGGATGAAAATTAATATCATGTATACACACTCACAAAAATATATAAGCCAATAACTCAATTTTAAGCAGAGTGGGCCAAGGCCCAGCAATCAACAAATTTAGCATTCAAAACCCAAGACACATAATGAATCATATACATGCCATGTATACTTGGGTATACTTAAGTATACACATTTATAAGGATGTTTAGAGGGTCAATATTGGAAAGCTTTTACCCCCGTCTTCCCGATGGTGCACAAGATCCAAGGGGCTTCTTTGAACTCCAGGCATGGCAGACACCCGGGAGGGCTTAAGCTTGATTCATAATGACCAATTGACCTCCCTACTAATGTACTAACTAAAGTATACTTGCCATATATACACATATACAATCCAAGATGAACGACCTTGAATAATGTATGTAAAGAGATCCACACACACACACACACACACACACACACACAAAAAAGCATAAGAAACATGGGACACTAAACACATAACCAGTGGGTTCATTAAGATGTATCACAATTTTACAGAGTTTGCAGAGACAGCTCATGATTTCTTTAAACTACAATTACAGAGCAATATAGCAAGAGTGCAGATTCAAGTTATGAACATAGGGACCTGTTTTAAGTGAAGATAGTGAAAGAGTTTGCAGTTAGGATAACTTAATCACACACTTCAGAAGACTTAAGATTATCATGGAGGAATGAGATATATCACAACTAGAACTCACAAAGTCATTTGCCTTACCAAAGCAAAGATTTCCATATATTTCAATCCTAGGTATGACTCCCAAAGTAGAATATTAAGCTATTTCCCTCTAGAGAAACTCAGAATCATGTCCCATTAAGTTAGCATAATGAAGAGACAGTCCTTAACCAAACAGTCTAGTTTCATGCAGTTTTAGATAATAACTTCCTTTACATGTTCAATCCAAGTCAAACAACCTTGACAGCACATCACACAAGCAGCCATGTGAACTCAAAACCAAATAATGTAAGTATAGAGTCCATGTTGATTTATTATAAGATACTCAGTTAAGTTAACATGGGCCAAGGAGGAGGAAAACAGGTCACATGATGATTACATATCACATATCTCCTCATTTACATGCTTCATTAACCAATTTGCATACAAAGCCTATGGGCTTGTCTAAGTGGAATCATGTATGACAGGACCTAGATGTATAAGCACCCATTACAGTTTAACAATAGCATTTTAGTGACCCACCCAACATACTGGAGTCAAAATAATAACCTCAGGTTGTTTAAACTTAGGTAGGCCCTAAGTTCACTCAATCAACATTACATGATACAACTTTCTAACAAGCCCTATAGGCCATTTACATTTTGATTAGGCATGAGAGTACATAGAGATTAACATCAACCAGTCAAGCCAAACAAACTAAATCCTTCAAATCTATTGAACAACAAATAGTACAACTAGGCTAAAGCATGTTCAACTAAACCTAAACAGGAAGGCAGCTATCAGAAACTGATCATAATAAACTGAACAAACAGGGAATTAATTACCACAAATTGTACATAATAAACTTAAACAAAATAAGAAACCGACCACCATAACCTAAAAATGATAAGCTAAACAAGAATAAGGAACTGACTTCCATGGACTGAACATCATAAGCTGAATAAAACAGGAAGATTAATCACCATAGACATGATGCACCATACAAACAGGAAACTAAGCACTATAAACTAAATATGATGAGCTAAACAAAACAACAAGACAACTAATTACTATAAATTAAACACATAAATGCAAAAATAAAAGGGAAAGGGGAATTACCTTTTGAAGGTGCAACCTAGAAGAGATTGAACTTGGAAAAGCTTATTTCCCCACCAAAACTCAATTTACAAGCAATAAACCACACAAACAAAAATAAACTTTTTAAAATTTAAACTTAACTCAGAAAATTAAAGGTCTCAAGTATAGAAACCCCAGGTATTTCGAGTTTTTTAGCCTTGTAAGTGAAAAATATCAGATTACAAGTCTCTCAGTGTGAAGGTGTGTCAAATAGTGAGAAATAAGACCCTATTTATAGAATCCCCAAACCCTTAAAACCCCAAATAATCCGATGTGGGACAATCCTCAAAATTGGGATTCTTCCTCACACTCAAGTGTTGAAGGGCCAATATCAGGTCAACCATACATCAAGGGTCAAGATTTGACTAACAAAGATCAAATCTCAAAAGTTCGTCATGAACCAACAGAATCCCAAGATTCAAAATCGCAAACAAACAAGAACCATTAAAGGATTTCAGTGTTAGACTGTTTAAAAAGCAATAATAATACGAAAAATCAAATAAATAAGATTATTAACACCTTGTTTGGTTGATTTGCGGTGGTAACGGGTGAAAGCATTTAATGCTTTGCCTCTTACAGCCATGCAAGCCTGTAGAATGCAAAAAGCTTATGCCATTTTGCCAAATATGGCTTCGCTGTCGATGAAAGAGAAAGAAGAATGTGAAGGCGGCTTGGGTTTCAAATCCTTTTGGAGAGAGAGAGAGAGAGAGAGAGGGAAAGAGGAGCTGGGGTGTGTTTAGGGTGAGAATGAAAATAATGAAGGGTATTACCCCTGTTAATAATGGAAATGGGCCGGGTCTGGTCCGATTTGGACTGAGCCTGGTTATTTTTTTTTTTTAAAAGGAAATGGGGCTGGGTTGAATATATATGTATATACACGATATACGTGTATTCTTACATGTATATCTGTGTATATATGCTGGATTTTAATACTCAATTTAATAAATAACAAAATTTAGATGATGACCAATCAATTTAAATCCTAAATATGGTTAAACAAAACCAGTTTTAATATCCAAGAATTAATTTTTATGTAATCTATCCTTTAGTTGACTTAATCTAAAAATCAACTATTTCAATCATAGCCCCGTTTGGTCCGATTGGCCTTTTTAAAGTGATTACTAGCAAAATTAACCCTTGATAGGACTAGTTTTACAATAATTACCCCAATTATGAGAAGTTCTTTCTAATTGGGCCACTATTGGGCTATTAATTGATTATTTCAGTTATAGCCAATAAATGAGAAATTTTTTAGAATTAATCATAATTAAATACTTAATTAATTATGATAAATTCTAATAATTTGACCAAATGGTGATTGAGGGGTGAAAGGGTTAATTTATTTAATTAATCAAATTCCCTGAATTTTAAATAGAGTACAATAACTTGCAATTTTGTCAATTTTGCCAATTAAACAATTAAATACATAATTTTTGCAATTTTATAAAATGTGCAAATTAATTTATAAATGATTTGTAATATTTATAGAAATTATTTTACCAATTAGAATGGTAAAATATTTTCCTGAATAACTTTTATAAAATCATTTTAACTTCAAAAAATAGGTATTTTACTCTGTTTGGGATTCAAGGACTCTGAATGACTAAATGAATCCCGGGAGGTCAAAAATTAGGTGTCAGCACACGGTATATATATATATATATATATATATATATATATATATAAGACGATGGTATCATACAAGATTTTTTTGAGAAAAGTGTGTCATTTTTAATAAATGAACATGATCATTCATAATACCGTCTCGGTATATTTATATACCATGATGGTATCATGGAGGGCTAAGAGAAGGACTGAAGCATCTTCTATGATACCATCTCAGTATATTTATATACCATGATGGTATCATGGAGGACTAAGAGAAGGACTGAAGCATCTTTCATGATACCATCTCAGTATATTTATATACCATGTTGGTATCATAACTGGGGTCATCTCAGGTAAATATTTTTAATTTTTTCTGGGGGTACGAAAGTAATGGGGGTATGGGCTAGTAATTTTTTTTATTTAAGGGGCATGTGTGATCTTTCCCCCACATAGACTTAGAGCCGTCAGTATGGGCTTAGTCTGCTACACCGGTCCAGCCCCGCTCGTGATTTGATTTGGTTGGGGAAATTTTCACGATTGCCTTCTTACAGACTGGTCTTTAATTTTTTCCCTTCGCTTAAAAAAGTGGCCGAAAATACCGGAGGTTCTGGGTTCAAAACCCAAAAGAGTAAAAAATAATAATATTTTCGCAAGGCATAATTTTTTATTTTGCTGAAGTTACGTAGAACCTATGCAGGAGAAGGCAGACTTTGCCTTAAGGAATAACTGTACTTTGCCTTTTGCAAAAGTCTTGTCTTGTGCATTTTTTTTTATTGAGCAGGGTCTCGAACCCAGAACCTCGGGATATTTTCTGCCACCTTTTTAAGCGAAGGGCAAAAATTAAAGACCAGCAATTTGAGGACCAAAAATTAAAGACCACCCCAAATGAAGGGCAATCCGCGCAAACAAAAAAAAAAAAATTGGTTGGGCTAAGAGTTTTGGAGCCTATTTAAGAACGAGACCTTTTAGCTCGGCCAAGTAAACCCGCCGACCAGCGAGACTTGAGCAAGGCTGAGTTGGGCGAGCAATGGGCCAAATAAAAAATATATAAACAAAAGAAAAGTAGAATACTAAAAATAGCAAGAAGAGGAGTCAAGCTCAGTCTACATACCCCATGATACATTCATATTGCAAAGCTTAAAAATCAAAGTCGTAAAACTTTAATACAAAGTTATATTTATAAAATATATAAATAACAATTTCTAAGTTCTAATTGGGGTTATTAACAATCAAAAGCATTAAACACTTAGTATTTAATAGGAAAATTTACTTGCCATAGCTACCTTTAAGAGGTATTTATTGATAAAAACTATTATTTAATTTATTTATATTTCGTAGCTACATGAATTTTTAATTTGCATATCGTAGCTATACCAAATAAAAGAGTTATTCCACTGTATCAAACTTCTACCTCACTTCTCTCTCTCTCCTCCCTCGCCTCTCTCTCTCTCTCTCTCCGTTCCCTCTCTCCGTGAAAGATCCATAGATATTTCTATCATCTTCATTGTTTCCACTATCCTATAAACACCATTTAAAGCTTCATAGAAAACATGTAACAAGCCTAAACACCATTAACGTCGGCTGACTCCTTCACCACCGTTTTTCACATTAAAATCAAGCATAGCTGCTGCTAAACCAGTTGTGTAACTAGCTGTAACATCCCGTAAATCCGAGTTAGGTGTGAATGTGAAATAATTGGGGTTTAGATGTCATCTTATCTATATGGATCAGGATGGCTACAGGTTTTAAATGATCTTTTCGGGGTCAAACAAGATAAGGAAGTTCGTTAGAAATCCTGAAATTCATCTAAGTCTGAGACAATTTTTAGTTATGTCAAGTTTTCAGGTATTTTCATTGGGAATTTCGGAAAACTCAAAACATGAAAGTTGTAGGTCTTTGAAATGTCTTTCCAACTATATTTTCTAGATCTCAAACGGAGCTCTATGCTAGGAGTTATACCTAGTTTACTGAACTTTGTCAGCAGTCGTGACACCCTTACATCGCAAGGGTGGCGCGAGTTTTTCTGTTATAGATCAGTTTTTGGCCTTGTGTGCCACACTTGTGATGAAAGGGTGGAACAGGGGAGGTCCCTTGCCCTATCCTGGAGACGCAAGGGTGGCGCGAGACCCCGTTTTGCTGGTTTCGAACCCTAAAGTTTAAAATTTCATTTTAACTTTTTCCCAATTTGTTTTGGCCGAATTTTTGAGAGAAAACAATCCTAAGGCTTTCCCAAAACACATAAGGTATGTTATTGATCAATTACTATCATTACAACATCAAATTAACACTAGTTCATCCTTCAAACCATATATTCTTGAAAATCGAAGAAAGCGATGTTGAAAGAGACTTTGGGAAACTTCTTAAAGGTATGTTCTATGATTATTACATAGATTATTGAGAGGGATGGGAATATTTTAAGGTATTAGAAAAAAATAATAATCCATGGGTGATTCCAGAACACGTGTTGGGCACAAAAAAGCCCTAGTTTTTCGAATAAGGGTAGAAATCCTTAGAATCGATTAAAGTTCTAATCTTTATCATCTAAACCTATCGTAGAGTGATTTTTGAACCTTGAAAATTATGTTGGTACCATTTTAGTGGGATTTGAGGTATGTCTCTTTTAAAAATCCTTTTTGACTATAAATGTGATTTGTATGTCTCTTTTTAAACATACTCTTTTGAACAGTTTTTTATGAACTCTTTGGTTGTGGTTTGTGTGCATGAGGGACAAGACCACATTAAAGATTGTTTGTATTATATTATATATACATATTCATGATTGTTTCCTCTCAAAAGGATGATTGAAAATCGAGATATAAAGCTGTGGTATTCGAACTTGAATTACCCCATAAGGGATGTTTAAACTTGATAATTGACAAGCTTGACTATCTCATGTGAATGCTCTTTAATGGATTGTGTTGAACTTGAAACTTGTTTAAAGATGTGAACTCGATTTTCTAAAACTGAAATGATTTGATGTACCCCTATAATGGGATGTTGAACATAATCCTTAAGGAATAATATGAGCTATCATGATATGACTGGTGATTCGGCTTCTATGCCATGATTTGAGTGACTTGGCTTCTATGCTAGGATTGTGATTCAGCTCTTTTGCCATGATTTATATTGTTTGTGTTTGGCTTAGCTACTTGGGAGGAAGGGTAGTCACTATGGATCTTAGTGGGGTTTGCTTAGCTATTCGGGAGGAAGAGTGGCCATCGAGGGTCGATAGCCCCGGTGTGGTTCATGCCTAGCCATTAGGGAGGAATAGTGGTCATCGAGGGTTCATAACCCTGATGTGGTTTTACCTAGATATTCAGGAGAAAGGATAGTCGTCGAGGGCGACAAACCCCAATGTGGTGCTTCTATGTAGTTTAGGGAAATGGTCGTCCTTTCGTTATATTGATTTTGGCCTATATGGGCATGTGTTATACTTTTGGTTTCCTGTGAGTGGCTTGTCGATGATCTTGAGTTCAGAGTTAAACGAAAGAATGAGTTGAAATTGATTTATTTCTTACTAAGTTTGATGATTTATTCTATCTCTGAATTTCAACTGCTTTTATTGACCTTTGTTTCACTGATCCTTATTATATTATCTTGTTATATTAACTATTATCCCGGAGACACTCACTGATTACCTAGTATTCAGGCATACTATTGTTATTTTTGATAGTGTGTTAGGTAATGTTGAGGAGCAAGTTCGTGATACACGCACAGATTAAGAGAGCTAGCTACTTTCTGGACTATTTGGTGAGCCCACATGCTTGTTCGTGGGGCACCATCCTATCTTAGTTATTGTTTTAGTTTTCGGGATGCGTCTCGAAGTTGGATTATGTTTTATTTATCATCTTAGAGGCTCCATAGATAGACGTTATTTCTGTGGGTAGTTGTTGAGGTCATTGCTCGATTCTTTAGGTGTTTCTACGTTTTATGACGATATATTTATGACAAACTTCTGCTGATTTTATTATTTGATGCTGATCTTAAGTTAGTTAGCTATTTTTAACATATTGATATAACTATTGAAAGATCATCAAAAAGGATTTGACGTTTATTAATTTTATAAGGTGCTTCCGGTGTTGTTCATAGCATCGGATGCCTGTTATGACTAGGGTGAATTTTGGGGTGTGACAAACTTGGTATCAGAGCCTAGGTTTATATTTGTCCTAGGATGTGTCTATATCTGTGGAGATGTGTCTAGTGAAGTCTTCCTTGTGTAGCCTGATCACCTACATGATCGAAAGACTACCAGGACATTTATAGGTGTTTCTCATTCTTCTTGATTTTAGATTGTGCTAGAGAGCTTGAACTTCCTTTAGGATCGTACTGACATGTTTGTTAATTCGTGCCTCATGGAGATGGATTTACCTCGTCTTTGCAATTCTAACCTCGTCAACAATGGTGCTACGTGCATCTTATTTTTGATGTATACTTTGATGGATGGTACGAGGTCATTCAGAATTCAATAGTAGGTGTATCGATATGGTGATTGTAAGATGTGGTTGTTGATAATTGAGATAGGTATAGAAACAAAAGTAGTCCTTGTTATAGGGAAAATTATGCCAAAATCTTGTTAAACTTAAGGGAATAATCAAGATGTGATATGTTTAGAGGATTGGAGATTAGGATGGAAGGAAATTTAAAAGTATCTTGTAGTGAATTAAGAATTAACGTACATTAAGGCTATATTCTTATTGGGTTAAAAGATCTGTGCTATTTTGATGTTTAATGGAAGAACTTTATTTTAGGCTTGAAACTCAAAAACAACCGCTTGTGGAATAATGATTTAAGAAGATGATGGAGTTGATTTAGGCTTTAATTTGTTATCTCGATTTTGGCATAAGGTAAGTTGGCCTGAATCATGTGTTGTTGAATTAGCCTCCTTGTCGGAGTATATTGTCTAGATTGATATATTGTGCGATTCCTAGTCAAAGCATATACGTGTTGAACCTTTTGGGTATCTAACTCTTAGGAAAGTGAGATGATGGTAGAAACCCTCTTACTTCGTGTTGAGACTTGAGTGTTATAGTCGTTAGAATCCCTGTGAGGAATATGTTGTTCTTATTTGGGTGTTAGTTGTATTTTATCTTTCCGGGGTCGTTTAGTACAGAGGAAGCTTGACTTCATGATTTGGCTAGTAGGGAGGTAGCTGAAGCCTTAGATGTTGTGGTCATAGGTATTCTCACTATTTGTTCTCTTGATGCGTATTCGTTGATCGATCCAGGTTCGAATCTTTCTTATGTGACTTCGTACTTTACCCTTGATTTTGGTAGGGAACCCAAACAATTTTTAGAATACCCCTGCTAGTGTCCTTGTTATTGCTTCTAGAATATATAGAGACTATGTCATTGTAGATAAGGGTCGTGAGACTACTTTTGATGTGTTTGAATTAGAAATAGTGAACCTTGATGTGATTATGGGAATAGACTAGCTTTCCACGGGTTATGAAACTCTAGTAGTCAATCAGAGATAGTTAGGCTTGAATTTCTCGATGAACGCATTATAGAGTGGAAGATTAAGATTGCTAAACATTGAGGTAGACTTATTCCGTATCTTAATACTCACAAAATAAATTCAAGGGGTGTATTTACCATCTGGTTGTTGTTATTGACACTCCGACCGTATTACCTTCAGTTATTCCCAATCCCAGGTATGTGTTGAACCTTCAGATTATCGAATTCCTGCAAAAGTGCAGACTAAAGGTATGAATCCCTTATTTCATATTTTGGCTTAAATGATATAGTTGTGGGAGTCTCTGTGTGGACCATATGGTTATTGTTAGAGTATTAAATGAGATTCATTTGAAGACAACTTGCAATGCAAAAGAACTCTAGAAATTAAGAAGATTTGGAGGTTTAGTGAAAAATCTTAGGCCCCGACTTTCATTCAGGGACGAATGATCTAAGGGCTGGATAATGTAACATCCCGTAAATTCGAGTTAGGTGTAAATGTGAAATAATTGGTCTTAGATGTCATATTAGCTATATGGATCCCTTCAGGATGGGTACAGGTGTTAAATGATCTTTTCGAGATCAAACAAGATAAGGAAGTTCGTTAGAAATCCTGAAATTCGTCTAAGTTTAAGATAGTTTTCAGTTATGTCCAGTTTTCAGGTATTTACGTTGGGAATTTGGGAAAACTCAAAACATGAAAGTTGTAGGTCTTTGAAATGCCTTTCTAACTATATTTTCTGGATCTCAAACGGAGCTCTACTCTAGGAGTTATACCCATTTTACTGAACTTTATTGGCAGTGCAATTTTTCGTGTTACAGACAGATTTTTGGCCTTTGCGCCACATTTGCGATGCAAGGGTGGTGCAGGGGAGGTCCTTTTCCCTAGCCTTGTGACACAAAGGTGGCGCGAGACCCTGTTTTGCTTGTTTCGAACCCTATAAGTTTCAAACTTCATTTTAACTTTTTCCCACTTTGTTTTGGCCGACTTTTAGAGAGAAAACAACCCTAATGCTTCCCCAACACACATAAGGTATGTTCTTGACCAATTACCATCATTAAAACATCAATCTAGCATAAAATTAACACTAGTTCATCCTTCAAACCATAGATTCTTGAAAACCGAAGAAAGAGAAGTTGAAGGAGACTTTGGGAAACTTCTTAAAAGGTATGTTCTACGATTCTTATTGAGATTATTGAGAGGGAAGGGACTAGTGCCAGGTGTTAGAACTAATAATTTTTTTTATCCATGGGTGATTCATGGGGGATTCAAGAACACGTGTTGGGCACGAAAAACCCCTAGTTTTTTGAATAAGGGTAGAAATCCCTAGAATCGATTAACGTTCTAATCTTTATCATCTAAACCTATGGTAGAGTGATTGGTGAACCTTGAAAATTATGATGGTACCACTTTAGCGGGATTTGAGGTATGTCTTTTTTAAATATCCATTTTGACTGTAAAGGTGATTTGTATATCTCTTTTTGAACATACTCTTTCAAACAGTTTTTTATGAACTCTTTGGTTGTGGTTTGTGTGCGTGAGGGACAAGCCCACATTAAAGCTTGTTTGTATTATATTATATATACATATTCATGATTTTTTCCTCTCAAAAGGATGATTGAAAATCGAGATATAAAGCTGTGGTATTCGAACTTGAATTACCCCATAAGGGATGTTCAAACTTGATAATTGAAAAGCTTGACTATCTCATGTGAATGCTCTGTAATGGATTGTGTTGAACTTGAAACTTGTTTAAAGATGTGAACCCGATTTTCTAAAACTGAAATGATTTGATGTAGCCCTATAATCGGATGTTGAACATAATCCTTAAGGAATAATGTGACTATCATGATATGACTGGTGATTCGGCTTCCATGCCATAATTTGAGTGATTCAGCTCTTTTTCCATGATTTATATTGTTTGTGTTTGGCCTAGCTACTCGGGAGGAAGGGTAGTCACTATGGATCCTATTGGGGTTTGCCTTCGGGAGGAAGAGTGGCCATCGAGGGTCGATAGCCCTGGTGTGGTTCATGCCTAGCCATTCTGGAGGAAGAGTGGTCATCGAGGGTTCATAACTCTGATATGGTTTTGCCTAGCTATTCAGGAGGAAGGATAATCATCGAGGGTGACAAACCCCGATGTGGCACTTTGATGTAGTTTAGGGAACATTAAATGGTCATCCATTTGTTATATTGATTTGGGCCTGTATAAGCATGTGTTATACTTTGGTTTCTTGTGAGTGGCTTGTTAATGATCTTGAGTTCAGAGTTAAACCACAGAATGAGTTGAAATTGATTCATTTCTCCTTTATGATTCCATTAATTGTGTTACTAAGTTTGATGATTTATTGTATCTTTGTATTTCAACTGCTTTTATTGACACTGTTTCACTGATCCTTATTATATGACTATTGTCCCAGAGACACTCACTGAGTACCCATACTCAGGCATACCATTATTGTTTTTGATGTTTTGTTAGGTGACATTGAGGAGCAAGTTCGTGATACGCGCGCGGATTAAGAGAGTTTGCTACTTTCTAGACTATTTAGCGAGCCCACATGCTTGTTCATTAGTCACCATCCTATCTTAGTTATTATTTTAATTTCTGGGCTGTGTCCCGAAGTTAGATTATGTTTTATTTATCATCTTAGAGGCTCCATAGATAGACGTTATTTCTATGGGTAGTTGTTGAAGTCATTGCTCGACTCTTTGGGTGTTGCTACATTTTATGACGATACATTTATGGTAGACTTCCGCTGATTTTATTATTTGATGGTGATCATGAGTTAGTTAACTATTTATAACGTGTTGATATAACTGTTGAAACATCATTGAAAAAGATTTAATGTTTATTGATTTTATAAGGTGCTTCCGGTGTTGTTCATAGCATCGGATGCCTGTTACGCCTAGGGTGGGTTTTGGGGCGTGACACTAGCAGGAAACAAACACCCAAAATAATATATAAAATCGAGTTGTTTCCACCCAATCAAAACCGCCGCCTCCATTTTCGCCAGCGAACAAAGCACCCAGATCTGGAAATCTTTAAAATAAGATGGAGATGAGAAGAGTAAAAATGAGAAAAAAGCCATCATCATCGTCGTTGCGTCCAATCGTAGCCACCGGTAATGCTGGATGCATGCCTCTCAGATCTAGATTTGATGTATTTTCCGACGATCTCAGATTTGGATTTGGTGTATTTTCTGACGATTCGAATTTGGTGTAAAACCAAAAATATCTCGTTAACACTTCTATATTTCTCTGAAAATTAGATCTCTATTTGTATTTCCACCGGATTTGGTGTATTTTTTGACAATCTCAAGGCCCGACTTGAGTGTATATGAGTGTATTCAGCATTTTTTAATGTAGTATTTATGTATTTCGAAGGAGTTTTTTTGGAAAATTAGATGTATTTGATTATATTTTTGGGTAAAACTAGATGCATTTGACCAATTTCCATTTGATTCTTAAATGTATTTGATTGTTTTTTTTCCTCAGTTTCCTCAGTTTTAAGTCTAGTTGAGTGTATTCGTCTGGCTGGATACTTTCAAATACAGTCGAATACATTCAACCTTGCGATGTCCGGCGGCGACCTTCCAGATTGGAGCTCAAATACAACCACAACTAAAGAATAGATCAATATATAAATGCACTAAAATACACAGCTTGATCATGTATTTAACTGCATTGGAATACAATCATTTTTAATACACATGTGATAGTTCCAAGTGCATTCGTGTTTTGATGATTGTCAAACTGTTTCGGAACAGGATAGAGGGACACTCGCTTTCCGTACCGCTCTCCGTGCACCTTGCACCGTCGGTAGAGACAATCGTAAAGCCGAGCCACTTGCTGCACACAAGTACAGCTGTGAGTTGGCCTATGCTTTAGGTCAAAGCGAATGAGTGGACTTTATCCATCCCACATGCTCCCACTATATATACAACATGATGGCAATTAATTGAGTAGACTTGAAAACTTAATCTAAATCAAGTAAATCCTTGCCGTCACAAGTTCTCAAGTTCTCTCAAGAATAAGTCACTTGCAAAACTGAAGAACCCCAATCTAGACACAGATTTATTCTAAAGTTCTTTATGTTGTTGTAAGTCTTTGTTTGTTTGTGCTTAAATTGTAAAACAACTCTTCTTATTTAGAAGTTGTTTGTTGGTGTTTTGAATTCTTAAAGTGTGCTTGTTGGAAGTGTGTTTCTATAAGCTTTTGAGTGGTACACTAGTTTAGATTTATTCTAGGTGTATTAGTTTCTTGGCTAGAGTTAGTGAAGTGGAGGTGCTTACAATCGGTGTATTATCAGGGTGGATGGACTATGAGAGTTAGTTCCTAGGTTGCAACTATTGTAAGGATGAGGGATTATGAGAGTTAATTCCTAGTTTGCAATAGGTTATAATCGGAAGTTGCTCGTGTAGTGGAGTTGAAATCCTGCTAGGGTAGGTCGTGATTTTTAATCCCTTGAGCAAGGAGTTTTTCACGGTAAAATCATGTGTCCTTTACATACTGCATTACATAAGGGAACTGGCACACAACCAGGTCTCTCATACATTATTTGGTGGACGTATAGCCTGCATCAATTAGTATCAGAGTTGGTGTTTTCTAAAGGTTAACTCCTAGAAAGAATCTGTAAAATGACAACCCACCAAATATGAAAGAAAGACAATCTTTCACCAGGCCACCCAGATTTAACGAAAAATATTATGGGTGGTGGAAGACAAGAATGCACGACTTCATCATGGCCGAAGATTCAGAGCTTTGGGATATCTTCTGTGTTGGTCCCTATATCCTAGTTCACACAAGCGAAGACGATAAAAAGACCACTGTCAAAACAAGAAAAGAATACAATGAAGCTAGCAGGAAGAAAGTGGAGAAGAACTATAAATGCAAGAAGATTCTTGTGTGTGGAATAGTCTTTGGATGAGTACAATCGAGTCTTAGCTTGTTCATCAGCAACAGAGATCTGGAGAGCTCTCCAAACTACTCATGAAGGAACAATTCATATAAAAATCTCCAAGATCGACATGCTTACCACTGAGTATGAGATGTTCAAAATGAAAGAGAGTGAATCTATTCATGAGATGCACACCGGATTCACCTCCATAATCAATGAGCTCCACTCTCTCGGAGAAGTCATCATAACTACCAAGCTGATAAGGAAGATGCTTGGTGCATTACCTGACTCCTGGGATCACAGGGTAAATTCTATATCTGAAGCCAAAGATCTAGATACGTTGATTGTCTATGAGCTTATTGGAAGCCTTAAGACGTATGAGATGATGATGACCATGAAGAAGGTCGAAAAGAATGAGGTGAAGAAGGAGAAGAGCCTGGTTCTCAAAGCTGCAAATAGAGAGTCCAGTGATGATGACTCCAAAATGGCTTATCACACATAGAGGTTTCACAAGAAGATAAAGAAAAATGGCATGTTTCCCAAAACAGGAAACCCCAGCAAAAGCGACTACTCATGTCATGAGTGTGGGAAACCTGGCCATTTCATGAAGGATTGTCCTTAAAACAGGCAGGACAATTATGACAGAACTGCCAAAAGGAACAAGGTCCCCGACAGGAGTTTCGAAAGGAAAGAGGCTGCTGATGAGATTGTTAAGCAAACGCTTGCACCCTGGGGATACTCCTCAAGTGAGTCTGAGGATGAAAATGACAAAGGGGACCCGACCGTGATGTCATTTGACGATAGAGAAACTGAGCGTAAGTCAGACCTTGCACTCACGGTTGAATCTGATAGAAGTAATGCTGATGATGAGAACAAAGAGGTAAATTTCTTCGATATAAAGAAAAACCTGAGAATCTCTAAGAAAAAACTCATATCACCGTCAAGTGTGTTAATTGATGCTTATCATGCTTTGGTTTCTTAAAGAAAGAAGCTGAATCTTGCTCTTGATGAAATAAAATTGGATAAAGAGGACATGTGCGTGATAACAAAACAAATGAAAGAACAGGTGTTTGAGACAAACCAAGAAACTATCTTGTTGGAATCTCAAATAAGAAAAGAGATGGAAACCTTCTCCAAAAGAAGAGGATCATCAAGTAAGACTTCCTTAGAGCTTGACGCTGAACTAAAGAAAGTAAAGTCAAGTCTTACTGCTGAAATTGAGAAGAACGAACTGCTAAAAAAGATCTGGAAAGGGCTAAGTTTGACCTTGACAAAACTCTCAAGTGGACCTGATCTTCTGAAGCAATCTCCTCAAGAAATGAGAAAAAAAGGAAATGAGAGTAGAGGACTTGGGTTTGAGAAAGAGAAGATGCCCTATGATCTCCATAGCAAACATGTTCCGACAACTAAAGAGCACCCATTTCATCCTTGCGGGCAAACAAGTCATCACCAAAAGTCCTGCAAGATAAAGGTTGATGTTGTTCAAAAGAATATGAGTGTTGTCAAGAAGAGAACCAGAGTGAAAGAAGCAGGTCCTCAAAAGAAAGAACATTTGAAGAAGAGAAGGAATGTGTTGCCTGTATGGGCTAAAAAGAGTCTGATTCACCCCTTCTATAACTATAAAGGTCCCAAGCTGGTTTGGGTTCCTAAATCCAATCACTAGCATCGCTTAACAGGGTGGGAGAAAGAAGGAGCAGTCAGTATAAACTGATGAACTGTGATAGCTCCAAGGTGCAACTATGGTTAAAAAGTCTCCCCTCAAAGCCCTTATTGAAGGATGTGTGGTGTGATGATAAAAGGAAGGGTCACTGATGAACAATGCTGCAGAAAGGCATCACTCAAAATGGCTACAATAAGTGAAAAGGTACATTGCTGACAAGTGTTTTTGGCTATATCTAACTCACTTCTGTACCATTACAGGTAAACATGCATGGAAGGATCACGAGAATTCAAACATAAGCAATTCTACACTGTTCACAGTGATGGCCTGATACTTTAAAAATTCTGATCAGAGACCAGGTCTCTGTATCTCAGGTCAGTAATTCTTTCAGTACTCATAAATGTCTTTGGACTGTGAAAATTACCAGATATGTCATGTGTCTTTTCCTCTTGCAAGAAATTTCAAAAGTGTGTCCGTGCCAAATCGTCACTTCCTTCTTGAACAAATCAGCTGATCCCTCTTACACCTATCCTAAAGTGCCACCTCTGCCTCTTTAAAAGACATTTCCCCTCATCTTTCTCTCTCTTCACTTTCCCAAATTTTTGAACTTCAAGTCTTCATTTGTACATCTTTCTCATACAATACTCGCCTAAAGTCTTTGCATTTCTGTCCTGTCACCAAGTGCTTATCAAACATCACCAATCTCGTCAACATTAAGCAAATGGAGTCTGAATCATCACCCTCAAGGCACTCAACTTTCTCTGATCATGGCATAAATGAAACAACTTCAGCCTTCCCTATTCCCGTTCCTTCAAAACCCAACAAGCGTGGAACGACTAGGAAATTTGCATCCCTGTCGGCTATCTTTAGTCAAAAGGAAACATATGATCATATGGGTGGCAAGCATGGAAAATAAGTGAAAACACAAGGAGGAAACTATGATGCAGGAAAGCAATGGGGTGAGAAAAGGGAATTGAGGTCACTCGGTAGTGAGTTAACTGGACCCGATGACTCAAGCTATCGCCTTACCGCAGAAATACCGAGTGTTGAGGACTCTGAAGATGAAGAGAAGACACCTTGATATGGAAAAATTCAAAGAATGAAATGACGAGTAAAAATAAGCATTTGTTTGACCCAAAGTTGGAAGGTGATCTGAGTGAAAATGGCGGTCTTCAAAGCCAAGAAGAGAAGAGAGGAGAGGAACCTAGTACCCTTTGGTTGCTCAAGAAAAGAAAGATGAGTACAAGTGGGAGACCAGGTTCCTCCAAGAGGATAAGTAGTAAATTAAAAGGAAGAAAGAATAAAGAGAACCTACAAAAACAAAAGGTTCTCTTTTGAAGAGTCTTTGATGTCAATCTGAAAAAGGAGCCTGGCATGAAAGATTTGATAGAAATGGTGGAGTTCCAGGAGTGGAGCCATCTCTTTACTCAACCATCACCATGTGTATATGAAGCAAAAGTGGCTGAATTCTATAAGAATCTGCTCTGTATAAGTGATAATGCTCTGGCCCTAACAGTGATTTTGACAGAGTTTGTGCTCACTGAGTCAATACTTGGAAAAATCTTGGGAGTAAAGACAGCGGGACTAAGAGCTGTAGCAGATAAGAGATATCCAAAATTCAAGAAGGTTATTATTAAAGCTGCAAGTTTAGCCACAAAAGTTAGTCTCTGTAAGAGTGAGCTTAAGCCTGAGCATCAACTAACTTTCGAGTTTGTCAGCAAGGTGCTTTTTCCAAGAATGGAGGGACGATCTACCATCATGGTGGCAGACCTAGTTCTAATGGAAGCTCTTACGTCTTTTGAACCAATCAACCTACTGGCCATCATGATTGAGAGAATGAGTAAAGTGGCACGAATCGTGCAAGGAGGACCTGGTCTCCCGTATGGATTCTTCTTAACAAAAGTCCTTGCACACTTTAATATAAGAACTGGCAGAGCCTTCTTGGGAACTAAGGACCATGCGTTCTCACTGGCCACCTTGAAGGAGTGTGGGTTTGTGCCATAGGGACTAGGTTCTAGAAGTCCATCCACCCTCTAAATTCTAATTGAAGCTCAAGAAGCGGCAAATGTAGAGATCAAAGAACTCAAGAAGGAAAATGCCCTTCTAAAAGCCTAACTGGCTAAACGACCGAAAGAGGCAGGTTCCGATCGAGAAGCGGAAGAAGAAATTGAGAAGCTATAGGCAGAGAGGGATCAGTTGAGAAATCAAGTGGATGCATTCAGAGATGAGATGATGAAGGATCGCCAAGCCCATAGAAATTGACCCATACTTGTTCAGCCCCTTCAAGTCTATACAATGTCTAGAAAATCATTCCTAGCCCCCATCCCTTTTGCATAAAATTGAAGTCACCTTTTCCTGAATTTTGGCAGATTTGCAGTTTAACTATCATTTGTGTATACTGAATTAATTACTATCTGCACTTGTGCTAGTCTATCTAGTGGCACATTACTGTGTTCCTGTGAATTATTGCTAGCTTGCTTTCCTCTATCTTACTGATGATTATGTTGCCCCTGTGGCTCTAAGTTAATATATTTGTACTTCTTGTTGGCTGTGCTTTAATATTTTGATGATGCCAAAAGGGGGAAGATATAATTGTGTAGTGAAAAAGTGAACTGAACTGAACATGCAGTGATTAAGGGGGAAGACATGTCAAATAAAACTGAACATGGATTGTGATGTTATAAATTCACAATTATGGGAAGATGTGCCAAGCAAGGGTAAGAACTGGAAGATTAATATTGTTACATCTTGGAAATTTTGTGAGGTTTGCCTTATGAGTGAACCAACATAAGCCTAAAGTGGAAATGAATCCCTCATAAGGTTACTAAGGGTATTTGATAATGTTAAGTGTATATCTTAAGGTTTCGAGGTTATATGAAACGGTGGAATTAAGTTGTTGGAGAAATTGGAGTTGGAGTCATGTTTGGGAAGATTATGTAGCATTTGAGTTATGCACTGCTTAGAATTACCTTGAGGGGAAGCTATAGGGCCTCTTATATGGTTAATGAAGTTTTATACAAGTTCCAAGAAGGTTCCATAAGGATTAGAGGTCAAACGAATCGAAAGAAACACATTTTCGCGAAATCGGGCAAAATAGGGCCATATGCGGCCGCATACTCTGTATACTGGACCGCATATGGGCAAAAAACTCACAAAAATGGAAGCCCTAACTTCCCAGGATCCTCCCTAAGGATAGGAGGGGATATACGGCCGCATATCCCCCATGTGATGCCGCATCTCCACCGCAAGTTGGTGCGGGGGTGCGAAGTTGCCATCTTTTTAAATACCCAAAGACCTCATTTCCATTCCAACTTCCCACACTTATTTCCCCACACCTATAGAGACTTCTTAAGATTTCTTGAAGGTTCCCTATCACTGCACACCTTTCCATTATCAAGAGAGAAGATCAGTATCAAAACCCAAAGAGAATCCAGGGAAGGTGATTGTTCTTGCTTCTTTTCAAAGTTGTGATAAACTTAGTCTTGAAAGGAATTGGGGAAGGTGAAGTTCTTCTATAATAAGGTATGATATTCCTATTATTTACATGATTGAGTTGATCTAAAGGTTTAGTAACTCTTGGAAAGGAAAAGAATTAAAGTGGAGAAGTCATAAATTTTGAAGTGAAGAAGATAACTATGAGATAAACTTGAAAAAGGGATTTTTGATAAATTTGAGATTGAATTGAATGTAACTTCTTTAATATGGTATTGTGAACATTATTATTATTGTTTGGGAGTTGATTTGTAATTTGATGGAAGTTGACAAAATAGGGAAATCTTTTGCTCAAATTTCGTTAGTTTGTTAATTGCACTAGTTTGAACTTACGAGTGTCTTTGAGACTTAACCTTAGTACGAATCCTCTTGAATGTAGATTTTGTGGACTTTGGAGAAGAGTTTTAAGTAATTAAGAAGACGTAAAGGTATGTAAGGTTAACCCTTCTTTATAAAGGCATGATTTCCTCGTCATGATCCCATCTATGATGTTCATAAGGTCTTACTTCCTAGAGAATGTTGGAAGCTCATGACTATCAATATTCTTGAGATGTTATTGATAAAAGCTCTTCATAGTGATGTTGATAATGATGATGATGATGACTATAGTAATTCTAAAATAGAAATCGGAGGCTTACCGACCTTATGTCACCCCGATAGAGTTGTAATGTTTCCTTGGGATACTTATGTATGTTATATATGTATATAGCTATTTTATGACACCGAGCTTATATGGCCGGGTATGATATCTATTGCGCGCATACCACTCATAGTTGGGTACGGATATTATCGAGCCTTACTATGGTTGGGTACGGATAATACTGAGTCTATATGGCCGGGTACGATATTGTATGGACATATATGTAAATATATGAGATGTTTCCATTAGAGAAAGGTTAAGTACGCATGAATGAATGTCTCAAGAGGTATAAATGATTCATTTATCTTATGTTATTCTTCATGCTTTTATCGTGTTACTATTCATGCCTTACATACTCAGTACATTGTTAAATCGACGTCCCTTACTTATTTGTGGACGGCGAACTCGTACCCACGGTGGAGACGAGAGAGCAGACCGGACCTTTAGGCTGCTTCGTCGGTGATTGCATAGCAGTGCTCCTTTTGATCCGGAGCAGTAGTAGTTGGTATTATTCTTTTTGTGTACATTTATGGGCATAGCGGGGTCCTGTCCCATCTTGATGATATTATATACTCTTCGTAGAGGCTCGTAGACAGTTATGTACAGCTAGATATCTCTCAGCCGTGTCGGCTCATATTTTGTATATCATGTTGATAGCCTTGTCGGCTTGTGTATATATGGGCATAGTTGATGATGTTGATATAAAAGTGCCTTAGTCCGATGGATTTTGTATCATTGATGCATGTTGATTATGAGGTAGCCATGTGGCTTACCTAGATATGAGTATGAAAGTATGATGAGAGGTGCTCGGCGGGTTAGCTCCAGGTGCCCGTCATTGCCCACCGTTTGGGTCGTGACATAAGTGGTATCAGGGCAGTTCGTCCTTGGGGTGTGTCTACGAGCTGTGTCTAGTAGAGTCTTGTTTATGGGTGTGAAGTGTGCCACTCTTATAAACAGGAAGCTGCGGGCATTTAGGAATGAATGACCTTCTTCCTCATCATAGATCGTGCGATAGAGCCATGATATATGAATTTCCCTTTTATTAATCGTGTGTTATGTTTTCAGTGACGCCTATAAAGAGAAAAGTTACAGCAGCCCAGAAAGGCAAGACAATGGCAGGCAGGAGAACCGAGCGGGTACCGCCGAAGATATAGCGGAGGGCAAGTCTCATAATGAGGTTTCATCTCGGTCCTTTCACTCACCGCCTCCTTCAGAGGAGCATGAAGGAGCCTCAGCTCCAGCTCCAGCACTCCATCAGATGTCTCAGGCCAAGAAGTGAAAGAGGCCATCTATTTGCTAACTCAGTTAGTCGCCGTTCAAGCCCAGCGGCAAGGTATGGGACATGGTGATAGAGCTGTCAGTGCTAGAGCCCGTGATTTTATTAGTTTGAACCCTTCAGAATTCTTTGGGTCAAAATCGAGCGAGGACCCGCAGAGCTTTATAGATGGAATGTTAAGAACTCTGCGGATAATACATGCTTCGGATATGAAGTAGGTAGAATTGGCCTCCTATAGATTACGAGATGTTGTGGTTCATTAGTATACGGTTTGGATGTCTTCTAGAGGAGTCAATGCACCTTCACCGGCATGGCAAGAGTTTGTGGATGCTTTTCTTCGACATTATTTGCTGCCAGAGGTTCGATGGGCTAGAACCAACAGGTTCCTGAATCTTAGATAGGGAAATATGAGTGCCCTACAGTATAGCCTCCATTTCAATTCATTGGCTAGGTATGCTCCAGCCATGGTTGCTGATATGGGAGATCGCGTACACTGGTTTGTGAATGGCTTAGGGCCACATTTGGTGGATGAGTGTTTAACGGCTTCACTTCAAGATGGTATGGATATATCTCGCATCCAGGCCCATGCCCAGAATTTGGAAGAGCGGCAGCAATAGCAGGGGAATGAGCGTGAGTATGATAGGAGTTATAGCAAGAGGGCCAGATCCTCAGGTCATGTTAGTGAGTTTAGGGAAGGTTAGAGGCAGTTCTAGATACTCAGGCCGTTCAGCGACTAGTGCACCTCCACAATTTGTGAGCCAGAGATTTGATCGCCCTGTTCGCTTCAGGCCGGGCCAGAGTTTTAGAGCTTCGGGTTCTCAGCGTAGGGGTGATTCAAGCTAGATGAGACCACCTTTACCACGATGTCCTCAGTGCGGTAAACTACATTGGGGATAGTGCCGATTAGGTTTGGATGTTTGTTATGCTTGCGGCCAGTCAGGCCATATTATGCGAGAGTGTCCAGTTCGAGGTAGTAGAGGTACGTTTTAGGCCACAGGATCAACAGCTGGTTCTTCATTATCTATACGACCTCCGAGGCAAGGCTCGCAGACACCAGTAGGTCGTGGTAGGGACAGAGGAGGAGCACCCAGTTCGAGTGGTCCTCACCACCGTATTTATGCACTAGCTGGGCAATAGGATCTAGAGTCCTCCCCCGATGTTGTTACGTGTGTATATTATCGATTTCTTCTCATGATGTCTATGCATTGATTGATCCAGGTTCTACATTGTCATATATTACTCCCTATATTGCCGATCATATTGGGGTGAAACCCGAGCCGATTAAGCCTTTCGAAGTATCTACACCCATCGGTGACCCAGTGATAGTTAGTCGGGTATATTGAAATTGTATGGTTGTGATTTGTGACCGTTGTACTATGGCCGATCTAAATGAGCTAAAAATGGTAGATTTTGATGTCATTATGGGTATGGATTGGTTGGCTTCTTGTTATGCCAATGTTAAGTGTAGGACAAAAATGGTTCGTTTTCAGTTTTCGGGAAAACTAATTTTAGAGTGGAAGGGAAATATAGCTTCTCTAAGAGGTAGGTTTATTTTCTATCGTAAGGCAAGAAAAATGCTTGCTAAAGGTTACATTTATCATTTAGTTCGGGTTCAGGATATAGAGGTAAATTCGCCAACTCTTAAATCTGTCCCTGTAGTGGATGAGTTTTCGGATGAGCTTCCAGGCCTTTCTCCAGAGCGAGAGATTGATTTTTCTATTGATGTGCTACCAGAAACTAAATCCAATTCCTCTTTATAGAATGACTCCTATAGAGTTGAAAGAGTTGAAGGAATAATAGAAAGATTTACTTGAGAAAGGCTTTATTAGGCCTAGTTCGTCGCCGTGGGGGAGCCCCTGTATTGTTTGTAAGAAAGAAAGATGGCTTCTTGCGAATGTGCATTGATTACAAACAGCTGAATAAGGTGACGATCAAGAATAAATATCCGCTCCCAAGAATTGATGATTTATTCGATCAGTTGTGTCATACCCCAATCTTGATAGGGCATGATGGGCACCCGATCCTTACTTAGAGCCGAGCGAACCCGCTGGTTCTCGTTATACTCATAGTCTCGCTGGACTCTTAAATCATGAGATGAAATGCATGATGAAAGCTTTTCAAAAACATTCTTTCTGTTTTTCTCAAATCAAATAAAATCTGTAATCATATGAAATCTGTAAAGTAATGCATATTGATACATCGACTTACATAGCTGCTTACAAGGTTGGCGTACTGTATACATGGCTCTGTCTGCAAAAGTCACTAACGTAAGCTATGATATCAAAACCTAAGTTGGGACAGGGCCCCAACATACCCATAATGTATATGACTCAGCTCATAAGGAAATACTCCGTCGCGGCATCACTCCGAACCGAATGGAGTTTACCAATCCAGCTCATAGCCTGGGACATCCTATAGTCAAACTCCCATATAACTTTCCTGCAAAGCAATATGGGGCTGTGTGGCATGAAACACAGCCCCCCCTAGGCAAAGGGACGTCAGTATGAATAATGTACCGAGTATGTAAGGCATAATCAATAACATAATGGAAGCATGACAAATATCATGAGATAGAAAAGACATGGGATGAAAGATCCATTTATACCTCTAGCGACATTCATCATACTTACTTACAGTTTTCTAATGGGAAACTTCCATTTCATACATTTATACATATAGTATCATCATACCCGACCATAGAGGTTCGGTGTCTTACGTACCCGGTCATAACAAAGCTCGGTGTTATACGTACCTGGCCCTACCAAGGCTCAGTGTTATACGTACCCAACTGCAGTGGTGTGCGCGCGGTAGATGTCGTACCCGGCCATATAAGCTCGTTGTTACATAATAGCCATATATATATGTGTGTGTGTGTGTGTGCTTAAGTCATGTCAACGTCATCATCGTCCTTGTCATTATTACTATTATCATCATCACTTTGAAGAACTTTCACCGAAGGTATCTCAAAAATATCGAAAGTCATAAACATTCTTGCATTACTAGGAATAGGACGTTTCGAATATCTTAGATGGCATCCCTAGAATTTATCTTGTCATCACAATCGTTATCATTATCCTCACAAGAAACATTGTCAACAATATCAAGAGAATCTCGAGAGTCATGAGCTTACAGCATTGATAGGAATAGGAATAGCGTGAATATCTCGTATAGACGCAAAATGAGGAAAACATGCCTTTAGAAAGAAGGGTTAACCTTACATACCTCGTGTCTTCTTAACTACTTAGCATTCACCGTCGAGCTTGAGAAATCTACATTTAGAAGGATTTATACCATGGTTAATCCTTAATGATACTCTTAGATTCACACTAGAATAATTCATGATCTAACAAAAATTGGGCAGCATTTCCCGTATTTCATCAACTCCCACCATATTACAAAACAATTCCCAAATAACCATAATAACATCCATAATATCATAATCAAGTACTCACATTCCATTAAGTCTTCAAAATTCATCCTCATATTTAACTTATACTAACACCTTCATACCAACCCATTTCACAATTTCATACTACGCTTCCTCATCACCATTATTACCTTCCATAACAAGATTATATCCATATTATACTAAGAATCATAACTTAAGTTATCTTGCTACTCAAACACATCATACAAGCTACATTTAGACCTCATTTTCTACTTTCTTCTTCTACCCAAGTTGTTCAACAACCAAGCATTCTTGATAACATAAAATAAGTGTTACGCCCTATTTTGAACGGGTTCAATATAGCTTGCAACTTCATGGTTCTTCTAACTGATTTTAAAAGAGTTAGAGTCGCCACCTAATTTTTAAGGAAAAATAGGAAACCTATATGTATTTGTGTGTCTACTCCATTTTTAGTCCACGAAACCTATAAGATTCTAGATAAGGGTTTTATTTACCCCGAGGGGAAGGTATTAAGCATCCCTCAGAGCCTGCCCAAAGACAGTCCTTAGACTTAGTTTAACTGAACACTAGAGGGGGGTTGTCTATCTGTTTATCATTATTATTACCTGTTTTCAAAATGTTATGACTTCATGAAAAGCTACACTAGGTCATAATATCCTAAGTATATACAGTGTATATAAATATATTTATATCAAGTATTCATAAAGAATGTATAGTAAAAAAGAATATATAAAAGAGTATAAAGAGAATGTACCTCGTAAGTATAAAAGTATATCTGTTAGTACAAAGAGTGTACATATATATTAGTGTAAAGAATGTGTAACTATATTAAGCATATAAAAAAAATGTAAGACTATGTAAAAATAAATATATCAAGGATATAAAGAATGTGTGTCTATGTAATGTGCGTCTATGTATATTAAAAGAAAGTATGTATATTAAACATATAAAGAACATATTTCAAATGTAAAAGAGTGTACGTCAAACCTAAAATGTATAAAGAATTATATAACTAGGTATATTAGTGCATAAAGAATGTAAAAATAATTTACGAATATTCATTGGTGTAAAGAATTTATATAACGAAATTATTCGTAAAAGTGAAGTTTATTTGACTTGTTTCTACCGTTTAGTTAAAAAGAGTTTTTGTTTAATGAATATCCTATCAAAATAATAAGGAACAAAATAATTGTAAAAAGTATTGGTAAAAAATAAGTATAAGGAGTTGTGGATAAAAAAATGAGTGAAAATGTGTAATGCCTCTAAAGAATAAAAGATTTGTAAATGAACGACTTAATATTTGCCTAGCGTCAAAAGGTGGATTTAACTTAATTAAAATATGTATTAGTGTACACGAAATAATATAAAATGTAAGTTGTATTAAGAGTGTATAAAGAATATAAAATAAAGGATGGACTAGTATGTTTGCCTAATCGTCAAAAGTGTGAATTTATTTAACAAAGTATTTATACCAAGTCAATTTAATCTAGTTATGAAAGTATTGACGGCCTAAGTCTTACCTAAAGCGAATGACAATTTTAAGTTTAACAAACAAGGCGACAAGTAAATAAATATATCAACCTGTCATTCCAAAAAATAAAGTTTCCACTATACTATGAGTTTATGTTTTGTACAGTTATAAAAAAAATGCGAAAAGTAAATACAAACAGTGATTCGATGAAGTCTTCGGGTTCCTTCCGAGTGTCATCTTCGGGATGTATCTCCGGGTACCTGTATAAACACTTAGTAAAAATGTTAGTAAGAGAATAAATAACTATCGGATGAATTAAAGAAATAATGAATAAACTTAAAATAAAAAACCCGTCTTTTGTACATGGGAGGCCTTGGAAATCGACAAAAATTTCTTCATCGGCCAAAAGTGTAGTATTTGTAATAAATTGCAAGATGAAAGAAAAAGTATTAGTTAAAATAATTTGAAAAAGTCAAAAAGTAAGGTATGTGATATAAAGTCTTTAAAAAGTGATTTGATAAAGATTCTTTGAAAAAGTAATGTGACCAAAGTCCTTGAAAAAGTAGTTTGACAAAAAGTTATTGAAAAATAATTTGACATAAAGTTTTTGAAAACATGATTTGACAAAAGAATGATGAAACTTGATTTGACCCTAAGATTAGTGTAGTGTATGTAATGTAACAAATGTATAGGTGGATGATTTATGTAAAAAGAACATAAGAATAAAAAAGAAAACATAGGTAAATATAAATATGATGTATAGCCAATGTAGAGTAAATGTAAATAGCAAAATATATAGAAAAAAATAGGCATGTAGTGTGATGGTATTGACAAAGCGTAAAGAAAATACTTGACAATGTATACATGTATTGAAAATAAAAAAAGTTGTAGAGACAATATAGCAAAATATAAAGATAATGCATAAAAAATGTAGAGACAATAAGTGCATTCCTTTTAATGAAAAATTTCTCCCTTATTTTCCTAGTAGTTAAGTAATGTAAATATGTACATGTATATGTATATAATGTATGTGTATAAAAAATATATAAAAGAATAGATAGATGTAAGATAATATAAAGGAAAAGTGTGGAGAGTATAAGGAAAATGTATGTAAAATGTAAAGAAAAATGTATAGGGAATACAAAAATATAGAAACAATATATGAAGAAATTTAAAGACACAATGTATATAAATGAATGTAAAAATAATATAGATAAAAAAATATAAAGACAATGCAAGTAAATAAATGTAAAGACAATGCAAGTAAATAAATGTAAAGACAATAAATATGAATAAGTAAAGAAGCAATGTATGAATGAAATATAAAGACAACTAAAAAGAAATATAGAAAGAGGAAGAAAGTGCTAGCCTTGCTAGTCTTCCTATAGAAAGAAAATCTAGAGAGTGTAGAGAGAAGAAAAATGTATGTGAGGTAGTGTGCAAGTGATGAGAAAAATGAGAGGGGAAGTCCTCCTTTATATAGGCAAAGATAAACCACTTTTTAGCCAAACCCATGTGCCAAAACCATGGGCTGCACAAGACCATGGCTTCTCAAAACCATGTACTAAATTTTATCTGTGTTTAAAATTAGTTCCTCCGACTTCCATGTAATAATAGACTGTAACTAAAATAATAAAGTATAAAAATATATTTAAGGTAATTTCGTGAATAAAGTAAAAAACGTGATTTGAATTAAGGAGACCTCGCTAATTAATTGAAGTAAAAGCGTATTAGCATGTTGTTTATATACAAACGATCGTAACAAAATAATTATTTAAAACGAAAATAAATTGATAAAAATTCCTATTATTTAAAAATAAGGACAATCATCAATAAATCATATTAAAGTTAAAAATGTATAAAAATAGTATTTTGTGCTATTTAATGACTAGGAAGTCTAAAGAAGTTAGTTTTTAAATACAGAGGGCCAAAATTGGGTGTCAACAATAAGCATGAAAACTAACCTTTTATCTCAGAAGAATGGTCCTTGGAGCAAGATATCACCTTGAGTGAAAACCCTAGCTTCAATACTCAAGTTGTTCTTGAAGTCTATTAACCCTAGTGAGCCTTTTAATACATGAACACTTCAATTCTTGCTATTTGATCTTTGTTTTCTCTTGGGTTGGAGTGGAATTTTCTTGGAGAAGGGTTTGGAGCTCTCAAGACTTTTGGAAATGTGGGAAATGAAATAAAAGAACAAGAGTCATCTATTTATACAAAAATTAAAAAGCTGCCCGATGGACTTATACGGACCACTTATACGGTCCGTATAAGTGGACAGTATAATATCACCATGAAATTACCCCTCTCTATAAGGGTTATGTTATACAGACCCCCCTTATACGGACCGTATAAAGTTATACGGACCGTATAAGTGGTCATATAACCCACAGTTATCCGAAACTTTCTCTCGTTGATTAATTTGACTTCCAATCCTTGTGGAACCTTCTTGGCACTTACATAACACTTCATTAACCATACAATAGGCCCTATGGAAGCCCCTCAAGACAGTACCAAATAAATATTAGCTCAATTATAGCGAAAACCTTTCCGAACACGACTTACATTTCACTTCCTTCAACAAACTAGATTACACATATCCATATGATGTCAAAGTCTTATAGTAGGCACTTTAAGCTATCTAATACTTCCCTTAATCTTGTAAGGATTTCATAATCACCTTAATCTCACATTAGCCTACTCACAAGGCAACAAATCCAGAATTTTCGAGGTGTAACAAGTTGCAGGGTGCCAAATGGTTCTCAAAAATAGACTTGAAATCGGGATACCACTAGGTGAGAGTTAGGGAGAAATATATTCCTAAGATGGACTTCAGAACCCGATATGGTCACTTTGAATTTCGGGTAATGTCGTTTGGTTGACTAATGCACCTACAGTGTTCATGGATTTGATGAATAGTGTGTTCAGACTTTTTCTAGATTCGTTTGTGATTGTGTTTATCGACATGCAGATCACTTACAAACTATCCTTAGAGTTCTTCAGGCTCAGGAGCTATTTGCGAAATTTTCAAAATGTGAGTTTTGGTTGAATTCTGTGACTTTTTGGGGCATATTATTTTCGATGGCATTTGGGTGGATACCCAGAAGATTGAAGCTGTAGAGACTTGGCCGAGACCTATTACACCTACAGAGGTTCGTAGTTTCTGGGTTTGGCAGGTTATTACAAAAGATTTATAGAAGCTTTTCTTATTTTTCTGCACCATTGACTAAACTGACTCAGAAATCAGATAAGTTTCAATGGACGGATGTTTGTGAGCGCAGTTTTTAGAAGTTGAAGGATAGATTGACTTCAGCCTCGGTCCTGATACTTCCTGAAGGATTGGAGGGCTATGTGGTCTATTGTGATGCTTCACGAGTAGAGTTGGGTTGTGTGTTGAGCAGCATGATAAAGTTATTACTTATGCTTTAAGGCAGTTGCGAAAACACGAGAAAAACTATCCAACCCATGATCTTGAGTTAGCTACTATGATTCATGCATTCAAGATGTGGAGGCATTATTTGTATGGTGTTCAGGTTGATATTTATACAGATCACAACAGTCTCCAGTATATTTTCAAGCAGAAAGAGTTGAATTTATGGCAAAGGCGATGGTTGGAGTTATTGAAAGATTATGATGTTAGCATTCTATATTATCCCAGGAAGGCGAACGTTGTGGCTGATGCTTTTAGCCGTAGATCTATGGGAAGCTTATGTGATGTTCAGCCAGAGAAGAGGGGGTTAGCTCATGAGCTCCAGTAGTTAGCTAGCCTAGGAGTTCGAGTGCTGGACTTGGGCAATAAGGGAGTTACCATTCAGAATTCCATATTAGTTCATTACAAAAATATACACATCCCCAGAAGAAAAAGTCATCCTTTGAAATTTCTGCAGACGGAGTTCTCAGATGTCGAGGTAGATTGTGTGTGGCAGATGTTGCAGGATTACGCCATCAGATTTTGGAGGAAGCCCATTGTTCCAGTTATTCTGTTCGTCTAGGAGCGACGAAAATGTATCATGATCTTAAACCCATATATTAGTGGGACGGAATGAAGAAAGAAATAGCAGAGTTCATATCACAATGTCCTAACTGTCAGTAGGTAAAGATTGAGCATCAAAAGCCCGGTGGATTATTACAAGCTATGGAAATTCCGACTTGGAAATGGGAGGTGATTAATATGAATTTCATTACAGTCTTGCCTCGTTCTCAGTGGAAGTGTGATTCCGTATGGGTAATTATGGATAGACTTACGAAGTCAGCTCATTTTCTACCAGTTAGAACCACATATGTAGCCGAGGATTATGCAAAGCTTTGTATCAAAGAGATAGTACGACTCCATGGCATTCCAGTATCTATTATTTTTTATAGAAGAACCCAGTTCACAGCTAATTTTACGAAAGTCCTTCCAAGAGGTTTGGGGACTCAGGTGAGTCTTAGTACCGTATTTTATCCCCAGACTGATGGACAAGCCGAGCACACCATTCAGACTCTTGCGAATATGTTACGGGCATGTATGTTAGACTTTGGAGGTAGTTGGGATGATCACTTACCGCTTATAGAGTTCGCGTACAACGATAGTTATCATTCCAGCATCCAAAGGGCCCCATATGAGGCTTTATATGGGCACAAGTGTAGATCTCCAATTGGGTGGTTCGAAGTGGGAGAAGCTAAACTAATAGGGCCAGACTTGATCTAGCAAGCCATGGAAAAGGCTAAGCTTATTCAGGATCAATTATTAACAGCTCAGAGTCGTCAGAAATTTTATGCAGATAATCGCCGACGAGACTTAGAGTTCTAAGTGAATGACTGGGTATTCTTGAAGGTGTCGCAGATGAAAGGCGTCATGAGATTTGGCAAAAAGGGCAAGCTTAGCCCTCGGTATATTGGGCGTTACAAGATTGCACGCAAGGTAGGCCAGGTGGCTTATGAGCTAGATCATCCTTCGAATTTGGAGTCAGTCCATCCAGTTTTCCATGTATCGACGCTTCGTAAGTGCATTGGAGATCCTTCCAGACTTGTACCTATAGATGATGTCCAGGTCATCGAGTAACTATCCTACGAAGAAATTCCTATTGCTATTCTAGATAGACAAGTTCGGAGACTCAGAACCAAAGATGTAGATTCAGTTAAAGTTTTATGGAGAAACAATAATAGAGAAGAAATGACTCGGGAAGCTGAGGAAGATATGAAGTTTAGGCATCCACATTTGTTTCCACTCCTAGAGAAGATTCAGATAGAGGCAGCATTGTCCTTAGGTGTTACACCCCACACTTTCAGTGTTACACCCCGTACCTCGGAGAAGCACTGCTTAAATTTGAATGTAAGTATGTCGAGCTATGGCTAGGTGAAACAGCTTTGAAGTGTGAGGAACGAAACATTATTAAGTATATGGTTTAAGTAAAGGATGAATTACGATCTTATAAGTCGTAACCAAGAAGGACAGCCTTGGAACTAAAGGACATGACCATTATCAAGTATGATTAGTGATAAATATCACGCAATTAGAGTTTCGGAAGATTTCGGGGACCAAGCAAATCAACGAAAATAAGTTTGTCGAAAATTTGGAACAAGTTAGCAGAATTAAGGACAAAATTTTGGGTCAACTTTGGAGGGGTATATCTCTAGGTATATGGGGAGCTTTAAGGTGTTTCAAAAGCCTAAAATGAAGTTCGTCGAGTCTAGTTTCCAACGCAATAAATCGCTCGTCGATACGACATCGGAGTAGAGAATTATAGTCATTATAAATTCAGCTGACAGAGCAGAAACAACGCTGCTACAGCACTGCTACAGTGTTGCTACAGTGCACCGACTTTAGCACCTATATAAGGGGCAAAAGCCCCATTTTTCTGCACAAAAATTTCCCAAAACATTCTAGAAAATTCAGCCAAGCAAGAGAGCGTATATATCACATAAGAGCGAGGATTTTGAGAGATTTCAAGTTACGGAGTATTAATCGAGGTCCAAGTAACATGCGGTTGTGATTATAATATTGTTTTGCGGTGTAATTGGCTTGGATTCAAAGTAAATATTGAACATATTGCTGCTCGAGAAAGAATAAGGTATGAATCTCTCCTTATTAATATTAATTTCAGTTTATTTACGGAGATAAAGTTATTACATAGTCGTATAATAAGTTGGATAGTTGAGAAACTTGGAAAGCATCGTGTGAGATGTTTTATGGAGCCTATTGGTGTTGATAATGTTGTTGTGATGTTGGTATTATTGTTGTTGTTGTTGGTTATTGGATTGTGATTTCGGGCTAGGCATATAAACAGGGGAGATCTTTGCCCGAATTTCGCCAGATTCTAAATGAATTTTAATTAAGGGTTTAAAACGAGTGTATGAAAATGAGCCTAACAATAGTATGAATAGTTGTATATGTAGATTACGAGGCTACGAATGATCTTAAGTGAATTGCAAGACAGGAAGTAAGTTGGAAGTCGAGAAGTTATCTTCCAGGTATGTTAAGGCTAGTCCCTTCTTCTAAAGGCATGATTCCTTTCTTATGAATCTAATAGGTGTTTTCCAAATGTCCCATGATCCCTCCATGTGAATCCATAAATGTTTTCCAAGAATATTCTTATTCTCAAAAGCTACAACTCTATCCGAGTGACGTAAGGTCGGTAACCTCCGATTTATGTTATGGAGCAATCATCATTGCTATATCTCACCTTGAAGGAACTATTATTATAAGGCGAGATCAACAACAATGAATAAAATCAAGAAAATCATGAAAATAACTCAACATTCTCATATTCACATTGAAATCATAAGCTTGGGACTTTTAAACATGAAATCATCATCATCGTCGTAACCATCATAGAAACATTCTCATCCTTAGCATCGTCATTAACATTGTAAAAACATGTCCGTTGTTGTTGTTGTTGTTGTCATAAAAGCTTATAGAATCATAATTCTTTGACTCGGAAAATAGGGACATTTTGGAAAACATTTATGGATTATCAAGAAAAAAGTCATGCCTTTGAATCATGAACTTTAACTTTTGGAAGTAAGGAGGTTATGAAACATATGTAAGGAATTATAACATAGGAGTTTCTAGAAATAGGATCATCGTCATCACAAAACACGTTTATCTTTAGCATCATAAGAACTCCATGAATCATGAATCTCTAGCTTTTGAGAATAAGAATATTCTTGGAAAACATTTATGGATTCACATAGTAGGGATCATGGGACATTTGGAAAACACCTATTGGATTCATAAGAAAGGAATCATGCCTTTTAAGAAAGCGACTAGCCTTAACATACCCGGAAGATAACTTCTC